>NW_021604615.1:8379146-8407537 GCF_004785775.1 Grammomys surdaster | reverse complement strand
TGGTGGTGTTGGCTTTGCCATGGTGAAGCTGGCTGAGGAGGGACTCTGCAGTGTTGCTGGTGGCTGGAGGCTGGTGACTTGGGGTACAGCGTTCACTTTTCTCTATTTCATCAATTTGTGTTCTCAGAGATTCCCAGTCTAGCACTAACTACTGCAATCTCTATGCTTCACATGAAACACAGATTGGTTTTTGTCCAGACTGGTTATACCTGGGATGGAAGAGACGGATCTCCATCCTTTGGGGCTCCTCATCATCCGTCTCCCACATGCTCATGACTGTCTTCACTCACCAGGGCCCTTGGTATCTGGACCACAGTCACTCACACCTTGTCCCTGTGCTGCTTGGCTTTTTGTCAACTTGACACAAACCTAGACATATCTAGGAAGAGGAACCTCAGCTGAGAAAATGCCTCCCTCTGATCGCCTGTAGGCGTGTCTGTACACTGTTTCTTGATTAATGATTGATGTGGGAAGGCCCAGTCTACTGTGAGTGGTTCCACCCTTGGGCAGTGGTCTTGAGATGTATAAGAAAGCAGCCTGAGCAAGCCACGGAGAGCAAGCCACAGAGAGCAAGCTAGTCAACAGTGTTTCCCCGTGGTCTCTGCTAAAGTTCCTGGCCTGACTTCCTTTAATGATGGACTGTGGATGTGGAAGTGTAAGCCAAATAAACCCTTTCTTCCCCCAGTTGCTTTGGCCATGATGTTTTATTACCTCAATAGAAACCTTGGCTATGACAGTCCCCCTTCCCTTGTCTTGTGCCTATGGGTCCATCACACTAGCTCCTGGCCTCCACTGTCTGACATTCAGATCTATATAGAAGCCATTCTTAGTCATTGTGTACCTCCTCACGACCCTCCCCACTTTTAGCTGTTTGATCAGCTGAACCCAAGATGGGTTCCTTGACCTTGTGTGATTTCCCTTCCCATCTTTGTGTGACTCTGTCTTTCCTCCTCAGTTGGACTCATGGTGTGTTCTCTCACATGTTAGCATTGTCACTTTTGTGCCAGGCTGTGGATCCCCAGTGTTCTTGCTCTGCTGCTGGCCATAGCCATATCAGGTTCTTTAAAAACCCCTAATTGGGCTGGAGAGACAGCTTAGTGGTTAAGAACACTGGCTACACTTCCCGAGGTCCTGAGTTCAATTCCCAGGAATCACAAAGAGGCTCATAACCATCTGTGATGGAATCTGAGTCCCTCTTCTTGCATTCATGAAGACAGGGCACTCATATATGTAAAATAAATAAATAAATCTTTAAAAAAATGAATCATAAGCTTCTGGAACATTTCAAAGATTTATGCTTTTGTACCATAAGCCAGTGCTTCAAGATACCTCAGGGTCTCAGCTCTGTGAGTCTCATTTGCCCAATCAGCCCTCTTCTTCCACAGTGACCATTTAAAACATCTTTGTGTTACAGTGTCTCAGGGGCAGAGTCTGGATATTCACATAAGCACAGGTTGACTGCTTATCTGTCTCATGGGGTTTGGGTCAATTCCCTGGGATAAACAAGAACAAGGTACCTACAAGGCTCGTCTTGAAGATCATTGGGAGGAACAACAGTCACTGCCTCTGGCCTCCTAGTGAGTGGTGAGAGCTCTTGAAGTGGTTTCTCAGGTCGATAGCACCACAGCAAGCAGTCATGGTCAGAGCAGGTGAAACTGGTGCCCCGTGATGAACCTGTGCACTGGTGCGCTTCTTACAGTGGGACCAGAAGACGTCAAGAGGTAAGCTGAGGCCCTCTAAAGAGCTGTGGAGGAGTGTTACATGGGGCTTCAAGGGATTGGGGGGGTTGGGGATAGAGGCAAAGCAAGGGCGGGGTGAGGCTGGAGCATCAGGTGAGCCTGACAATGAGTTGACCTCTTAGGGTGTCACCTGAGACTTCGGAAGGAAACAGGGTTGTGTATCGGTTTGGTAGCTGGGAGTAATCATTGAAAATTAGTGAAGGGGATCGCCCTATTCCTGAAGTTTCCTGATCTAAGAACATCCTCCCACCAGTGTTCCCAACACAGCTGACGAAATGTGGCTAGCCTAATAAGAAGGCCGGAGAGCTGGTCTGAACTCCATCATGACATTCGTTTGTTTGTTTGTTTGTTTGTTTGTTTTTTGAGACAGGGTTTCTCTGTGTAGCCCTGGCTGTCCTGGAACTCACTCTGTAGACCAGGCTGGCCTCGAACTCAGAAATCCACCTGCTTCTGCCTCCCAAGTGCTGGATTAAAGGTGTGTGCCACCACTGCCTGGACCATCATGACATTCTTAAGCAACACCCACATCTTTATCCAGGGAGTAGAAGTGGCACTTGAATCTCCCCTTTCCAGGCCCCGGCAGGTTTTAGTTCCTTCTGGTGCATGTAATGTGGACCAGGAGTGGATATCATGTCTTTTTGTCCTAAGATGGTTTCAAGTATTTTGGGAGAAATTGGGTACTTTTGGAACACACACCGTGTTTTGGGATGGGATGGTCTCCAAGTCTGTGGGAATATTGTTCACTGGTGACGTAATGATGAGCCCTCTTAAGAATTTCCGGGGCTGGAGAGACCTGCTGTTAGCAAGGTTGCGATCACTGGCTGCTCTTCCAGAGAATCTGGGTTTGATTCCCAGCACCCACAACTGTCTGTGATTTCAATTCCAGGGCATCTTCTGGCCTCCACAGGCACTAGGTATGCATGTGGTACACAGACATACATGAAATCAAAACATTCATACACATGAAATAAAATATTTCTTTAGTTAAAAAGAAACTCTGCCATTCTGACCTTCTGAATCCACACCAGACTTCCCTGGGTTCTCTGTCTAGCACAGCAACCCCCGGCATGAGTCTGGCAGGTATCCTCCTACCTTTTTCCTGTGGTCCTGATAGATTTTCTCCCAGGCTCTCTGCAGGTCCCTATTACCCCACGGGGTAGTCAGCTGGGGGACTCTATGCATCTCAGATCACAAACTCCAGGGTCCCTTCAGAGAGGAGCAGGAGCAGCAGTACAGCCCCAGCAGTGCTGTTTGTGGGGTCATGTGACTGTTGTCATGGTACCCAGGCCTGGGGAGCGCCCAGTTCAGTCTGTGGAGGCTTTTGAACAAAGGATGAGAGCTAAGAGAAAAATAGACTCTCCTTCCACCCCAGTGGTTGTCTTGGAGCTTGCTTAGCTCTCTGCCGTTGTTTTGAGGAGAGCAACTCAGCTCCCAGCTCCAGAAGAAAACATGAAAAAGGTGGCCAAAGGCCATCTCCTTTGCCAGAACAGACTAGAATGGACCAGTGCCCTCTTTCAGGTTGATCTGCTACCTCTCACTCTCTTCCTTTCTTTCCTTTCTTAATCTTTGTATTTCTTTAGGAAAAGAAACATTTTGGTCCTGTCTTGGAATCATTTATAACAATGTTATAAATGTAATAAAAATCTTTTAACAATTTAACAGTAACTCCAGCTCAGGGAGCAGATTTTCTTTTCTTTTTCTTCTTCACTTGACTTGAGGCTCAGTTATACAAAGTCTTGGTCATTTTTAAGCTATTCATTTTTAAGGTTCATTTTCATGACACAAGTTATATTTTTTATCTGTCTTGGACAAACTTTCCTTAGCAACCCAGAAGACTGTCAAAAAGAATAGCAATATTGTTTTCATTTCAGAATTCTGGCCTTTGTAACATTTGGTATCCAGAACTTGGAGTACAGAATTGGTAGCTGCCACTCCCCGCTCAACTCTGGTCAAATGAAGGCTAGAACGGGCACATAGCACATGATTTAGGGACTGTCAACACATCAGCTGTGCTTGAGTCAGACTCAGGATAAGATATGAATGAAGCCAAGTCATGGCAGCCTCCTGAGATGCTATGGACAACTGGCTACACACCCACAGGTTCTTGTCGTGAGAAGTTCAGTCTAAGAAAAGACAGGGAAATTTCTGTGGCCTTTTCTGGCAGAGGGATCTCTCAGGATCAGTGGCACCTATTTGCTGAGCCTCTGGAAAGCCTGGGTCCCTTGAACACCAGGGTTCTGCTCCCCGAAGCTCTTGCACCTCAACACACAATTCCTCCTCAAAAAACAAAAACAAAAACTAAACCAAAAACCAACCAACCAACCAACCAACCAACCAACCAACCAACCAAACAAACAAACAAAAAAAAACCTGTCTTGGCCATGCTCTATCCCCCTCTGAGCTCATTCTTAAGGTATTCTGACCTACAGGAGAGGGAGATGGTACACACATGAGATTTGGATGATTTTCTTGCTGCCAAGAGAACCTGTTGTGCAGTGTGACAGGAAATGTGCACTGGGCCTGCTAGGAAGGGCAGACAAATGCAGAACAGGCATAAAACCACCCTGCCTCACCTACACCCCCAAACCAGCCTAGAGGTCTTCGTGGAGACGTTCACTTGCTACTGGTGAGAAGGAAGTGGTTAAGGTGGTGGTTGTTTGAGACATAGTCTCACTACCTAGGCTTGGCTGGCCTGGAACTCGTAGAGATCCACCTGCCTCTGCCTCCCAGGTGCTGGGGTTAAAGGTCGTGTATCATTATGCCTGGCCACTGTTTTAGGGTGTGCTTTGCCACATTTGTAGGACTAATTTTTTGAGAACTATTTGATGAATATGTTCTGCGTCATACCACTTACAACAGTCCTGCTCCTGGGACTCCTAGTCGCTTTTCTGCCCCGGAGCCTAGGTAATTCAGGCGATGTACAGGTGTCGCCATACCCTTTCACAGGACACTTACTCACAGAGCAGACTTCCTTCAACATCTGGTCTGCCATCCTGGTTCCCAGTTTCTGGTTATGGTCATAGGTGCCTCTGTGCATCATGCCAGCTCTCCTGGCACTGGCAATCCCAGAACCAGAACATCTATGGAGTAGAACACTGGCAGAGAAGGCACTGGACTGTGTCTAGGCCCCTAAAGGTTCGGGAGGGTGTCTTGTAGGGAGGGGGGTCTCTGAGCTTCTTCATCCTTCAAC
Source organism: Grammomys surdaster (assembly GCF_004785775.1). Taxonomy (NCBI): domain Eukaryota; kingdom Metazoa; phylum Chordata; class Mammalia; order Rodentia; family Muridae; genus Grammomys; species Grammomys surdaster. Next base: position 8,402,608 of record NW_021604615.1, on the reverse strand, counting down.
ATCTAAACCAGTCCAAGTGGATTTGAACCACGTTTGCTTTTGCTGAAAAGCAGTGTACACCTCACTACTTGGGTTCTTCTGCCACGAGCTCACAGGCCATGCTTTGGGGAAGCCATGACTCCAAGCTGGACTTCTGGATCCATGATGCTTTCAAAGTCTCCTTGGCCCCAATTTCTTTTATTATCTGGCTATTGACAGTGGAAGACTTCTCAGAACAGAAGAACAACAGCATTTCTGGTATTTTAAAGCCCCCACCCTTCCCTCATCTCCAGGGGAGGGTGTCTCCTGGATGGGAGAGAGGGCTGAACATGGTATCTTAGCAGAGCAGCCGGTTTCTGGAGAAGCAGGGATACTGCTACTGCCTTTACTCCAAAAGCCCAAAGGCAGTGAGCTGCTGGGTGGAGAGCCATACTGGTACCCAGAGTGAGGCCTGGTGCTGTCTCAACTGCCTGGCAGGGGAGGCTCTGCAGGGGGCCGCAGGCTAAACAGGGTGTGTGTGTTTCTGAGGCAAGGGCTAAGTCCAGGAATCCTTCCAGAAAGCTCTTCAGCACCCCAGGGAGGACCCAAGGCCCCAGCTCCTAGCCCCATGGTCCCTGACTGCCATTTAAGTGTGGATGTAACTGTAAAATAAATAAACCTTTTCTTCACTGTAAACACAAGGAAGTAGTTCATAAGTATTTTTGGCAGCATATCCTTCCCTTCCAGAGAAAGAAAACACAGCAGAAGATGGAAGAAACCTGTTTCAACTGAGAAGGAAATTGAAACTCAGGGAAACTGAGGACTTATGATGATCCAGAGGGATTCAGCTTCTAGAAGGATGGTGTCCAAGAATTAGAAGTTGCTGCTGTGGTTCTAGGTTAGAAAAATCCCAGGGACAGGGAAGGATTTTCACAGGGACACAGGAGGAGTGTTATCTCTCAAGTGGCAGTAGTCACAGGATAGCTTTGTGTCTCAGGAGGGGATTGTCACTAGATGGCTCTGTCTCTGTAATCACTTTATGTCTTGAGGAAACTGTCACTACACAGAGACACTGTTGCACCTTTTCCAGAAGCCAGGAGGAAGCTGTGTTTCTGAGGCTGATGAGAAGTCTTCCCTTCAGTCAAGTCCAGTATCTAGTTCCTCAGTGAGCCTCATCTTAAAATGCCCCAGGCTGCACCAAGCCTTATTCCATGTCTCTCTTCCCCCTTCTCCTGGAGCTGACCCTTTAGAGTCCCATTAAATGAGAGGTGAGGCCCACAGTGGGTTCCAGTAAAGAGCGGACATTCATGTTAGCCTGCATGTATGCCTGGCCGCAGTGCCTGCAGAGGCCAGAGGAAGGCACAGGTTTCCCTGGAATGGTGGTTAGATTCTTATTTTTGAGACAGGATCTCACTATATCACTCTGGCTAGCCTGGAACTTGATATGTAAATCCTGCTGGCCTTAAACTCACAGAGTTCCAGCTAACTCTGACTCCCCAGAGCTGGGATTAGAGGGGTGCTTCATCATGCCCGGCTAGAAGTGCTCTTAACGGCTAAAACATCTTTTCAGTCAAGATACTGGGTTTCTTAACTCCAACGTTATCAACATCTTCTGGCCAAGTGATGCTTGGGTGTAGAGTGTCCCAGTATGTAGGATGCTTGGTGCAGTCTCTCCAGTCTACCAGTCTATGCGGGAACTAACAAGCTGTCTGGGAGAGGGAGGTATCGGTCTCTCAGTCTACTGGTGACCAGCCTGGATGGAATTCCAAAGCAGCTCACTCAGTCATGTGGTGAGAGCCTCTGCTCAGAATGGTTCCAGGTAGTCAGGCAAGGCCTGAGAGGGGGAGGGAAAGGTAGTCCATGTTATATGCTCCTCCGAGTGGAGGGCTATAAGGATGTGCCAAACAGAAGATGTGACAACACGTAAGAAATGATGTGACTGCCACCCACCACTGTCCAATCCTCAGTAGACTCAGTGAGCTCCTAGCACCAGACTGCAAGTGGGTTTCCTTATAGGGAATCAGTGTCTGCAGTGGAGGCCAGCAGACGGTTTATAGCAACAGCACCGGGGACTGTCAGGAACCACTGTGAGGCTCAAGATACATATAAATTGTGCTTTGTACATCTGAGCCAATTTTACCCAAACTGGTAAGAAGTAAATAAATTATTTCTTTTTCCTAGGGGTCAAAACCCCTTATCAGAAGATTGCTGCGGACCAGGTACCCAGCTCAGTTGCCAGGCAAGAATGTATCTTGGCTGAGTGTGAAGCAGAGACGTCTCGCTCCATACCCTAGCCTCTGCTCTGACCTGATGCTCTTGGGGAGATCACTCACCTTTGGGCCATTGTCTCCTTTATGGAAAGACAGACTCGTCTTAGAGCTGTTAGGAGACCTGGGTAAGACCAAAGCTAGAAACACATTTAAAAGAAAGTGTTCCCCACCCCCAAATCTCAGGATTGAAGGATGCAGGATCTTGTTACCATCTGCTTCTATCTTCTTGATTCAGATTTTTTGATAAATAAATTGCCACATCATGGTGGAACATGGCCTATCAAAAGAAGCACGTTCAGTTTAGGGGCAGCTTAGACTTGGGAACGATATAGATGGGCTGTATTTATAATTCTACCTACTGCTGTCCCAGAGAAAACCACAGGTGTTCTTCCACACAGGCAGCCCCGGCAGTGTCAGGCAGCAGTTGTGGTGTGCAGTCTCCCTTGTCTGCCTCCTCAGGCTAAGCCGTCTGTCTCCTTAGCAGTTCCTTGTACAGGGAATGAAGCGTCTTTTGAAGTAAATTCTTAAGTGGGGGAAGAGGTGGGGGACACACACACACACACCAGGGTTTGTTTGGGGAGGGTCTGATGGGTATTGGTCTCCAAAGAGGAGCTTTGTGTCCTAGAAGGAGACGCTGGGTATGGTTTTCAATTCGCCTTCACCTCCCCCTACACAGTGAGAACTTTTGTTAGTGGATGTGGTTACTGTTAACAGCACAGAACAAGGGAAGTTGCTGAGATACACAAATAGAGCTCATGGCAGCCTTGCCTCATTTCCCATAAGGAATATGGCCCAGGGGTGGAGGGCCAGTTATCTGGCCTCTGGGTTTAGTGGGAGCCGGGTCTTTCTATCTGTGACGTCTGCCTCTCCTTTGTGGCAAGCTTGTCTTCTCTGTTTCCTTTCAGTCCTGTTCATTGTATCCACCCAATTCTCAGAGCCCCCAGTCCCCGAGACCAGCTGTGTTCTTACTTAGTATCTCACCCTGCCCACAGCCTGGGCCGAAGGCAATCAAATCAGTGGTCTGGAATAAACTAGACCTGTCTCTGGAACCATAATTGGTATTTGCATGTAGTAACTCAGATTCACAGGTACTTGTCCCTGAGGTACCCATAAACCTAAGATTGTGGGCACTGTCCCCCAACTCTGCAGAGCAGTTGGGAATGGCCTTCAGAGATGATAAGGAACTGTGGTAAGATGCTGACTCAGGAGGCTGAAAGAGCTCCTGGTGACTTTCCTATACTGGTTTCAGATACGTAAGAAGCCCCAACCCCTTAACTTTATCACAGACCACAGAATCTTTCATTCAATTCTGTCTTGAACAGCCTCAGGTGGATGGAGACAGACTGGAGCACCCTATTCAGGGAAGGTAGCACCACCCACTGTTTCCATCTGGGGTCAAGCAAGGGCGCCGTGCTCCTTTCCGCCTCCCCCCCCCAAAATAGTACCACATTCCGTAATGGAAAAATTCAGATTTCTAGTGATGAGTTTTCAAATACCCCAGAGAAACTGGGGGGTGGTTTGCAAGATATTTAAGTTAACTTCCTGGCTGAAGAATTCCAAAGGGCCCAGAACTTCCTCGAATGAGTCTCTGGGCTGCTTGATAGTGGTACGGCTTGGATAGAGGTGGAAGTCACTGTAACCTCAGATAAGAACCCAGTTATGTTTGGCTTGCAGCCACAGTTGGTGGGTCTACACAGTTGCCCTGAATTTAAAAACAGGGCTGTTGTCCCTCATGGGTTTCTTTCATCCTTCCCTACTGATTGCCTCTTTGTGAATGAGGAGCTCTGGAAGCCGCCTTCTCCGGATGAACCGGCCTTGTGTTCAGGAGAATACTCTGTGACAATTTGGGTCAGAGGTGTTCTTAGGGCCACTTAAGTTGTTAAAGGCAAGAACATCATCAGAATGGTACTCAGGCAGAATGACTGATGATGTCCAGCAGATAGAATACAGTTCTGACCCTTGGTCCAGTAGTGTTCTCTCTACTGACGCTCTGTGTGTGTGATGAATGTGTGGGGTGTGTCAAAGGTGAGCTTCTAGGTTTTTTTAGTGTTAGGATATGACAGTTAAAAAGGGGGGTGGTGGTGGCCACGTCTTCAGCCTAAACCAAGTTGTTGCTTTTCTTTGAGGTGGAAGGTAGAGGAACAGGTTTCATTCCTGTGCTGCAATGACCCCTGGGCCTGGGAGGGGGAGGGTAGCTGTAGGTCCACAGGTCTTTCTTCTTCTTTAGAGGCTATTGGGAGCTACAGTGACATCCTGACAATGGAAACTCACTGGGCCCTTTCTAGCCGTGTTCCTGACCTCTCGTCTCCATGGGATAAGACTGCCAAATATACTAAGTGTGGTAGTCCGTACTTTTACTTCTAGCACTTAGGAGGCAGAGGCAGGCAGATGTCAGAGTTTGAGGCCAGCCTGAGCTACATAGCCAGTTGGAGGCTAGCCATGGCTACATAGTGAGATTATGTCTCAAGTGAAGAAAAAGATAAAGATTGACAAATACTTTCTAAGTCATTGCCAACCCAAAGGCTTCCCTCCCCCACTCCTGGCTGTCCTTTGTTCTATTGGGTTCTGTCCTTTTCCTGCTCCTGGCACACAGCCCATCTACGGGATAGACTGTGACTTAGCAAGAAGCTAAGAAGCAAAGTCCAGAGCCCCACAACCCTGAGTACTTTCTATATCACTGGTGTCTCTGCGTCTGGTGAGGAGCCACCACGGAGTGGAAGCTCCCTGCTGTTCTTTATCAGGACAGCTTTTCTTGATCATATTTAATATGTTGGTACTGCACTTAGCTTTATTGAAGAAAACATCTCAGAGCTAAATACAAAAAAAACCAAAAAAAAACCCCAAATCCCTGAAAACCTACTGCTTCAAATTGTCCACAGCTGTGTCCCAAACACTGGCGCTAATCGCAGGCTTGGCTCTGTGATGTTTTGCCCATGGACATGGGTAATAATTTGGTTTGTGAGTCCTGCAAGCTACCAGTGAATTAGAGAGTGAGTTTTTCAACCAAGAAAACCCTGGAAACCTTCAGGAAACGGATTATACAGAAAGTCGCTGCTCTCTCTGCTCGGTGTGCTGGGTGCAGTGTTTATTATTAGCAAAGCCTGACAGGGCTCTACTTATATGTGAAGCATTCTGCTTGGGATGAAGTGGCTACATGAGTGTGTGAAGCACAGCGAGTGAAAGCCAGCAGTGCCGTCGCCTTCAGAAGGACTGGTAGAGTCTGCAGGGTAGGACGAGAGAATAATGTATCTGTTACATCTTCCGATACTCCGCCTGTTTCAGAGCAGGCCTGTTTGGCAGAGCTGAGTGGTAAACTTTTCTCCAGAGAGCAAATTCACTCAAAGACGAGGCAGCTCGAAATGCCCAAGCTTTCTGTACAAGCTGGGAATCCCGGGATGATGGGCGAGAGCCAAACCTGATGACATACAGAAAAACAAGTGGCTGCAGCCAAAGAGGAACTGCTGGTGTTCTTGGCACAGCCCCATGCAAAGGTTGTGACCAAACATGGTCATCATTCCCACGTTTCAAGAAGTCAAGTCTTCCAGTTATCTGTCCAGTTTTGCTCCTATATTTTAAGGGCACTGGGAATATCATTCCAGGTCTCCTGAAGTTCAGGAATGCCCCAGGTGTCCAGCACCAGTTCCAAGGGACGGGACAGTCCTGTGAGCACCCATGTGTCCTGCTCCTTGGCATGAAGAATAGACACACAGAGAAAGCATAGCTGGGACAGACAATGCGACCTGGGCTTTGGGAGGCCAGCGTGGCCCTTAGTCTCCGAAGTGGAAAGGGAGGAGAGAGTTGTGGCTAGGCTGTCAGTCAGAGCCAGGGTCTGCAGACACCAGCCACTGAGGTGATGCTGCAGAGGCCAGCCACTGAGGCCATGTTGCCTTGCCAAAGGGACTCAGAGGGACAAACTGAGGTAGGCCCAGAGAAGAGTGAGCACACAATTCCAGTGGCCAGAAAGCACACTGTTGCTGATGCCTGAAGCCTCTTATTTCCCTCAGCAGGCAGGCTCCAGGAAGCAGACAGAAGGAGCTATTTCTCAAAGATCCATAGCAGGCAGGGCCACAGCTTCTAGCATGGACCTGGACCCAGAGGAGACCCTGTATTCCAATTTGAATCCAGGCTTGCTGGGTACAGCCGAGAGGGAGCTCCTGCCTAGAGTTTTCCTTCTCGCGTCACCCTCAACACAGATGTCTCCGAGCACAGACGTTTACTTCCACACTTAGGAGACCGAGGAAAGAAAATCTCCTCCTCGGTCGGCCAGCTACCCAGACCAGCGAAGAGAAACATCAGCACAAAACCAGGACCACGAAGAAATCAGCAGAGCTGAACACACGACATTCAGAGTCAAGATTGTCCTCATAAAAATCCCTGCTGGTGAAATGAGGCAATTCAAGCTGAATTAAAGTATATAAAGGCAGGCTTATTGGAAAGCTGCTCTTGGGCAACTTCACTGGTCCCAAAGAATGAGGTCAGGGAAGTCACCATGGATTGGAGGACAGCTGGGGAGAGAGAGAGAGAGAGAGAGAGAGAGAGAGAGAGAGAGAGAGAGAGAGAACTTGCCTTGCACATGGAGGAGAGAGAAAATCCAGAGAAAGGGAGAGTGAGGAAGTGGGACGAAAATGCCTGGATTGGATTGGGAGGAACTTCTAGGGGAAGCCCAGCCCCCTGGTCTGGAAAGTTCTGGATAGAGGGCAGGCTTTGCCAGCCATGCTGTGTAAGATAGGGACCCAGAGATGCTGGGAGGACCTGGAGGCCAGGCCCATTTTGGTATGTTAGATAGGTGCCTCAGCTGTGTGCCTGAGTCTGAGACCCAGTGGGAACAGGCAGCAGGGATGACACACACTTGAAACGGGATTGCTAAACTTAAGATCTCACAAGGAAAAGAAAAATGGTGTCCAGAGTCAAGTGAATCCCAGGCCTCATCTCAAGAAACAGCTGGAGAAGCACAGAGAGGAGTAGGGAGGTGAAGAGTCAGGGCCAAAGGCGGGGAGAGCGAACACCGGAGAGTGAGTCTGTCAAACAACTTTCCCAGGAACAGAAATGTGACTCATCAGACCGAAGTCCACAGAGGAAGCAGGAGAGACTGTGAGCCCCATGAACCCCTGGGAAGAGAGGACACCTGTAGAAACCAAGGATTTGGCCTTAGACTCTGCAATCTGGTAGAGGACCTGGGCCTGGTGAACTGGCTGAGTAGAGCTGACATTTAACCTCCTTTCTCGTGGGAAAAGAGAAAGACAAGTTCCATTGACACCGGGTGGCAGTTGCTCCTATTAATCACAAGTGGGAAAGTCACAGGGAGTGACAGAACAAGCCAGAGGGGCCAAAAGGGCCCCAGAGAGCATCACACACTCAGAGAAAAGCAGCCTGTGGGCCAGCACCAGGAGTCAACTTGATCTCTCTGCCATGATAAAGAAGCCCAGCCGGCCTGGGTCATGGTACAGTGACCCAACACTTGCCTAGCACACATGAGACCTGGCTTAATCTCTGGAACCACGGAAAGAAAACTGAGAAAAGAGGAAGGAAAAGAAAGAAAGAAAACAGAGAAGGGGGGAGGGGAAGCAAAGGTATCACCAGAAGAGATGCACCTGAAAGAAGATGAATTGTCAAGAATGAAGGAGGGACGCACACCACTGCGAACAGCCCAGACCTGTCTGTTCAGGACTTTGTCACCTGTAACCACTCAGCCCTCCTCACAGGGACTCTTGCAAGGCAGGTGTGGCACGCCATGTCTCCCAGAAGCTCCATAAACAGCTAATCCAAGCAAGGCTTTCCTCATTTGTGGATGAGTCACAGCCAGAAGGAACCGGCGCGAGGTCTACAGAAGAATAGAATAAATGAAAGAAGGAAGCTTCCATTCGAGCTTCTAGGGGAGAGAAGCAACCAACAATGCTACCCAGCTATGACACCTGTGACCCATAACCACCATTATAGCACAAATACTCCGAGGGCCCAGTAGTGGTGCACATACCTTGGCTGTAACCAACACTTTCTAATTAGATTTAAGACCCGCTCAACAAGAGGGAAACCATGCCTGGTAACCTAGCCATCCCCTCAGGGTTGTTGAAGTCACGGATCCTGGAGGAGAACCACTACTTTACTAAACGAGCATCATCCCTCACTGCACTCTTAATGGCTGTCCTCGAACCACGCACAGTCCTCACCCCTCATCCAGGGAACTTCTCTTTGCGACATACAGAGAGTGATACAGAAAACCACAACCAATAAGAATGCAGAGTTGTGGAACCCCGCCCCAACAGATGCATCTGCAATACAACTGCTGCACCTAAGCTCAGGGATTATTTACAAAAGAGGGAGCGGAAAGATGGTGTGAGCCAGAGGATCGGGGAGTTTGTTCTGAGATGATGTCTCCTAGTAACGTCAGAAATAAATCCATAAAGTCTCACCTACATAATGGCTTAAGCATAAATTGAACAAAGTCAACAATACACATTGCTAACATTGACAGAGAAAGCCCAGGAGGCTTCGGACACACACAACAAACTGCAGGCTGCTGAGAGTGCAGAGTATGTAATAACAATTTAAAAAAGAACAAGGAAGGATATGTGGGAGGGTTTGGCTGGAGGAAAGGGAAGAGGAAAATTATGGAATGATAGTATCATCTCAAGAAATAAAGAGTTAAAATGAAAGAAGAAACAAAAATAACAGGTGCAGAGAGGGAGAAGCCCAGGAGAGGAGAGAAAGTCAGCTACACACCCCTGAGGCACAAACATCGCCTCCACGGGAGGCACAGCCAACAAGGGCACATAGACACACTGTGAAATCCTTTGAAGAAAAGCAAGCGTAACCAGAAAATATGGTGCAAGAAATGACGGCAAAGTTCAGCCTTCCTGTAGAGTGTGCTGAGTGAGCTCAGCTCCCCGCTGAAGTGAGACAACACAGTTTGTCGTCCTTGTATAATTAGCAGAATACTCAAAATACAGAAAACTTCCTCTCCCTACCGCAAGCCCTGCTTTCTCCTGCCTTTGATGTTCTCTTGCTCACACAGCCTGGTGCAGCCATGGGTTTCTCTCCGTGACCTGTCACACTGCCGTTGTGGGACAGCGTATAAATAGAATTATGGTGTGTGGAGTTTTTGTGTCTGGCTGCGTCCGCTCACTGTGATGTTTTTGGGCTTCTCTTTTGTTGACGCAGGCACATTTAGTCTTGAAGCAAGAAACACCTGTGGTGACCTGGTTGTAGTGGAACCCTGACAAACTAACATAAGCAAGGAATCATGGGAAAACATCAATCAGCCCTGTATTTGTTTCTCTATAAGACTGGATCAAACAGCCACAGTAGTGTCTGGTAGAATCCACAATGAGGATGGTGCAGGTGAGCGGGTGAGCAGGCAGGCGAGCATGTGAGAGCCTGGCTGTCCTAGCCTGGTTTTTGTTGCTGTGTAAAACACTGACCAAAACAGAATAGGATTGGAAGGGATTAATTTCAATTTATGTCTTCTTTGTCAAAGATCAAGTGACCATAGGTGTGTGGGTTTACTTCTGGGTCTTCAGTTCTATTCCATCAACCTACCTGTCTGTGTACCAATACCATGCAGTTTTTTTTTTTTAATCACGATTGCGCTATAGAACAGCTTGAGGTCAGGGATGGTGATTCCCCCAGAAGTTCTTTCATTGTTGAGAATTGTTTTGGCAATCCGGTTTTTTTTTGTTTTTCCATATGAAATTGAGAATTGTTCTTTCCATGTCTGTGAAGAATTGTGTTGGGATTTTGATGGGATTGCATTGAATCTGTAGATTGCCTTTGGTAAGATGGCCATTTTTATGATGATATCTTTCCATCTTCTGAGGTCTTCTTCAATTCCTTTCTTCAGGGGCTTATGGGTTACAGACCATCAGGGTCAAGGACTTCAGGCTTCAGGTGTGTGTGGTTTCAAGTGACCTCACAGACTCCAGATGTGGTTCCAGGTGGCTTTGCAGGCTCCAGGTGTGGTCCCAGGTGACCTTGCAGGCTCCAGGTGTGGTCCCAGGTGACCTTGCAGGCTCCAGGTGTGGTCCCAGGTGACCTTGCAGGCTCCAGGTGTAGTTCCAGGTGGCTTTGCAGGCTCCAGGTGGCTTTGCAGGCTCCAGGTGTGGTCCCAGGTGACCTCTCAGGCTCCAGGTGTGGTTCCAGGTGGCTTTGCAGGCTCCAGGTGTGGTTCCAGGTGGCTTTGCAGGCTCCAGGTGTGGTTCCAGGTGGCTTTGCAGGCTCCAGGTGTGGTTCCAGGTGAACTTGCAGGCTCCAGGTATGGTTCCAGGTGGCTTTGCAGGCTCCAGGTGTGGTCCCAGGTGACCTTGCAGGCTCCAGGTGTGGTCCCAGGTGACCTCGCAGGCCCAGAACTGCTCCTATTTTATAACGGACAGTCTCCATCTCACCAACCCCATCTATGTCTGGCTCCTGATCAGTCCAACCCAGAAGCATCCACAAGCATCTCTTGGAACGCGACAACTGAGCACGCTCGTGAATCAACAACGTCCCTGCCGAGCAGTCTTTCGGCAGCCCAGTCATCTGTGTTATTGGGGGGTGGTTGCACAGTGGGAGATAGGTGAGGGCTAAGGAGCTGCTCCTCAGGCCCAGGTCCATCTGAGAAGGCTGACAGTACTGCAGTACCCTGTGCTCAGTCTCTGTCCAACCCTGCATCTTCCCTGTCTACTCCTCTGCCAGGTCGAGACAAGAATCCTAATCAGTGGTCTGAGGGACTGGAAGGCAGCTGCTTGGTATGAGCTGAAGGGCTTTGTCTTCTTTTCCAGAAAGCAACACAGGCTCTCTGCCGTTAAGACTCTAGAATGCGCTCGGGGGTGGGGTGGGGGCGTGGGGGGTGGACACAGCTACCAAGGTGTGATCCTCCATAAGGACAGGAGGCCAGATGGCCTGTCGGCAGCAATCAGCTCCAACCCGCTGGAGTGCGGCAGTGTGTAATTAAAAAGAACAGCAGGCTCTGGCTAGCAGAGCTGGGACCAAGCATTTGTGGCTTTTGGGAGTAGGGAGGGGGCAGCGGGCAGCAGGGCTGGATGACATCCTTAAGCCAGGAATTGTTAAACGTGCTCTGCACCGTGTAGAAATAGTGCAAGACTGGCCACATGGAGCCTCCGACGTGTCTTCTTCCAGCAGGGATGCATGTGAGGTAATAATGGAATGTATGTATGTATGTATGTATGTATGTATGTATGTAAGTAGTATGTGTGACCAGTGATCATACTCTTTCTGTGTGTCTTTGTCTCACTCTTTTTTTTTTTAAAGTTACTTATTTATATGAGCACACTGTAGCTGCCTTCACACACACCAGAAGAGGGCATCAGATCCTGTTACAGATGGTTGTGAGCCACCATGTGGTTGCTGGGAATTGAACTCAGAACCTCTGGAAGAGCAGTCAATGCTCTTAACCACTGAGCCATCTCTCCAGCCCCCTGTCTCACTCTTGCTCTTGTGTGTCTTCTGTAGTCCAGGCATGCTTGAAATTCAACATGCCGTCTAAATGGCCTCAAGCATGGAGCAGCCCTCCTCCTTCAGCCTCCCAGTTACTGGCGAGCCACTCAGTCAAGTTCTACATTCTTTCTTCTTTTAAGAAGTGGTGGCACGGCGAGTTCTGAAAAAAGAACAGTCTACAAACACCTGTGGACAGCCTGCCAGGGTGCCATGGAGCTGCCTCTCCAGAGCCTCGAGCAGCCCGGCACTCGGGGCAGCAGGGAGCTAGGAGCTTGGGCTGAAGGCACAGCAAATGCTGCAGGGTGTACTCAGCTCTGGTTGCCATGCAGGCCAGGGCTAACATTCCTAGATTTCATCCTGTTCTGTCTTCAGAAGTGGGTTTTCCATGGTCAAAACACCACAGCATTTGAAGTTAAAGAACAAGCAAATGAAAGGTTTGATCTCTGACATTCAGAGCAAACAGAGTGTACCAGTGGAGGCAGGATGTCCCTCCTGACACTAAAGAACTGCTATATCCACACCCAGAGACGGGCAGAGTGTAAGATGCCTGACTAGCCTGCGTGACAATCATTTGCAGTTAGTCCTCGGCCTGCCATCACTATCATTCCAACAGTTAGCTGGATGTAGACTCTCTTATTTGAGAAAAAAAATCAAAACAAAACACCGGGGAATCAATAGTCTGAATGAGGTAAAGTGTTTTCTATGACTGAGTGTCAGACAACTTGGAAATAACTATATTTACCCACTAAGCTTGGAGAGAGAAACACAAAGTAACCAAATTAATACAAAACAGGTCAGACAGTAAAACACATTGGAGTAACATGGACAGCTTGGAATCAGTAGTCAATCAAATCCCTTTGACAGGGATCGTGGTAGCCGAGTTTCAACAGAAAAAGGGAGATTGGATATACAGTTACCTGGGAACATCAGTGTCATGGATTCCATGAACAACAAAGTCCTTGGGTCGTAGAGAATCTACTCTGCTTAAGGAATGCCAAGATCCATGTAGGCCTGGACTAGTAAGAAGATGGGGAGGGGAAGGAGGCTGGGAGAGCAGCAGCAGCTCACACAGAATCCATCTGTATACGTGGGGGACGGTCCAGGGTCTTTGCAGAGGATTTATGCTGCCTGTGGAACATTTAAATCCTTCATCCCATATGATGTGAGTCTGAACTTAGCAAAATTATGGAGCCCCACTTGATCCTGGAAGCCATGTGCCGCTGTCAACACTTAACGTGGCATTTAGCTCAAGGTCTGTCCTTTCCTTAGGTCCTCCTCTCTGGTCGACGTTCCAGCCTTCTGGCTGACTCAAGTTGCTCATCGTGTGGACACAAAACGCAGCTCTTGCTCCAGAGGAAATAAGAACGGTTTATTCTGAGCCAAATCTGAGTAACCACGATGCAGGAAAATTGATTCGGGTTGCTCCAAATGATATGTGGCACTGGGGAAGTAGCTATGCAAAGTTTTTATGGGTGTAGAATGAAAGACAGATGTAAGTCAAGGCTTTTGATAGACACATGAGTGGGAACACCAGGTAGGTGACTGAGAGTAAAGCAGGGACCTCAGATGCTGTCTGGTGACAGGCTTAGCTTTCTGGCTAGTGGAAGGTAGCGTTCTGCTAAATTAATACATTTCAAAGCTTTAGTAGTTGAAAGGATGATATCAGGCACGGGGAGGGGGGACTAAGTAGACATTAAGGCAACTAACAATAGCCCCAAATAATTCTGGCTCTAGATCTGTGACCTTCCAACTCTCCACAATGACAAATTTCTAACCGACCAACCGATGGAAGAATCTTCAATGCAGATATAGCTGTTCACAGTATACAGCTTACTTTGGGCCAACTCAACTCTGTAGACAGCTGGGGCAAGAAAGACAGGGCAGTACCCTGGGACTAGGCTGTGAGCGAGTCAGAGCTGTAGGCACATGTGGTCTTTTTCCAAGAGGAAGGGACCACTGCCAGTCAGCCCTTATTCAGTCCAGGCAGACTCATGGAGAACTGTAAGATGGAACCAGGCTACACATACTGCCATTCCGTACACTGTAAGAGGGGGAGGAGGTAAGCAGCTGCCCATCAGTGGGTCCTAGGAGTCTGGGACCTCTCGGTGCCTTTGTTGGGTGATCTGGGGTTCAGCTTCCCAAACTGTGGATCACTGCCTATGACTCAACCTGCTAAGTGTGGAGTTGTGGTAAAAGGTCTCTAAACACACAGCAACAACAAAAAATTAATTCAGAGTCAGATATTCAAGAGATGTGAGGTGTTTCCTGTTAGCATTGCTGCTGTTGCTCGTGACGTAACTGCAGAAAATAACGGTCTAGCTATGGAGAGCTGGGTAGTTCCCCTCCGCCATTCCCCAACACATGTCAGATTAGTACAGTCTGGGATTGTGTTCTATCAGGTTTGATTTTAAACATGGCTGTTTGCTTAGGCTGGAGAGGTGACTCAATGGTTAGGAGCACTTGCTGCTCTTCCAGAGGACCCAGGTTCCAGAGCACCCATAGGGTGACTCACAACTGTAACTCCAATTCCAGGAGAGCAGACACTCACTTCTGGGTTTCTTGAGCAGTGCCCATATGTGGTATGTGCGTGTATGAGTGCACGCACACACACACACACACACAGACGGAATAAATAAGAAAAAAATTGCTGTGTAATCCTACTGTGGTGACTCATGCCTTTAAACCTAGTCCTATGAAGGCAGAAGCAGGGGCATCTCTATGACTTTGACGCCAGCCTGGTATACATATTGAGTTCCAACTCAACCAGGGTTATATAGTGAAACCCTGTCTCAAACAACAAAAGATTTGTGGGGCTAGAGAAACAGGTCAGAGTTGAGAGTGTGTACTGCTCCTGCAGAGGACCCTGATTCAGTCCCTACGGCATCCACAGAGCGACTCACATCCATCTGTAACTCTAACCACAGGGAGACCCGAGGCCACCAATGTGAATGTGCATACCCATCCCCCACCCCCACGCAGGCCCACACCCATGGAGTTAAAAAAAAAATAAATCTTTAAAAATTTCCATTCAAGTTGATGACCAGAAATCCATCAAAAAAATTACACAGCGAATGTTGGTCTGGGATTAGAGTAAAATTTTTAACAATTTCTGAAATGGTTCTAAACATATTTTTTGCCATTTTGTACTTTTGTATTTGTGCAAAGTAACTCCCTCAGCACTGCTGATTCTAAGATCAAAATATTTATCAACTCTGGAAGACACTAACGATGCTCTGCATCCCGCTGGATCAAATATCCAGTCGAGGTTTAATCCTTTATGTAAAAATAAAGAAGCACATGTATCTCGTTAGCATGCAAATTTGCCCTTTATCTTTAATAAATGATAACATGTATACAAAAAAGGCTATTTTAAGATAAAATTCTTTATGATTCATTGTCCTTATGTTTGCTTTGTGCGTCTGTTTTATATACCTACAACACCTGGGTGCGTGTAAAATTCTCTCAAGTGACAAGGGACAGCAAGCATTAAGACTCTAGAAGCCTCGGTCTGGAGGGACACTTGCTGCTCATTCATCAAAGCATGGCAGGAAATGAACGCAGCTCCTCAGGGAGAGCCAGACACATTTTGCAAGAACCTAGAGGACTCTAGCCAGCAGGCGTGCTTCCCATGAGGAGGTGGCTGGGGCAACCTTCTAAGAAGGACCTCCTCCTCCCTCCTCTCCATCCCATACACCCTCTCAGCATACTCTCCTCCCAGAAATTTCTCTGGAGTATTTGAAAGGGACAAACAAAAGGAGCTTGAGGCTTAAGCATGAAACCACCCCCAGCAGATCAGTCCCGGAATCAAGACTTGCCCTGCCCTCTTCTCCCGACCAGAGAGGAAGGTATCTAACCAGCAAGACAGCACCCAAGCTTTTTATCCTGGCCTTTTGCGGGAGTCCATGGGAGCCCACAGGCGCCTGCAGGAGGCTCCAGGAACTCGCAGGCACCCACAGGAGCTCTTGGAAGCCCCTGGGAGCTCCTAGGAGCCCACAGGCACCCGCAGGCACCCCCAGGAGCTCAAGGCACCCGCAGGAGCCCACAGGAGCCCACAGAAGCCTGCATGTCCCTCTTGCATGCATTTTGTCTTAGGACAGGGTACAACAGGTCTGCCTCCTCCTCTAAACCTCTGGGCTCGGCAGCGTTCTAAGACTCTCACCTCCTAAGAGGTCCTAAGAGGCAGAGGGTATATCTTGGGGGCATCGCTGTACCCCACTAGAGGGCTCTCCCCCTTCTCCTGTATTAGAATCTAAGTGGATGAAGCCAGGCTCAAGAGACTAGGGTGGAGCAGGGCACACTGCAATGAGTTTGTGGCTGTAGGCATTCTACCACAGCTGACATCAAGCAGCCTCAAGAACACAAGGTGTGGAAGTCTCAGACCTCTCAAGATAACATAATTCAAATGATTTGTTTATTTTATGTACATGAGTGCCCTATCTGCATGCATGCCAAAAAGAGGGCATCGGTTCTAGATCTACCATATAGATGGTTGTGAGCCACCAAGTGGTTGCTAGGGATAGAACTCAGGACCATCTGGAAGAGCAGACAATGCTCTTACCTGCTGAGCCATCTCTCCAGCCCCATCAACGTAACAATAATGGCTCCATTTAACCACCTGCTCCCAGAATTCCCAACAACTTAATTATTGTCACTCATGAGCGTGAACCTTCAACAAGCCGGAAGCTCACAATCAAGTCTTGAAATCACTGCTCTAAAATTAAACAAACCATGAGCTAGAGAGATGGCTCAGCAGCTAAGAGCACCTGGCTGTTGCTTGTCCAATGTACCCGGGTTCAATTCTCAGTACCTACTTGGCAGCTGTAACTATTTGTAACTCCAGTTCTAGGGGATCCAATGCCCTCTTCTGGCCTCTTTGAGCACTGCAAGCAAATAGTGTACATGCATGTAGGCAAAACACTCATAAAATTTAAAAAAAAGTATATTTTTAAAATTAATGACATTAGAATAGGCTGTAAGACATTAGAGTGTCAGAGCTACTCAGTTCAACTTCTGAGTGCGTTGGCTGTGGCTTCACTATATCATCTGCCTTGTGGTCCTTGAGCATTTTGAATCACTCTGGAATGGAAACAACTGGCTCCTTTCATCCCACGGCTGGGTCAGGAGACTGAGATATTTACCTCTGTGGGGCAAAGTCTCACCGAGAAGACTATGACTTAGTGCTAAAGCCTACCGCTTCACAACACCCTGTGATCAGAAAAGTCTGGGAGGTAGAGACAGAGATTGGGGATGGGCAAGGGGAGGGGGAAAGGGGAGGGGAGGGAAGGGGATGGAGATGGAGACAGAGACAGACAGAGAGACAGACAGACAGACAGGCACAGAGACACACAGAGACAAAGACACAAAGAGAGACAGACAGACAGACAGACAGGCACAGACACACACACACACACACACACACACACACACACACACACACAAAGGCAGAGACAGCACAGCAGTGGGAGCCCAGGGAGTTCTATGCCAGCAGAGCCCCAGCTCAGGATTCCTCTAGCTGTGCCTTCATCGCTGGATCCCACCCGTGGTGAGTCCCTAGCAGTCAAGCCACCAGGGCACCGTGACGCTCACAGACCTTGAATTTCTCTGACCTCAGCTTTCCTCCTGAGACATCAAGGGCTGGTTCTACAGAGGGCTGTACCCTGCTAGGTGGGTAAACACGGGTCACACCCTTCCTGTGCAGAGGAGGTTTGGGTTATTACTGAAAGGGCTTGGTTTCTGGAGCTGCCGTAAGAAGAGGAGTCTGATGGTGAGGTGACAGCTGCCTCCGTGTCATCCGTGGCTCTAAGCATTTCAGTCTGTGAAAAAAAAACACATGGATTCCCATTCAGTTACAGAACCCAAGTCCCATGGAGAGTTTCCTGGTTTCTTCCAGTGCTATGATCTTGCAAAACCACAGTATTGGAATTGCCTCTAGTATTGCACTGGCCAATGACCCACTGAGGTCGCCTTGCCACACACACGTGTGTGGTGTGTAGTATATGAGCATGTATTTGTGTAGGTACTGGGTATGTGTGTGTGAGCATATGCTAGCATACGTGTGCTGAGTATACACACGTAAGCATGTGTGTACTGAGTATGTGAGCGTGTAAGTTCCGGCATATATATACTGAGTATAAGCCCATGTGGTATTAGCCTGTCCAAGCTGACTATGTGAACACATGTATAAGCATGTGTAGGCATATGTGTGGTGATGAGCGGGCATAAGCTTTTCGGTGCTGCGTATGTGAGCATCTGCATGGGAACACGTGTATGTAGACTAAAGCAGTTCTATCATGTATGTGCATTCCTGTCAAAAATGCAGGGCATCTCCAGACATCAAGGGTCTCTTCTACCTTTTGTCAGCTACAGCTTCCTCTTTCCCTGCTGTGAGACTGTCTGGGCCTGCGTCTCGATGGCTTTGTCATTGGAGAATGTTGTGCAAGCAGAGCAGACAGTGGCTGCCCTGGAGACTCTATGCCAAGATGAATTTCCTGCACTTTCTTGGAGTTGCCCTAAGCCTTGAATCTTGATGTGGCCAGTGGTATCCCTTGTGGGCCTCCCACTGTCTGCTTGGCACATGCCTCCTAAAGGAGAGGTCAAAGGTCATTTCCGGTTTTGCATTTAACCATGTTTTGTGTGTCTAACATCTTTTTTTAAAAAAAATTTCTCCCTGTAGGTGGAGGGACAGATCATGGAGGTCCTTGTGGTGTGAGGGAATGAGGTCCCAGCTGTCTTCTAGCATAAAGCAGCAGAGCAGTGCATGTTGGGATCTCTTAGGGCCTTTGCTGGCTATGGGAGGAGGTCTGATGGATAGCACTGCTCTGGGGATGTGAAACCATTAAAACTTATTCACCTCTCCCTGTGGCCTGCTGTGAGGCCTACAAACCCTTCAGCGCTCAGCACAGGACAGCACCAGGGGATGAGAGGCCACTCCTGGCTCTCAGGGAAGGAAAATATCCTTGGTCTAGAGCCTGCCTCACAGCCTGAGCTCTGTCTAACAGAGATTTGGGGATCATCTGGGGAGAAGGGGAATGCTCACCTCAAACTGGAAGACAAGGAGATTGGAGAGGTGTGTACAGAGCACCTACAGACAAGGGCTCTAACTTTGAGGAGGAAGCAGAATGCATCAGTGTCCTTGTGGTGTCTGCTCCAGAGGCCCCACAACTGCCTCCCCCGGGGGCTTTGCATTCTTCACTGCTTGGTCCCAGAGAGTGAAGTTTGTGAGGTGAGCGCTCCTTAGCCAGTCCAGTCTCAACTGCCTAAGAGCAGGGAGACCCAGTTTGGGGGAGAGGAAGGGATGTGCCAGGCCTGAGTATGGTATGGCTAGTGTTCTCATGTCCCCAAGGCTATTTTCTGTAGGAACAGGGGCTTAGATTCTTCCATGGGGTGACCACTGTAGCTATGCACAGGAGGTCTCTCTATGTCTCTAGTCTCTTTCTACAGGTCTCTGTCCCTTTTCACAGGGACAGCTCACTAGCACCCAGGGAACCACACAGCAGGGAGCACTAGGCCTGGGCCTGGCTGGGTGTGTCTGTTGTCTCGAAGGCTGGCAGGTCTAAGACACAACCAAGTGCTTAGGAGAGACTGGTTAAATAAACACGTTTCTAAACAGAGCCAAGTGTATATAAACACATATAGGGCCTTCAAAGAACCAGAAGAAACAGAAACCCCTGTGCTGAAGCGGTGGACATACAGTTAGATTTTTGCTCATGCAGTCTTTTGTTGCTGTGCAGCTGGGTCCTTTATCAGCCATTGATAACATTTCCCCCCTTTTGATTTCAACAGTGTTCAGCAATAGTTTTTAGACCTTCCCTGCATTTATTCTCTGTGTCTCTGGCACCTGGGACAGGAAACACCTGTCTGTCCATGCAGGACTTCCTACAGCTCTCGAGTTCTCGAGTTCTCGTGCTGCTTTAAGACGGTGTGGGATTCTCGCAGGAAGTTCCTGTCCTGACTGCTATCAAGCGTTTTAAACCCCTTTGGGTAATTTAGTGGAGATTTTTAAATGGGATAAAAATACATACTTCCTGGGCTGTTGTTAAGGAGGTAAGACATAAAGTCTAGTTAACTACTCTTTTCAGCAATTTCAAAAGCTATTTGGCTAATTAGGGTAAAAATACCAAGCTAATTTCATGAAGATGAAAACCATATGGCCACCCTTGAGAGAATGTTCTTATGGTCACCAGAGAGACGTGGCACACTATCCCCACAGGGGCACCCTTAAACATCAGTTCTATTCCCATCAGCTCAACGTGGGCTTGTGTCAAGGCTTATCTCAGGTAGGCAGGGCCTGCTACGCTGACAATGCCTGCATTTAATGTTCTGCATAGCCGAAGCTCATTTACAGAAGCAGAGGCACGCACAGCTGCGGCTGCTCCTGGAGCAGGCAAGGCCCCTCAATCATCACACAAGGTGGCCACAAGGGATCCAGGCTACTCCGTTTTCATTGTGTTTCAATGTGAGGTTTGGGGCCCCAGTAAGAGAAAATAGGGAAATGCACAGGGTTCTGGCTGTCCAAAGTAGGGGAGGGGCCTCACCACCACCATTTATACTTCCAGGTAGAGCCCCTGGCCTGGTTATGAAGGGGAGATTGAGAGTGACACCTTTACAAACCCACACAGTCTTCTTCCTACGAGCAGCAGAGACCATGGGGTGGTGCCAAGAAGGGCTGTGGTGTAGACATACTCCACTCGATTCCTGCTGTGCTTCCCGACAACCATAACCTGGAGGCTGTTCACCCTCCACAGTTTCGGCAGCATCTCCCCTGTGGCCCACGAGACCACCAGAAGCAGCGTTCCCACGTTCTTTCAAGCTTTTCAGGAAATGCTACAAGAAACTCAGACTTACCCCAGAGCATATAACTGTGTTCCAACGCTCCAGTGCCATTTAAGACCGAGAGCACATCCCCCCTAGCCTGTTGAAAATCCTTTCGGATACATTTTTGACCTTCCTGAAAAGTTTACCTCTGTGCTCTTGTTAGACACACAGCCCATGTAGGAGAATTTACCCCTCTGTATTTCTCTTCTGAACTTAGCTCTCAGGAGGCGCAGAGCCGACCTCTCTGCTCGGTGCCCCAGGTTTCTCCACGAGCTGACATCGCAATTTCTTCCCTCAAGCCTTCTCTTTTGTAGCCTTTAGAAATTACTGGATCATGTTGGTCATTTACCTTATGTTGCCTCAAATGCTTTGAAAGTAGATTGATTGGAGATGAATAACAAGTGGTCTAAGAAGCTCCTAACGACTTCATCGGTCTCAATAATTCTTTTTAAGCTTTTTTACTGATTCTTCATGAATTTTACCTCATGTACTCCCAACCCCATTCATCTCTCCATCCTGTTGTATACGCCCTCTGCCCTGGCAACCTCCCCCCCATCCCCCAAGAAAATAAAATAAGATAGAATTTAATAAAATCTTGTCATGGAAGCTGTAGTGTGTCACAGTGTGTCACATAGCATACCCTTTTGACTACACATCTTGCAAATGCTCATTGCAATGAGTCATGGGTCTGGTTCAAGGCTTCCGGCTTCTGCTACAATATCTGTACTGTCCCCGCTGGTATGCAGGCCACTCAGATCAGCACGTGTGCCCTCGGTAGCACAACCCTCAGATATCCACATGGTCTCTGGTGGCAGCCCAAACCAGGGATATCTGCTTTGCCTTTAGTGGTAACTTGGGGGAACAGACATCGACACAGATCTCAGCTGTAGCAGGACCACAGACTCAGACATGACCCTGGGTGTCAGCCTTGGGGCCGATGGGACTCTGTACCTCACGCCTTCTCATGTCTACCTGTTCCTCACTGCTGACGAGTCTCCAGTTCCACCTTTCTCCACTCAGTACGAACCCCTAGGCTTTGATCTCTCTCCCATCTTTTCATGACACATTTGTCCACCATGGCGGTGCCCGAGGCAGGTGCTTGGGTAGCTTTTCTTCAGGCTGCTGAGGGTCTACAAAGTATTTTTGAGGGAAGGAGAAGGATATCCTATCAGAGAACAAAAAAATTATAGCGAAAAGAAATTATAGAGCCAGGAAGTGCTGGTGCATGCTTTTAATCCCAGCACTCAGGAGGCAGAGGTAGGAGGATCTCTGTGAGTTCAAGGCCAGCTTGGTTTACAGAGAGAGAGTTACAGGACAGCCAGGGACCCTATCTCAAAAAAACAAAACAAAACAAAACAAAACAAAACGGTTCTAAAATTCCATCTCTTATTCCTTTAAAGCAGCAATTCTCAATATGTGGGGTCTCAATCCCCTTGGGAGTTGAACAACTCTTTCACAGGGGTCACATGTCAGATATCCTGTGTATATCAGGTATTTACATTATGATTCATAACAGTAGCAACATTACAGTTATGAAGCAGCAATAAAAATAATTTTATGGTCGGGGATCACCACAGCGTGAGGAACTGTATTAAAGGACTGCAGCATTAGGAGGGTTGAGAACCACTGCTTTAAAGATTCATATTTTCCTATGTGTCACTTCCATAGCTTGGTGTTGAGTAACACTTTCCTCCAAGATTGAAACATTCTTATCTTGCAGGGCAGCCCCTTAAGCAGAAAGGTAAACAACTCAAAATAGATTGTGGATTGGGGAGGCCAGCGTTGTGTGACAAAACTTTTCTGGGGAGATGTAACACACACACACACACACACACACACACACACACACACACTCCTACTTACTGATGGTAGGGAGCCTACAACAGACCAAAGTACAGGTACCACCAAAGTCCAACTTGGGAAATTATGAGTTTTCCTGGGATTACTTACAGGGTGTGGGTGAGGGAGTACAGGAGCAGAAATGACTCAAAGGCAGGTGCATCACCAAAGCCCATCCTGGCTCTGGTGATAGCTCACAAATCTGAGAACCTGGAGCAGGGTACAAAGCCTGCAGGCAGCTCAATAGGTTGGAGACTGTCCTTTCCAAGTGACTCTAAACTCCTTTAGGCAGCTCTGCCGATTACTGCTTCTTCTGGAGAGCTGGTCTGGTCTTAAGAGTTTTCTTTGCAGCTTGGCTCCGAGCCTCTGAGACAGACGCTCAGATTTGATTGCTTACTCTTCTATCAGGGAGGGGCCTAGTGAAGCTTGTGGGTTTCAGGGATTTCCTGACACTATTTTGAGTTGTTTACCTTTCTGCTTAAGGGGCTTCCCTGCAAGACAAGAATGTTTCAGTCTTGGAGGAAAGTGTTACTCATCACCAAGCTCCACACAGTTCTTTGGTGGAGAAACCTAAGATACCATCTACATAGGCACCTGTGCCTCACAAGGGGGAAGGGGTTACCCTGCGTATGACAGACTCGTGTGTCTGGTTAAGCATGACAGATAGTGAGCAGGGCAGCATTGGGCACTACATATTCCCGGTCTCTCCTTGGTGACCGTTCTGGGGTTCTCCACAGAGTTTTGTGACATATGCATGTGGCACAAGGCTTTCCCCCCAGTTCTGTCATGTGGCAAGGAGAATGAACACAAGATGCCAAGTGTGTAGAGGGATCTAGAAACAGGACCCTAAGACACAAACACTCTGTTAATGGGATGCCTAGGTGGCAGAAGCCCCATGCTCTGGTAGGAAGACCAAGATCCAGTCTAGGATGGATGGCAGCTGGGCCTGCCTGGCACCCCTGGTGGGTATCATAGACTGGACTTGTGATGGCTGAAGGATTATGGCCTTATGGCTACATGGCTCTACTAGGGCTGAGCTGGACTGAGAGGCTGTATGCTGAGTATCATGCAACTTTGCTACGGCTGTTCCCTTCAGAACCTGGAGTGTAACTGCCGTTTCTTTTGTAACGGCCTTCAGGTTCTGCTACTTTG
>NW_021604615.1:8350644-8379136 GCF_004785775.1 Grammomys surdaster | reverse complement strand
GGCTGTAAAGATGATAGCCACTTTCGGCTAAGAGTCGGCTCCCAACACTGGAGGACCAGTCTACGCCCCTCCAACGAAGCCACAGCCTGGACTTTTCATCCACAGACCATCCTGGTGTTCTCTCCCTGAGTCTCGAGGGTGGTGTGAATCAGACAGCACGGTTATCTGCCATACGGACAGAGAAGCTACAGGGCTGTCTTCCGTGTCTGCCGAGAACTTTCAGCCTTCTAGAGATGGACCACTCCATCTCCAGTTTCACAGTGAACCCACCTCAGGCCCGTCTTCACCGAGGAGACTGGGAAGTGAACATTGTCCATCCTTGTTTATGAGGGATTTCCTGAGGAGTTTGGACACCCGGATGCTCCAGCAAGTAGCCTTCACAACTGTGTGGATTTGCTTCTGGATGTTCTAAGCATGCCTCTGCAAAGCCTGCTTCTCTCCCTCTACCTGCTAATCTTTTGTTAACCACAGTGTCAACTCATGAATTAGGCTGAGGCAGTGCAGAAAAGGGCTGTGACTGTGTAGGGACAAGGTATTCCAGGAGGCTGCAGACTGCCTACAATTCCTTCCGTAGCAGGGGGAGAAGGAACACTCGGGGGTGGGGGGGGCAGCTCCTGGAAGGGTGAGCAGATCTGTCCTGGCAGTAGGGCTACAGCAAGGTGGCTAGCGGCTTGAATCTGTGGTAGTCTATTCCCTTTCGAAATCTATCTGGCTCTTCAGGAACATGTCTACTGAACCACACCGACCCACTGTGTCTCCAGGGGCAGCACAGGTCTCTGTCCTGGGATGTGTTATTACTGTTTACCTTCCATTCTGATACCTTGGTTGGCCTTCCCAAAAGGGATAGCTCTCTTAGCCTACACGCTGAGGGTTTGTACGGGTGTTCGGACTTTTACTAAATTTGCCTACACAAACTTCATATTCAGCACAACGGTGCCTTCATGAAGCTGAGTATGCAGATGGTCTCCCGTGAGCCAGTCCTATGCAGGGCTCGGTTGGCTTTGTAGCTTTACAAGTCTGCATTGCACTGAAGGGTGCACCTTGGGACTACAAGCCCTGGCCATCCTGGAAAGATCTAAGTGAAACCCTCTGGTAAGCAGCGGCATGCCCTTGGGATGCCCTTGAGCATTCTAGCATGCACCTGTGTGGAGCACGCACCTACCAGGTGTCATCCTCAGAGTTCAGGCTCACCTTGTTAGCGTGTAGGTGTGAAAGCTGCTTGCTGCTTGATTCCCCTTGGTCTTATTAATTCAGAGGCAGCCTTCTCCTGGGAGTGTCTGTCTCTCTCCCGGCTCTCTGGTTCTGGCGGTCATGACAATACTACATCCTCTGTTGCTGATGGTTGGTTATCAGCTTCCGGTTCCATCTCTGCCCCGTCCTCCCGGCTGTCAGGGCCTAGCTCTGCAGCAGCTCAGTCCTAGCTCATCAGGTCCTTCTACGGACATCTGTCCCTGAGCATTTCACAACTGTGTCTTTACCTTCGTGACTTGTTACAGAGCACCGCCAGCCCAGCCTCACAGTGTGCTTTCCCCAGCTAGCCACTACTCTGAGGGTGTGACGCACTTGTCCGTTGTCTGCTGTGACAACTCGGCAGCCTTATTTCACTGAATGTGGTATCGTGATTTTTTTTTTTTAACAGTTTCAGAAGGCTGTCCCAGGACCATGATGGTATTTGCTAGGGTGCTGGTTTCTTCTGTAGATGTTAGTGAAATTTCAACAAGTCACCTTGCTCCGTGACCTTCAGATCTAGATCTGTCTTGCCTCACCTCTGGAGGCTCATATTCAATGGCTTGGATGGTCTGTTGGTCACCTGTCTCCTTCATTCAGGCCTGGCTCCAGGCAGTGGTTCTGATCTAGTAAAGGGAAGGGACCAGTATGTCCAAACAGCTATGTAGCATTTTATAGAGAGATCTCAAGGTGTTTTCAGGCATAGAGGTCATTTGCTTTATTGAGAGAAATAAGATCTCTGAGCATATTCAGAGGAGTCCGGAATTCAGGTTTTTCTTAGCTTCCCCTCCCCCTTGTTTTGTGTGTGTGCGCGTGTGTGTGTGTGTGTGTGTGTGTGTGTGTGAATTTGACACACGCTAGAGTTAACCGAGAAGAGGAGGAAACTCAATTGAGAAAGTTCTCAAAGGTTGTATTACATTTCCCGTAGAAAAGTCTGCAGGGCATTTCCTGATTGTAGGATGCTGATGGTTGATGTGGGAAGACGCAGCTCATTGTGGGAAGGGCCAGTCTTGGTCAGGTGGTTTTGAGTAAGAAAGAAGGCTGTGCAAGCCAATAGGACCGGGCAGTAAGCAGCAGTCCTCAGTGGCTTCTGCTTCAGTTCTTGCATCTGGGTTCCTGCCTTGACTTGATGATGGATCCTGAAAATAAACCAATCCCTCCCCAAGTCTTTTGTTTTTTTGGGGGGTCTACTATAGGGGTTTTCTGTGTACTTCTGGCTGTCTTGGAACTTACTCTAAAGATCCGCCTGCCTCTGCCTCCTGCACGGGGATCAAAGGTGTGTGACAGACACCATCTCCTGGTATTTTATTCATTTGTTTTTTTGGTTTCTAAGTTGTTTTTGGTCATGGTGCTTTATCACAGTACAGCAGCCCAGCTAAAGCTTTCAGTGATTTTGTCTTTCAGTGATTTTGTATCGTCTGCCCCCACTCCATACCCGTCCAGCCGTGTGCTTCCTACCCAAGTTCTCTACCACTGAGCTGAATTCCTGAGCCGGGAATTCAGGGTTTTTAAATGTGTTAACCTAGAAGGGTTCTTCTCTTCCCATAGTCAGAGCCTGACTATGACACAGCAGCTTCTGGAGGGTTCCAGTTCAGCTTCTCTGGAATTCCAGCACCTTTCTGGGTGTGCTGCCTATACTCTGTATTGCTGCTCTCTGGCTGCTGGTGAGAGAGCTACCCTATAGCACCAAAGGGCTTTTGTGTCAGTGTATCAATGATTTAGCCTCCCGACTCCACAGGTGATGCCACTTCGGTTTTCAGACCTCCCAAGGGCACTGTTCTTTCCACAGGTCTTCTACCCAGTTTTCACTGTTGAAGGGCGGGCCTCCATCAAGCCCACTGCACTTTCTCTACCTCCACTCTACCCACCCACCTGGGCCTCTGGGAGACACTTCTCAGACTACTATAAGGGAATTGAGGAGCCCAGAGCTTTTGCCCCTCTAGGAAAGCTGGGAGTTATGCCAATTGCAGGAAAATTTACTGGAACGATCGGGATGGGACTTCACAGTATCGCTGTAGAGACCCAACAATTCCAAAGTTGCATACCAATCAAATTGCCAATAAGCACAGGGTTTGAAGGTTCTGGAATGCTAAATTCAAGGGCCGTGTTGAGGCTGCCCAAGTACACCACGGGGTAAGCAGGGACTTCCTATTGGGCGCAGGGGCCACTAGGACCTCACTTTGACTGAGCATCATCTCCTGATTTCTCCAGAGCGATCGGCAGGTGTCACTTTTCTCAGTCGCTGAAGCTGGGGCCAGAGGAAATCTTTTCCTTTCATACCTTTTGCTTGAATATAGATTTTTAAATTTTAAGTGCGAGTCGGTCTCACGGGACCTGGTAGTTAAAACACAGATCAATACTCACGACCTCTCTTTGTTCCCGGTCCAGAGAGACCAGACCAGCGGGGGCTGTGAACCGGGACAGCTTCAGGGGCACTCCAAGGCAAGTCCTTTCCGATCCCGCCTTAGAGTCCGACTCCGCCCCCTTACCGACCCGACCAATGGGGCGCAGTGTTTGACAGTAGGCGGAGTCGTACTACCCCACCCCATGCAGTTCCTTAGCCAATGAAGATCGGGGTCCTGGCGGAGGAAGGCGGCCACAGCCCCGCCCCAGAGCTCTGCCAATGGAAGGACGAGGCGGTGCACCCGGGCAGAGCGCGGACCGCAGCGCGCGGGGCTCCGGGGGCATCCGCCTCTCGGCTCCGTCTGCGGGCTTCTTCCCCTGTCTTGTCCCCCTTCTGCGGCCGCGCTGCCGGGCCCTCGCGCGTTGGCGAGGTCGACAAGCAGCATGGCGGTGGAGGAAGAGGGACTGCGGGTCTTCCAGAGCGTGAGGATCAAGATTGGTGAGGACCGCGGTGGCTTGGGCAACTCCCCAGACCCCAGCTCCCGGTGTCCGGCCCGGCTGGACCGGCTTCTCGTGTTTCCCCGCTCAGACTGCCCGGTTCTCCGTGGCATTGCGGGGGAGGCGGGACCTGCATCAGGGGGCGTCTGTTTGTGTGCGTGAGCGCGCGTGGTTGCCTGCGTGTGTCCGTGTGCGCAGCACCGCTCGCGATCCCGGGCGCCTGAGTTTACATGCACGAGCACGCGCGGATCCGTCTCGGTGCTCCCACTTCAGGGATCGGTTCTACTGATGTCAGTCTCTCGGTGTCCTCTTCACAGTTGTGCGCAGGAACTTCTTTCCCAAGGAGGGGGCGCCCCTTCACCCTTTTGGGTGCACGGTGCTGCAGGCTTCGAGGCCGTGCACGCGCGCAACTCTGTGTGTGTGTGTGTGTGTGTGTGTGTGTGTGTGTGTGTATGTGTGTGTGTGTCTGCGCGCTGCAGGCTTGGTGATGGAGCCACCAGCACCTCCCCCTCCTTTCATTGAGAACCGGCCGTGGGAGCTGTGGCCCGCAGGCCTGGCATTCAGGCTGCACTAGGCTGGTCGCGACTTCGGCAGGAACGCTGGGGGCAGGGAGTGAAGTGGAACTGGAGTGATTTGGAGAGGACTTCCTGATTTTTTTTTTTTAACCTGGAGATTTCGTCTTTCCCAGTTGTTGTTGTTGTTTTTTTAATCTTGTGAGTGATGTATGAATCTACTTCCTTACAGTGGTTTTCTGAAGTGACCGTTACACATCGAGCCATTAACTCACTGGGCAGGGGCCAATTTTCTTGGAAGGAATTCTGGGTCCTA
This sequence comes from Grammomys surdaster, assembly GCF_004785775.1. NCBI lineage: Eukaryota > Metazoa > Chordata > Mammalia > Rodentia > Muridae > Grammomys > Grammomys surdaster. Next base: position 8,374,240 of record NW_021604615.1, on the reverse strand, counting down.
GTGCACTGTTCCTGTAGTCTTTTCCCTCTGAACTGCGCCCCACATTACTGGTCTGTTCCCATATGAAAAGGCCCCTAGTGGGTGGCAACAGTCACAGCCCAGTGTCAGTTGTTGATGACATTCGATGCTGCCTGAAGAACGCCAACTACTCGCAATCAGCGTGTTGCTTCCTGTCCGCTTTATTTTGCTTTTGAATCATCGCCGAGACAGTTTGATCTTTGGTTCAGAAGCCGCTGTGGATAGCATGTGGTGTTTGGGCTGGAGCAGAGGGCATGGGAGGGATTTCTCTTGTTTTAATGCCTGGAATTGCAGTCAGTTTCCATCTGAGGAAAGGCGCTGCTTTCTGTCCTCTGTGGGCAAACACGACTTGTGAGGGTGCCCAGCTTCAATTTCCTTTAGCCAGATCCTCTGACCCAAGTGAGTCCACCAGGCTCCAGGGGTGCTGTGCCCTTATGCTCAAGGAAGTGGGGAGGTAGTTGTGGAATACAGTTGGGGGAAAGTCAGGTCAGTTGGTAACAAGGGTCCAAGACTTTCCCTTTCAGTACAATGTGCCTTCCTCCAGTCCTAGGATCGGCTACCGTGCACACAGGGAAGGGTTTTAGTTCCAGTTAAACAAAGAGGATTTCTTTTCCAGAATGACATAGTAAGTAAGACAGGAGGAAAGGAAAGGCTCCAGGGCCCAAGATGACAGTCCAACCTATCTGCTGGAATAGGGTCTTCACTAGAGGAGTGGCAGAGAGGACAAGTCATAAGGTCCCTCCTCCGTTGCTAGACTTAGAATAAGGGAATGACTGGAGTCTTCGTTGCCTCTGACTGCATAGGGGGCTGGGCAGCACTCAAGTGTTTACGATGGTGGCCGAGAGTGAGTTTGGGTAGAGGTGTCTAAGCTCCTCACTGTCTCCCTACATGTTTCTTCGTCATTTTTCTCAAAGGTCATTACCTGCAGGGATGCTCAAGGGGGAAGGCTGTGTGCTCTCAGGATGGAGTGTGCAGGGAGCATAGCTCTGCAGATAGATCTTGCCTTCTGTGTCTGAGCACAGATGTGCATTGGGTTGGCCTTTTGGAGCGCAAAAAACAGCGGTAGCAACTGGTTTGGGTTTGGTGTTTCTTGGCTGCCCCGCTTGTCTGATATCACTGGGGTGGGTCCCCAGGGAAATGCCATCAGAAGAACAGGACTCCTAGCCAGGGGGGTTAGGTAGCTGGGCTCCCGGTGTGCCTTATTCAGTCTAGCAATGGAGGAGGGACCTCTTGGGTTTTCCTTTGCATCTCTGGTTTGTGGTCATATCACTCTATGATTTACATCTGCTAGAGTGTCACTTGTTGTGTAGTTGACTTGAGGGCAGAAGTATTGATCCTTTCTGCCCCTGAGTATCTGTCTCAGTTTTTTCTCTGTCTCTCCATCTCTGTTTATCTCTCTGTCTCTCTCTGACCACACACACACACACACACACACACACACACACGCACACACACACAGAGTCACTCCTCTGAGCCTTGTCTCCAGGCGTGTTGGCTTCCAGCAAGCTTTCTGGTGACTTCCAGGGTGACCTAGATGAACCTCTTTCTTGTCACAGCCGTTTCCCCGGGGGTGGGGGTGGGGGCTGCATCCGGTGGGAATACATGCAGAAGGCTGTCATCTGTCCTAGTCAATACCCTCCCCCACCCAGAGAAGTTCCCAAGAAGGACAGAGAGACAACTGCCCCTAAAAGCCATACACGCAGATTAACCATTACCACGGCTGTGGCCGGGTACATAGGGAAGGGATGGATGGTATGAGGTGTGCCCGCTACTTCTTGGTTTTAGAACATAAGATGGTACTTGGTTTCACCAGAAATGACTCTCTCTGTCCTCCTTCCTCGTTCTCATTCCATCGACATTTGGCTCATACAGGAGACAAAGCCACATAAAAGTAAAGTATCTTAATGAGAATACTAATAAAGCATCCCCAGCCTTGAAGAATCTGTTGCTTCTCCGTTTGAAATTCGCATGGTTATTTAGATGTGTTCTTCCATGCACTTAGAATCGTAAGTATCTTTGGTAACAGTTACTGCTTTGTTAAAGCCATCTTCAGCCATCACATGGGACTGACCCATGCTTCCTTGAGGCTGCTGTATTGAGGAAGTGTGTAGCCCAACTCTCTAGAGCCAGCGCTGGCCTGTGATTGGGCGAATATCTGTGGCCAGAGCTCATCTGCCCAGCAATGCTATTTTGGGCCTGGTGTTCCCTAGGGCTGCAATATAGCTTTACTTCCCAGTCATGTTTTCCTTTCTCACTATATTTATTATTTGCTCTTTAAAAGTGCTCCCTTGATAAAAAATGTTGAGCGCATACAGCTAATTATCAAGCAATAAATAAAAATTTAAAATTCTGGCTTTGTATTCCCAGGCCAGAAATGTTCTCTTGCGCTGTTACAAACGGTTTTGCTCATTTTCTTTCCGTTGAGGTCTCTGTGAGCTCCCTGAGCCCCCAGGGGACCAGGCTCTGCGTTCTGCTTTTCCCCTGGACTCTTGGTGACTCCAGTCTTTCTGCCAGAACAGCACAGCAGTCGCTCTGCTTCCTCACCGAGGCTCCATGTTCTGGCCCTGAAGTTATGTGGTTGTGGAGAAGTACAGGGGCAAGCAGGGCATATAAATGGTGGCTCCTCCCTTTGAAAGGGTTGGGTTGCTGTGGACCAGGGCTGGTTTCCTGCCTTCAGTGCTCTCCCTCAGTGCTCTCCCTCAGAGCTGTCTGTCAGTGCTCTCCCTCAGTGCTCTCCCTCAGAGCTCTCCCTCAGTGCTGTCAGTGCTGTCCCTCAGAGGTCTCCCTTAGTGCTCTCCCGAGGTTCTCTGCCTTAGAGCTGTCAGTGCTCTCAGTACTCTCTCTCAGTGTGTTTCTTTAGTGCTGTCCTTCAGTGCTCTCCCTCAGAGCTGTCCGTCAGTGTTCTCCCTTGGCTTTCTGCTGACAACAAAATCTAAGCAGGAGGAGCCAGTGAAATGAAGATGTGCAGAAGTGAAAGATGGGAACGGACAGGAGCATGCCTGGCTCGTGAGCGGTGAGGAGGTAGCAGGTGCCAAAGCCCTAAGTTAAGGGCTGGTGGCTCAGGGCTGCAGTTAGCCCATTGAGCAAAATTGCCTTCTCCCCTGGCCAAGTGTACTGACACCAGGGCTGCTGTGGGTCACAGTGGGCCATGGACCTGCAGGGGGCAGTTGTGCTTTGTGGGGCTAACACAGTTGTCATGGCTAGCCAAGGCTGGGTTCCGAGAGAAGAGGTGTTTTGTGAGTCATGCCCATAGCCCTCGTGTACAGTAGTTTCTGGGTCTGGCTTTAAGAAGATGCCACGTGGGCCAAATGTGGCCTTTGGCATGAGAGACTTGAGATTCTCTTGAGCTTTCTCATGCTAAAATTAACTTGGGTATTCCATTAACCGAGCTCGGCTCAGCTCAGCTGCCCGTGGTATTTTTAACTGCCGGGGACTAATGTGCGGATCTAGGCTGTACCTGCGGAAGCAAGGAGAGCTCAGGTTGGACTGCTTCAACCTGCTGTTCCAGGCTGTTGCCTGCCGGGGTGTTGACTATGGTGGGCAGAGAAATGCAGATTTCAAGTGAGGGTTTTGGGCACATTTGTCTCTCATTAAATTTAAAAAATTTTTTTCTTTTTACTATTTTATTTGTGTGTGTGTGTGTGTGTCTGTGTGTGTGTGTGTGTGCGCGCGCGCGCGCGCGCACACATGCATGCCATACTTGCAGAGGCCAGAAGAGGGTATTGGATTTCCTAGAAATGGCATTGCCTGCGGCTGTGAACTGCTCAGTTTTCTTTTTTCTCGAGATTGAATAACTTTAATTATTGTTGGCAATTACATTTTTCTAGTAAAAGTTAGCAAAGCCCAAGCAATATTCAGAGATGTGGGACAATTCAAGTTGTAGCTGCTGTAACTGAACTCAGCAAGTGCACTAAATTCTCACAGCCTCATGACATGGATGTCCATGAAGGGAGAATGTGTGTGTGTGTGTGTGTGTGTGTGTGTGTGTGTGTGTGTGTGTGTATACCCAAGTTAATATTAGCGTATAATATATAATATATATGTATATATATTATATATATCTCATAGCCAGCCTGTGTCACCTCTGAACATTTCCTGTCAGTTCACAAGGCTACTTCCCCTACGATCATAGATTTGATGGGTGGTTAGTGGAGCTGTGAGGGGGAGCTTTGGAGGGAGGGGGCAGCTGATGCTGAGGGGGTGAAAGGGGCACCGGCCCATGCTGTAGCTATCAGGGCTGAGCTGACTTCAGTGAAGACTGACCAGCTCTGACACTCACTGACCGATAGGTGCAGGACTGAGTAAGGGGGGGCAGTCTGAGGTGACACGCAGTAGCCCCAAAGTGATGATCCGTGGCCGTCGCTACCTGAAAGGGAGAAAATGTTTTGATTTGATTCCCCGAAGCTGATTATGTATCTGAATGCATAAGCTACACACACTGAGGAATTTGCTACAGCTGGCTGAGGGCAAGCGAGGCAAGCGACGTTGAAGTGTGACTATGAAAATATTTAACAAGGTGGATGTATTCCGCTTCCTGGGTGGCCACCAGAGAAATGGAAGCTGATAGTTTTGTTTGTGGCATGCAAAACCAAAAATGGCCTTTTGCAAATGGTCTTTGAAGGTTCAGGTGGCTGAGTGACCCTGGAGGTAGGCTGGCCGGTTTCTAGGACCAGAGCCCCAGACAGTCAATGAAGAGAGGAAGTGATGGGGCCGTTCTTGGAACCAGAAACTCAAGATAGGGTAGTGGCTGGTTCTTGATAACTCTGCAGTTTTAGATGAAGTGACATTTCTCTGACTGGAGTGTGATGCTTCTCCGAGCCCAGCTTAGTGACAGCAGATAAGCCAGGGACCAGAGCATCATGGACAGAGGCAGTGTTTCCTGTATAAGTTGAAGCTGTTGGGTCTGTTAATTTGTAGCAAATTAGAGTTCTGCCTAAGCAATGCATAAATAAGAGAGGGCTGGCCTTTTGATTAGCAGATAGGGTAGCAGCGTGAAGAGAGATGACTTTGCCCTTGCCCTTGAAGAGAGGATACCATGCATCCATGGGTCTCAGTGCCCCTCCCTGCCTCTGATGTTGTCAGGTATTGGCTGGTAGTGCACACAACACGGGGCACAGATGACATGCCTGGAGTTTCCAACATGGCGAGTAGATGGAGCCTCCCCGTGGGGAGAAAGCACATGTAAGTAGGTTGTATCAAATCCCACACGTATGACTCGTAGGCACTGGCTGGCTTCTGGAAGTTACAAGGTGAGTGATGTACAGATAGACATGTTGGACCGGGAGGGACCTCATGAGTCACAGCTGGCCTTCTGTAGGTGCCTGTCAAGGTAGCAGTCCATGCTGGTGCAGAAGGGCAGCCACCTGCACAACTGGAATGTCCCAGCTCTGATAAGATGGTGATTGCATACAGAAGTGTTCTGCGTCCACCCCCGTAGCCAGCAGTTAAAGGGACAGATAATAAAAGTAGCTAGCTGAAAGGGTGGAATATCGTAGAACATCCGCTGAGGGACAAGGGAAATTGTCTCCGGGCCATTGTGCACTGTATCCTGGGGTTCTGCTTTGGTCTTTCCTCACTGTGAAGAGGCTTCGAGGGACAATCCCACAACACTAAAGCTCATCTTACAGTTGAAGGCTGTTGTCAGTGTTCTCTTTGAGTTCTTCTTAAGAAAATAGCTCACTCTCATATCTGAGAGTGGCTAATAGTAAGGCCCTCCATCTGTTCCCAAGTCAACTCATGGGCTTTGCTTTGATGCTGGGCACACCACGGTGATGCCCTCCAGTAGCAGCCACTGCTCGTAGAGCTTTAAGGAGTTGAGGACACACAGACTGTGTGGAGGGTGGCTATGGTCCTGAAAGGTGATTCTCACATTTTATCCGAGGCTCAGAGAACCCAGGTAGCCTCCCACTAAGTTGTTATGTGGTAAGCATCTGCCTTACAGGGTCTGGGGGTCTTCATGATTGGCAAGGAGTGACCCTTGTGGACTTGTCCTCCAAACAGGAGTGGATAGCCTCCTAGTAAAATGCCCTTCCTTCTCAGTACCTTTTAGAAGCAGCCTTCATGGGACTAGCCCATGGGACATAGTCTTTACTGTGACCAGTGCTGGTGTCAGCAGGCAGCATAGAGCAGAGAGAGCTGAGAAGACGGTGTCGGGGGTGACCATTTGCAAACCCTACCCCCGCTGAGCAATGTCTTGTTGAGTGGAAAGCTTCAGGCCAGCATCACAAAACATGACCACCAAGAGATGTCTCTCTCCTCATCCTTGGCTTCCAGAGTGCTTGATCTTACCCTCTTACCCACTCTTTCCTGCTGCCCTGTGCCAGGAAAACCCATCTGGAGAAGAAAGCACAGCATTGGCAAGCAGGAAGCAGGTGGAGTGCACAGTTCAGGGAGAGGGAGTATCTCAGTCCCAAGACCCCGAGTCTCTGGACATCTGCCTTGTTTTGGCTCTGGCTAACTCGGGATTTTCCAAGGTTAGGGGTCAGTCTGGGGCACAAGGCTTTTAGCATTAGTCCAGGAACGTGAGGCGCTTCCGGAAAATTCATCTGTGTGTAGGCCCCAAAGGCCCTGGTTGTCCTGGACTTTTGTCTCAAGGATGGGATGAATATTGTGATGGGGCTGATTTTCCCACGGCCTTTGGGGGGTGAGGGCCGAGCTGGGGAATTCCAGACCCTCAGAGCTGCAGATGGCATACTTAGCCTCCTCGGGAAGCCTTGCTGAGCTGGCTTGAAGCCCTCAATGCAGGCAGACTGCTGCAGGATGGAATTCTGGGAAAGCGCAGCCACCACAGAGCCTGGAGAGGACACTACCTCTTGTCCCTATGGCTGATCACCAAAACTACGCTGCTGGGCTCAGAATCTGTGCCAGATTTTCATCTGTGCAGCAGCCTCGGCCGGCTCCCTGAAGAGAGAATGCAGTTCTGCTCTACAGCCCTGGAGCCTGGACCTAGGCTGGGCTCAGGAGGAAGGAAGCAGACTGCTGGCCTCCAGCCTGAAGGGACACTGAAGATATCCATTCCCAAGTGTCAAGGCTATCTCTTGAGTAGCGATCATCAGATCAGTAAAGTTGTTGACCTAGGAACACACAATAGGGCACTTCCTCCACCCTGTAAAGCAGAATCCTAATGGCCAGAACTGTGTCACGTGCGAGTGTGCACCGCTGGAGGTCTCCTGACACTGGACACCATTGAGGTGGGAGGGAGGGAGGAAGAACCGATCTGTACTCACCAGGATAGCATCCAGGTTAGGGCAAGGACCATTATGAGGTATCATCTTACGATATAGTTAGGATTTCATTTACATATCCACGAGCTCATGTGCGCTCTTGTGGGCTCCTGTGTCTGTGTGTGTGCATGAGTGTGTGCGCACCCTGGGGCCGTCTGCAGGGCAGACCGGCATGCCCCAGGATGCAGTGTGATAATTGTGTGGAGGGTTAGGGCATTCAGCCTGGTTTACGTTGGTTTATACTTTCCCCAGCTTTCCTAACCACAGGATTGATCAGTCCTGGCACTGTGACAGTTGCAGAGTTTAAAGTAGTCCTGATTTTCACACGGTCCTTTATTTTTCCTGTCACCTACATGGGTGGGGCTTTTCCACCTGTGGTTCCAGAGCCCTTCAGACAGCTTACCTCTGATACTGTGACTTTGGTGGTTGGATGCACCTGCTGGTCCTTCCACTGCCCACACCGTGAGATCTTTTCCCACAATTGTTCTGGGATTTTACCTATGTTATATTTGTGTGGCACACTCATGTTTCTAGGCCCACAGCTTAGCGTTTTTCTTGTGGGATTCCTTCTGTTGGTTTCTGACCTGTTCTCTTAGGTGGCCTCTGGCAGGCAGGAGCCAGGGCGGTGTCTTCTAAGCCGTGTGCTCAGGAAGCCGCAAGGGACTGTAGGGAAAACCTGAATCTTTAGCTCTGTGAAGGAAGCCATGAGCAGAACTTCAGTAGGTCAGCCATGAGCAGAGATCCTAGGCAGGTACAAGCCGTAGCCTGTTGGTGAGAAGCAGGAATCAGTTGCCTGCAGATCACTGGGTTTTGACAGTAATTTTGGGGGGCTCATGGGCAGTTTCTACCCATAGGTTGTTTAGGGCAGAGATGATGCAGACCCCTGGGTCAGGTGGACTCCCAGCAGAAGATGAACGAAGGCCCTGCCGAGACACCCGGCCTCTTTGAGCTATGCTGGATGCACAGGCCACTGGCTATTCCTGGGCTGTAGTTCTTCTGCATCAGTTCCCTTGAGGAGTCCCGCAGGCAACATCTGAGACATTAGTGTGGCTGCCCTGCTCCCCAGCTGGTCCCATCCGTCTGGAATCTGTGACATTCCTTTTGCTCTTCATCACTTCCTGCTCTGTCCGGGCAGCCCTGGATTCAGTGTTTGGAGAGAGTGTCTCAGTATTGGAACTGAAGAATGTGTTTATGCTTGTCCTGACTGGAAATGAAGGGTCACATGGAAAGAAGAAAAAAAAATGTTCACTGTTTCTGCCTAGTGTCTTGATTTAAAATTTTGTTCATGAAGTATAATATATTTCATGACTTCTGTAGGAAAAGTTTTTCCTCCTTTCTTGTCTCCTTCTTGGGCCCTAGAATTTTCTCCTGAGGGCTAGAGGGAGCATGTCAGGAGGGCTTGGCAGGCAGAGGACACCCACAGGGTCTCATGCCCTGAGTCAAACACACCTTGCTTATTTCTTGTGGTTACCACTGTCAGTAGTGTAGCTCACCCCTGCCCCACAGCCCCAGCACCTACTCCATGGACTCCGCCCACCTCAGGGCTGGACTATAGCATCTCTGTAGCCACACTGCACCTAGTGGTGTTATGGACATAAGAACAGTTTGCTGTCATTCTGTTGCTGCTATAGCAGAACGGAAGGAGGGCATTTGGGTAAGGGCCCAGAGGCTGACAGGTTCTGAGAGTCTGGAAGCTGGTGGGATGGGCAGGGTCTCCAGGCAGATCAGCTGCCCTGGTTTGGAGTAGGATGGGTAGGGTTGCAGTTGTAGCTTTCTATGTTTGGATTCTGGTTCGGTTCAGAATGCCTGGCTACCTAGGGAATGCAGAGCAGGTGTTGCCTGGGAAGGTTCTGACATCATCAGGAGACTGTCCACAAGCACCATGGTATGAGCTTGCCTGGGAAGGTTCTGACATCATCAGGAGGCTGGCCACAAGCACCATGGTTTGAGCTTTGTTTTCCCGCTAAGATGCTTTCTCAGTTTGCACGGCCCTTGTCATCAGGGGAAATGAAGAGTGTAGGACAGCCCTTCTTCCAGAGTGGACATCAAAGAGAGGACTCAGAGGGAGACCAAGAGGGCATGGAGGAAGCTCTGGGGTGAGGTGGAATCTTCTAGTTTCTTTGAAAAGTTAGTTATGTCAAATGTTTTGCTGGGGCACACAGGTGAAAGGATGTCTTGCTAAAGCAGACACAGGAAAGAATGTTTTCCTGAAGCAGACACAGGTGAAAGGACACCTGATGTCGGTTTCTAAATATGACCCCACTGAGCTTTGCTTCGGTTTGCTCCACCTCAATATTCTTTGCTAAAGACACGCATGTGTTGGTTCACCTTACATAGCCTTGTTGAGCTCTACTTGTGATAATACTGCCACTAAGAGAAACTTGCACAAGAACTGCTCATGAGGTTCCTGTGGTAGCTTGCTGCCTCCGTGGCCTTGCCTTAGGCTGGTTGGCGAGCCTGGTGGTTTCTTCAGGATTGAACTACACCTGCCTGGTATCTGCTTGCTGAAAGGACCAGACTGTAGCTGCTGATTCATGCTTGGTGTCTGCCTGCCTAGAGGACTGGTCTGCAGCTGTTGAGATGTATTTGGTGTTTGCTACAGGAATGAACTGCTATCCAAAAAGATCGAGCTCGTCCCCCAAAGAACTATTGCTGAACAGGTCCACTTCCCCCACATCCTAATAACTTTTCTCATCCACTACCTCTGCTGGGTGGTGGGCTAGAGGAGGGGTTGAACCCTTATTAAAAGTAGGTGGCAAAATATGTATACCTACCCTAGGGTTTCCTTATGACTTTGGCCTCTCTGGTCATGAGTTGAAGTAGCTGTAGGCCCCTGTCACTCCTACCTGCTGACCCTAAGGTGTCCTGTTAGCCCCAGCTTTGCTGCACAAGGCTGGGAAAGCTATGGCTTCTGTCAGGTCAGACTGAAAACCCGGAGGAGAGGACTGTTTGGTGTCTTGTGTATGTTCGTCCTTTAGCACGCATTACCTTCTTCCCAAACAGAGAGCAGGTCAGCCCGATGCACAATTGGGGTGGCCCTCTGCCCTGATTACCATCCTACCAAGTCTGGAAGGAAACACGTACAGAGGGGCAGTCTTTCTCTGATGCAGGGGTTTTACCCTTGGCGGTAGCTGGGACTCTTGTTTGTCACATGGGCATCCATGGGCCCAAGGTGCTGAGGTGAAATCCTTGTTTGATTAACATTTTTGAACAGGATGATGGAGAGAAGACATTGGTATGGGACATTGTTGCATGTCTGGTGAATACCAAGAATGTGTCTGACTCCGCTCCTCTCCTCAGGAAATAGAGTATCACATTTCTGTCAGTCATATTTTGGGAGCAGGGAGCAAAGATCTCTTTGCACTTCGTGCTGGAGAAAAGACTCCAAAGCCGTGTACTCTGTTACTGATGCTTTGCAGTCTTGGGATAACCCAAGGGATAGAGGTGTATGAAGTTTACCAGTTGGATGACTTGCATGTCTTACTTGAGCTTTCTATGTCTTGGCCTAATGCCGTACAATGAGAATTCTAAGTGTTCCTTCCTAGTGTCGTCTCAGATTGAATAGTTTGCCAAGTGCCACTTCCGTGTGGGCACGGAATAAGTTGAGCCCGATGTTGTCACTGCTCTCTTCTGGTTTCTTATCTCACCCAGGAGCCATGTGGGGGTTGGTGACAGTCAGTGTCTGCTCAGGGTCATAGGACGATGGGTGAGCCAAGGCCCCAGGCTGTGTGTAACCAGCTGAAAATCCTCGTAAGAGTACAGAGCTTTCTTGGTGAGTGGGCACCATGCGTGGACTTGGGGGTGGGAGGGTTAGGGGTTTGTGAGGCCCCCGTAAACCAGAACCTGTTCTGCCCGCCATGCAGAGCCTCTGTGTCCTACATTAACCGACAGTGTTCACATGTCTTCCATGGCGTGCTCTGACCTACCATGAAATGCTAACCTCAGCGTGGCCTTGTGTCCATTCACAGTGTTCATAGAGCGGCTGTTGCAGTGCAGAGGCAGGGTGTGGAGTTGGACATCAAGGCTGCTTTCCCAGAAGCTGGGACTGGGCTCCCGGCCATTGGTGAGAAAAGGTTGGTCTAGGATATTGAAGCTGAAGGAAGCACTTGAGTGAGTGTAGCAGGGATAGCTCAAAGCCACTTAGTTCTATTTCCTGGGCTATCCTGTCGCCGTCTCTACCATACAGGCCATCCTATGGACAGATGCAATGTGCTACGGTAAGAGTGTCCCCAAAGGCCTGTGTATCAGAGGCTTGATCTCTCTAGGTGGGGCTGTGGGAGAACAGATCTTTAGGGAGTGGGGCACAGAGGATGCTGGGACCCTGAGCCCCTTCTTCTTGTCCATTCTTGGCTAGGAGGCAAACAGCTCTGCTTCTTCACACGATCCATCCATGGTATGCTAGCACATGTCTAGAGTGCAGCCTAATTGCAGCAGGAACCTCCAGAACCAAGCAAAGTCAACCTCTCTGTAAGGTGATGGACACGGAACACAGTTTCTTTTTGCAGAATTTAAGAGTGTTCTCAAATCGGGCTAGCTTCAAGCAGACCCTGCATGCTGTATATAGCCCATGTGGAAGGCAAGGTCAGCACTCAGCACTGGGTCCCAGTGTTGTACTCTGAGGTGCTTGCTTGCTTTTTGTTAAGTCTTGCACCCAGCAAAGCTTACTTCAGTGACTCAACCAGGATACCCAGGAACACTCCTTCACAGGGGTACAAAGGCAACAGATACCTCATTGCCCATAGACAGGAACACAGTGCCTTGCCCACCTACAGTGAAGGCTTCAGGGGATCTGAGGGGATTCTGGGCTTGCCAGACCTTGGCTCTGCACACCACATAGCAGCCTGTCCCTGGATCCCTGGAACTTGTCTTTCCTGCCCAGGCCTGCAGCTACCCACGAGGACCGGGTGACCTGCTCATAACACATCAACTCCAGAAATACCAGGAATCTCCCTGACTTGTGTCCCTAACTCTCCCGGGGCAGGCTAGGTCATTTCATCATTGATGTTTTTGGAAGTAGGGCTACTGAGAACTTGACACGGGAGGAGTGTGGGAGGCAGTGTGTCTCATGTGGCTTAAAGGCCACAGGAATAAACTATTTCAGAGTAAAATAAGGTCTGGGTTCATCGCAGTCTTCTTAACAAGCAAATGGCCAGTTTTTAATGGGCGGAGTTCACGCAGGCTGTCAGAGCTGGGAAATGCTGACTCTCCTGGCCCCTTCTCCCTTACCCTCAAATGCGTAAGACCCGTATGTTCTTCAGCTCTTTCCAAGATAGTTTTGGACTCAAGTCTAATAAAGGAAACCTCAGGAAATCCAGAATAGAAAGCACATGGCTAGAGGAAGTTCATTTCAAGCACTACAGATAAGTTAGTGGTTTGACTTTCTAATAGTGTCACGCCAATCAGCTCGCTGAGGACAAGGGGTGCCTCCTACCCTCAGGGAGCTGGGATCAGTGTCCACTTGGAGCCTGGAAACGCAAGTGAAGGTTTACGGTGTTTAATGAGCTCATGGGTATCTGACATCAACTATTTTCTAAGCTGGGTCTGGGTCTCTTTCAGCTTCTCTTTCTCTCAGGAACAACTTGGTCATCGAGAAGAAACTCAGCAGTGCTTTGCGTTGCTTACTTACCCCTTTTCTTTATGAGCAGAGGCTTACAGGGACACCGTTGCCGGGGTGCACTCTTCTAGTGTGTCTGCCTGTGACTGGGGCCTGTGCAGGAGCCCTCCAACCCTGAGTCTCCATGCCTGGGTGCCAAGCCTCCTTGAAAGTGGAGCGAATCGCCTTGTAGGAGAGCACAGAGGAGAAAGGAGCCCGAGGCCATGGAGGTGCACGGTTTTAGGATGAGTGACCACTAAGAATCGTTCATGGGGCTGATGAGATGGCTCAGTGGATAAGAGCACTGGCTGCTTTTCCGGAAGTACTGAGTTCAATTCCCAGCAACCACTTGGTGGCTCACAACCACCTATAAAAGAGTCTGATGCTCTCTTCTCCTGTGCAGATGTACATGCAGACAGAATACTCAGAAAGTAAAAAAGAACATAAAAAGAATCACTTGTATTCTGATTCCTGCCTGCTAGATAGTGGGGCCCAATCCTTGTTAGGCTTCTTCGATGTTATAATGGGTGAGCGGTTACCATAGCCTGGCCACTGTATGGTCTTAGGGCTTCCTGGCATCCCTGTGCCCCCTCGAGCCTTCCTGTCTTACTCTGGGGCAACCTCCATCTCTCGGTTCTCTTTGGCATAAGAGGAGAGATCTACCCTTTTCCTGTAATACCTGAAAAAGACACATACGATTCTGAGTTGCACTGGAATGACCCCAAATGGCTCAGTGACCCTCTAGAAACACATCTGTAGCTTGTCCCTGATGGCTTTATTTGCTACAATTAAGGTGTTTGGAGGAGCTGTGCAGTCAGAAGTTATTTGGGATAAAAGATGGTATACATTGGCGCGGTACTCTGAGAGGCTGGCTGCCCTATGGGTGGGAGGTGGCATTTCCTCTGTGAAGGCATCAGCCAGTGTAACTCAGTTTGTGGTCCGGCCGTGGATGGCATCAGCAGGTGCTAGTCTTGTTGGTTCCTGCGGCCCTAATAATGATGTTGTCAGTATGCATGGAGGATACATACTCTTGGCTTGTGGCTTGACCTCCATGTGCAGGGCCTGGTCTGGGCTAGAATTTCATACATAGGGATAAAGGGCTCTTCGGGTGGTCCCCTACTCGCCAGCAAGCACAAGACAGATGCAAATGTGTTGAATTCAAGTGGCAATGCTTCTGTATAGACCCTCTCATGGCTGAGCAACCACTGTGAGCTCTGTCTGTGTAGGCTGGGAACTGGGACACTTGGAGCCTGGGACACTCAGCCTCACTGCTGAAGCTCCAAATAATTAGACAGAGTGTCACCAGAGAAGTGTGACTGTATGTCTGTGGAACCTTATTTATGGACACTGACATTTGGGTTGCATATAATTTTCAGATGCTATGAACTGTCTTTTTGATAAGGTTATTTTTGAAATCTAAAAGCCATATCTGGAGAGATGGCTCAGTCAAAAAAGTGCCTGCCATGGAATTTAGCACCCGGGGAAAGTCTGGGCACAAGAGAATGGGAGACCTTGGAACACTCAGTCATGGGATGTCTCCATCAAATAACTCAGCTCACCGCTCAGGGAACCCTGTGGAAGAGAAGGTGGAAAGATTGTTAAGAGCCATTGAGAATGGAAGACATGAAGGAAACAAGGCCTTCTGTATACACTGGTATGCGCGTGCGCACACAAACACACAGAAATGGCAGCAACATGCACAGGGCCTGCACAGGACTAAGCTAGATGGGGTCCTAGAGCTGAGAGGAGAAGTAGACACAAGGCCCACCCACAATCCAGAAGCCATCTCCAATTGATAACTGCTCACAAAGGAAGAATTAGTTTTCTCCAGGGGAGTCCTATTGAGCATACAGTATATAAACCACACTTAAGAGCAGGCTCCATGCCCAGCTGCTGGCCAACACAGAACAAACTCAGTGATATTTTTGGAGGGTTTTTGTTGTTGTTTTGTTTTTAGTTTTTGGTTTGTTTGTCTCACAATGCTTTCTCTGAATGGTTTCCAATTCAGTTAGCATGGGTTTTCTGTATGTGTGAGCATGTGCGTGTATCAGTGTCCACGTATGTGCTGTGTGCTTTTTCTTTGACTCTTTTTTCCCCTGTTTGTTTTGTCTTTAATTTATCTTATTACGATTTTTGGTGTCCGTTAGTATTTCAGTGAGAGGTGGGAGGGGAAGGAAGGGCTATGGATTTGGATGAGGAACTGGGGAGGTTCTGGGAGGAGTTGGGAGGGGAAACCATGATCAGCATATACTGTATGAAAAAAAATCTATTTTTAATAAAAAAAATAAGATAGCATCTGCACACAGTAGGAGGCATCTGGAATCCCCGTGCTGGCTGGAGGAGGACCTCTAGGGCTCACTGGTTTCCTAGTCTGGTAGAATTGATGAGCTCTCGGTTCAGTGAGAGACAGTAAATGATGTAGCAAGGGATTGAGGAAGATGCCTAATGTTGACTTTAGTTCTCTACATGCATGCACATAGGTGGTTAGGCATACCCATTTACACGCACACACACACATGCACACACATGCACACACATGCACACACCAATGTAAAAAGCCATTTTTATCTTGTGTTGGCAAACACAATAATTGACCTGGGGGTTCCGTCTATCTTGCTGACCCCAGAGTCTAGATGCAGGCCAGCCTGCAGCCTGAGAGCAGATCCGGGCTCCATGATGCTCTGCACCTGATTCTCCAGAGTCTGAGCCACTGGTTTCTGTTTTTGTGTTGGATTTGGACCATTTCTTTTTCTTGACTCACTAATATTTCTGGTTATAGAAGGAATGTTTTTCCTCAATCCACATTTAGACCACGGCTAAAAGAGGCCACTCAGTGTCTTGTGATCATGAGAGTCTGGCTTGAGAGCTTGTACCCTGCCCTGACATAGGCCCTGGCTGTGTTAGAGCCTAAACTTTTTGAAGGAAGGTACCATGCCCTGTTCTATAAGTTCTGGGACCCGGTTGCCCTTAGCTATGCTGGGAAAGCAAAATCTGGATAATCAAAGGATTGAGGAAAACCAGAACCTGCTTCTGTGGGCCAAACAGTTCTTTGAAGTGTTTTGGTTGGAATTCTTGCTGCATAAATTTGTGGGCCAGAAGCAGGAAGGTTCTTGGGCTAGTAGGAGGTGAAGCCGTTTATTTTAGTCTGTTTAAGAGGTGGGTAGCCCTGATATAAGCACTTTGTTACTATGGTGTGAGCTCCCGGCCACGTCACCAGTGTGTGACACCAGCACCCACTTCTTTGCTTTCACGTTTTAGGAGTAAGTTACATGGCACTTTTTCCCCTCTGAGACCACTGTGCTTAGCAGAGCTCAGCTAGTGAGACACAGATGGTTGTGAGATAGAGTTATTGCAAAACATGCTCGGGCCTTACCAGAGAGGACGGTTCCTCTTTAGTGCGATCGAGCTGGTACATGTGCAGGGCCAGTGCTAGACACATGCTCACAGCTCGTCCTCACTTCTCCTCACCTTACCCTGTACGTGTTGCTTGCTCTGTTGATGCTTGCAGGGCAGAAGGCTTACGGCAGGTAGAGTTGTACAGGGGTGTCCCTCTGAGGGTGCTGTGATAGGATTTCTTTAGTGAGGAACCTTAGGGATGACTTGAGGCCCCTTGCCTAACATCAGAGCTACTGGGGACCCCCAAACAGCCCCAAGGCAGAATCAACTCCCCAAATCCCTGGGCTGGGCTGGGTCCGGCTTCCGTTGAGAACTTTGGAGCGCTGATGTGGGATCAGGTGAGAGCGGGAAGCAGAGAGCAGCAGAGTCTCTCTTCTCTTTCCTCAGTTTCTACCCTGAGTTCTCTAAATCCTGCTCTGCTTGTATCATCTGTGGGTTCCTGGCAACGGTTGCTCCAGGTCTGTGCAGGACTTTTACATATGTGTGTATGGGGTGGTGGTGGGTAAGGTTTGTATCATCAGTGTAGAAAGTTGAGGGGAACACAGAAAAGCGAAGTTAAAGCATATAGAGCTGTAGTTATATACAGGGTGCCTTGTGTGCAGTAAGCCAGCCTAACACTTTCTTTTGGAGGACTGATCTTTGTGGGTGTCTGACAGCTGGAGTGTGTCCACTGAGTGGTTTGAGCTCCCCTTATGGAGGCTGTCGTGTGTATTTTCAGGTGGAACATATATGACGTTCCCAGCTTGTGTTCAGGGGAGGCCCTCTTATGTAACTACCCTCTAAACACATGCATGACCTAGCCACGTGCTGACCTCGTGTATGGCCAGGAAGGTTCTTGCAGAGATCTGAAGGCCCTGGTACTGTTCAGACAAGGACCTGAAAGGGGTTTTTTTTTTGGTTTTGTTTGTTTGTTTGTTTTTTGGTGGGCAGAGGATGAGTAAGAAACTGTATCCTTCAATTCGTTTCTTACATTGTCACACTGGTTACGGGCCGTAAGAACCGTTCGGATCATCAGACTGTATCATCATATCCTCCTAGCCATAGAAAGGTGAAATTGGAGTTTCTAAGCCAGCCTGGTGTCTGCTGCTTTTATTGTGTTATTCTCTGCTTTAGATAGCAAGTGTGTGGAACACTGACTGAACTTGAGCTTTCAGACGTCTGCTGATGTCTCTGATCCTGGGCCGGGTGGGTAAAGGCCCCAAATAAAGCCTCTTTGGCTGCTCTGGCTCTAGACTTTGAGAGGGCTCACATTGTAGGTATGGGCTGAGTATCTATCAAGCCACACTGCACCAGCACCAACCCAAAGTCTTGAGAACCTGGGAGCCTGTTTGTCAGAGTGAAACCCTTTGGCCCCGTTGCTCCCTTGGGGAACTCTTGGGATTTTTTATTTAACCTAAAGTCACAACAGTTGGTGGTGGGTGTAGGGAGGGCTTTGTGACCCCAAACTTCTGTACCCTGGTACCCTAATACCCTGAGTCCATTATTTTGCATTGGGTTGGGGGTATATCTGCCTAGGCTGCTAGCTTTGCTGCCCTGGGATATTGCCCCGTGATACTGTGTAGTCATTGTGTAGAGTCCAGTGGACCAGCACTATGCAGGTAGACCCCGGGGTACCTCTGTGTTGTCCACAGAGCTGATATGTAAAAGGAGATATTCTACCGTCTTGAGGTGTCCCTTGACTCTAGTACTCAGATGTGGTGCTGGCTGGGGGGATGCATAGCCATTCCTGTCTTGCAGCCTACATTGTTGGAAGTCTGCTAGCTGCAGTTGGAAAGTGGAGCGGGACAAGATTGTTCATTCATGCATGGTCATGTCCCTGGAGACCTGAGCAAGCAAGCAGAGTTGGTCTACTTTACTGTTAGGGAAACTTTGGCTTGGAGCAGCTCCTGTCTGTTCTGAGCTCGGTCTTCTGTCTTGGGATGAAGGTCCTTCGATGATACAGGGCTCTGTTTCTGAGGACCCAGGGTCATGCGGTTCTGTTGGAAAGAACAACTGTAATGTGAACCCTTCTGCAATGGCCACTGATCCAGCCTGCGGTGCTGAACCCTGTTAACAGCGACTGGCTTACACCAGCTTTTGCTGCTTCTGTCACTGGCTTTGTACCTTCTGAGCTGACTGGTGAAGGGAGAGGAGACAGAGGTTCTTTAAACTGGGGCCCTGAGTCCACTGAAAAGGTATACAGCAAAATGTCAAGGAAACCGTCCAGAGTGTCATGTTGGGTGTGAGGAGGAAGAAGGGAGAGAAGACGCATGCCATGTTCTCCTGAAGGTTGAAGGGTGGGAAGATCAGATCCCAAAGCTCATGCAGCAGACAAGATGCAGGAAAACTCTTCTCCACCCAGACACCTTTAACAGAGCACGGTGTCTGACTCCCGGGCGGTGTGAGCCCCGGTGTAATCTCGGCACTGTCTCCTTTACACATATTGACTTCTCTGCCTTCTGCCTTCCTTTTTGCCTGGGCTTGGTGGAATTTGGGGTCCTTAGTCAGGTTTGGAGCCCGAGGAGGTCATTTATTAGATGGGATGGTGTATGTCAGTGCCGGGGATTTCCTGTCAGTCCAGTTGATTTTAATTCATAGAAGATTGAAGTCAGTTGCTGGTTGGACAGTAAATGACAGTGTCCACTGGTTGAAGGCTCTGGCTCTGGCAGCTAAAAATAGAACCGATGTCGGAGAAAGAATCATTTAGAGAAGGATAAAGATGAAGATGAAACTCCAGGGAGTTTCAGGGTGAAATGGCCCTGTCAGTGCATAGCTGTAGGGAAATGGCTACCCACGGGATGGATGCAGGATCCCTTAAGACACTCCTTTAATCAAGCAGTGTTCAGTTAGGTAGAAGTGATTACTCTAAATTGCAGTGAAGTGAAGAACACTCTAAATTTTGATTATTAGCTCTGGCTAAATGTTAAAAAATTTATTGAGAAGCTTTTTCAAAAAAGATTATGTTTTAATTTCATAGGCATGTATATGTGTACCACTTTCTCTATGCGCCACGTGAATGCATTGCCCTTGGAGGTCAGGAGAAAGTATCAGATATCCAGGAACTGGAGTTACAAATAGTTGTTAATTATGTTGTGGGTGCTGAGAATCAGCCTGCTCCTCTGGAAGAGCCAGTGTTCTTAACCACTGAGCCATCTTGCTCAGTACAGCTGTTTGGGATAGCACCAATTCTGATTGGAAGTTGGATCTTATAGCCAGAAGCTATGAAAGGTGATTTGGTTGCTAAGAACTAGTTGGACTTTGTGTTTTGCACACGGTTTGGGGATACACATGTGGTCAGTTTTTCATGTTGGTCATAGGGGTCAGGCTTCCTGATGGACAGGAAGAGATGCAGGAATATACCACAGTGGGTTCAGAGTCTCCCTGATGGTTAAGGAGGCATTTTAATTACATGAGAGATTGGGGTGGGCTTCATTACCTAGTCATCTTAAAAGGAATTGCATGCTAGGTCACACTGTATAATCTTTCCTATATGATTAAAGGTTACATTGTGGAAAAAAATAAAACAACAGTAAAATTGGCAAACCGTCAGAGTGTCCTGAATAGCCCCAGAAACATGGGAAAGTTCATTCACAGGGAAGCAAACTAGAAAGCTGAACTGTGACTCAGGAGTCTTTTCAGCTGGGAATAAAAAAAATTTTTGAAAGAAATGTGCCTCTACTGAACACACACAGAGTCTTGTCTCATTATAACATAGACAGTACAGTAAGACAATCACACAGCTAATAGAGCAAGTCACCCAGAGAGATTTTCCATGCAGATGAAGACATTCATAGGCTACGTTATAAATACGGCACCCTTTTCTATAAGGGACTGGAACATCCATCTCTGAAGGGATACTGGGACCAGTCCCCATGGTCGCTGAGAGGACTGCATGTAAGAATTTAAATGTTTGTTTGAAAAGATGCTGAGAGCTACAGATTGGAGTAGACCCTACCCACAAGCAGCAGACATCGCTACAAAGTAGCGCCAAGGCCGCGGGGAACACAAAAGCAAACGGTGCTGGCTGTCATCTTGCCCACCCACAGTTCTGGAAACAAGCAGGGAGCTGTAGTTAGAGCAGGGAGCCATGGGCTTTCTCCACTCAGATGCCGTTTGAGGGCTCAAGCTAGCGAGCACATGAACTTTGTCTCAGGGTGCCACTGTGTCTGTGTGTGCTCGTGTGCCTGTGTGGATAGGGATACTGTAAGGAGGTCAGTAGTGACGGTCCCCCAGGATTGGCAGGTATGTGGACACAGCGGTTTCCAGCATAGTGTGAGGTAGGGGCCACTGGAGAGATGACAGGAGTATCCAGGGCAAAAGCCAGGTGGACAGATCACATACTGTCTTCAGACAAGTCGTGTGAATTCCTTATGTCAGCCCTGTGCCTTAAAGTGGCTTATTGTCCGTCCATAGCTAGGACCATGGGAACAGCCTTTTCCATATAGCAGAGGGTTGGGACTCTAGTTCAGTACAGTGTGATAAAACTTGAGTAGAAGTAGGCCGGGCATGGTGCTGCATACCATTAATCCCAGCACTGGGGAGGTAGAGACAGGCCAAACTATGAATTCAAGGCTATCCTGGTCTACATAGTGAGCTGTGGCCCAGCCAATGATACATAGTGAGACCCTGTCTGAAAACAAACAAACAAACAAAGAAGGAATTTTAGTAAAAGCTCAGAGCACCCTTCCCATCCCTAAATGCATTTGTTCCTTGTATGGTTATGTGTGCTCAGGGAGAAAGTGTTCAGAGACACAAGGGGCCATACCATATGGTTTGCTTGGTCATCTAGGTGTGGGGCTAGATGAAGGGAGGAGAACAGATACCCTACTAAGGCCTATGTGATACTTACATATGTGTCTTCAAAATACATATATGATTACATTTGTATGTAATTAAAAGTTTTAAAATACAGGAATATAATTTTTATAAGATTTAATTTTGAACCCATACAACATGTGTTGGGCTGCTGTAGGAGCGAGTGTGGACCCTCCCAGTGGTAATATGAGCCTCTGGGGAGGTTGACCAGTAGGACTGTGGTAGTGTGAGCCTCTCAGAAGGTTGAAGTGCCCAGTGGGGCTGTGGTAGTGTGAGCCTCTCAGAGGTTGAAGTGCAGTTCTTTTTTGAATTTTCACTGTGGATGATACAGCATCCCTGCCTTCCAGGAGGCCATGACCTGTGGCCTCTGTCCAGCGTCAATGGGTTTCCTTGCTTGGTCCAGTCATCAGCATGGCACAGAGTGGGCTCATGCGGTGTACCCAAAATGATCACAGAGCGAGTGGGACCTGCCTTAGTTCTCTGTCCTTTGTGGGGAACCACAACCCAAACTTGAACCAGTCCCGCCCTTCTGAAGTCTTGGTGATGATTTTGGAGTAAGAGGAAACATAAAATTAGAAACTTTAGTTTTCTTTCCCAGATCGTATTTCACATGTGCATTCTTCTGGGATGGTTTTCCGCCCATGTATCCTCATGTCTGACACCCCATCGAAACAGTGGCTCTTACTGTAGTGGTGATCACAGGGCCTGGGGTGTGCGTGGGGCTGGGCTGGGTCCTCTGCATACATGCTATGGTTGTTTAGCTTGGGTGTCTGTGGGAGTCCTAACGTGGGAGTGTCTCTGATTCTTTTGCCTGCACCCAGGACTCTTTCTTCCCACTGGGTTGCCCCGTCCAGCCTTGGTGTGGGTTTGTGCTTAGGCTTATTGCATCTTCTTATGCTGTGTTAGGTTGATATCTCTGGGAGGGCTGCTCCTTTCTGAAGGGAAATGAAGGAGGAGTGGATCTGGGGGAGAGGGGAGGTAGGGGACTGGGAGGCGTGGGGGGAGTGGAGGCTGTGGTTGGAACATATCAGAGGAAAAAAAAGCAGTAGCTTTTTATAGAACAGAGTGGCCACGTGTCTTCCCTCCAGCTTCAGCTCCTCTAAGACCATAAAATTCCCTCTCTGTTCCAGTTATCAGCCACACCATGTAAGTTCTCATCTTGCCCAAGAACCCTCAGAGAGATGGCTCTCTGCACCACCCAGAACTAGTGCAGGCTGCATTGGGCTTTCCTGGGAAGAGGGGGCCATGGGAGTTCAAGCATGGTTTCAAAGAGAACTCACAGAGCCTATTCTGATGAGGTTCCACCTGGACCTGTCAACCTTGGCCATCCCTGGGCTCGCTTGGTGGATCATATGAATTGGTGATATGAGGTTGGTTGAAGGCGGAGTCAAGCAGCACAGAGGTAGCCCCGGGTGAGGAGCTCTTTGCCCAGAGATCCCTAGAGCCTGACTTTTCATGTCACTGGATGCTTGCAGGTCCAGCTCCATCACAGGGTCAATGACTGCTAGGCAGTGCTAGCCCCCACCTGTTTCTCAGAGACTAGATCATGTCAGGGGACAAGGTGAGAAGACACCTCCCGACTCAGCCATCTTGGAGCTGGCCCTGGGGCCAGAGTCTGCCAAGCTCAAGTGTGCAGAAAAACAAGCTTGGCTCCAGCTCACACCCTTGTTTTCTCCTGACACTGGCTGTGGTGACAAGCTCAGTTTCTTCTCAGCTTTTAAAGAGTGCACATTTAAGATGCTGTGTAGAAGCAAATTAATATTCTGACTCTATTCTCTAGCAGTTGTACAGCAAAGTTGTGAATGACTCATCTTCATTATAGAAAGTAGCTTATTACAGGATGCAGAAAACATGAGCTGTTTTCTGTGGAGGCCTCCGCCAAGGGCCAGAACGGTCAGGGACAGGAAGAAGCCTGACTCCTTCGAGCACTCTTCGAGTGCTCAGACTACAGTCAGGAACCACAGCATATGGTCCTCTAGAGAAGGAAGGTTTGGGGTTGGGACTAAGCCTGGTTGGTAGAGTGCATTGCTAGCGTGTTTGAAGCCGTGTTCTACCCCTAGCATTACATAAGCCATGTGTCGTTAGGTGCATGCATGCTCAAATGCTCACACACACACTTGCTCTTGCACATACAACACACACAGGTGCGCGCGCACACACACACACACACACACACACACACACACACACACACACGGGTATTGGGGAGTCTAATTAGGAGATTAAAAGTTAATCTCCAGAGTTAAGATGTATGCACATCCTCTGACTCTTCTCCATGCCTACCTTATTCTAACAAATGAAAAAGAACCCATGCTCAGGTGTTTGTACTGCTCCCCCAGACTAGCCCTGGGGTGAGGAGGCTGGTCAGTTACAGCAGTGGTGTCCTGTGTGGGGCTCAGCTAGTGGATCCCTGAGAGTTGATCTGTAACCTATGTCAGGATTTTATTGCTCAGGTAACTGAAACAGGAAGGAAATCTAAGGTGACTCAGGACTTTGACCCTAAGGTCACTCAGAACTTTGACCCTTAAGGTCACTCAGGACTTTGGCCCCTAAGGTCACTCAGGACTTTGAC
>NW_021604615.1:8347543-8350634 GCF_004785775.1 Grammomys surdaster | reverse complement strand
TAAGGTCACTCAGGACTTTGGCCCCTAAGGTCACTCAGGACTTTGACCCTAAGGTCACTCAGGACTTTGGCCTCTAAGATCACTCAGGATTTTGGCCCATAAATGGTTACTGATTGGCTCTGGAGGCAGGTACAGGCAGGTGTTTGATCAGAAATGCTTGGTCTCAGGAACTGATGTCAGCGCTTAGAGATACAGCTGTTCTGTGCAGGAGTTGTGAGAACTGAGACGGAGGTGACAACCACATCGCCGAGGGAACTCGGAGAGCAAGGCTGCCCTCATTCTGATGAGTGCCCAGGGAAGCCTGCTAGAGGAGGGGACTTGAACACAGGGATGGCGTGGTTGTAGGTATCAGCAAGAGGAAAGGGTGTGTCCAGAGGCGGATGAGCAACAGATACCTGCATGCACAGCAAAGTCCAGGGAAGAGCCAGATCATCTGGGCACAGGCAGCCATGTGGTGGTTGGGGCTTCCATGTTGGCCGGGAGTAAGCTTGACTGAAGGCAGTAGAGAGCCCTTACCTGCCTTTGAGGAGGGCAAGGAGACACCAGGAGAGTGACGGGCCCTCTTCCACGTCAGTGAGGACTTGGATGTGGGTTTACTGGGAAGGAACAATTTTTCCTGGGAGGGCTCTTCTGGGTGGGAACGGCTACATGGTAACAGAGTATTGTCAGAGAGATGGGGTGCAGAACAATTCTTCCTGGGAGGGTTCTTCTGGGTGGGAACGGCTACATAGTAACAAAGGAGAGTCCTGTCAGAGAGATGGGGTGCAGGCTGGAGCTGAGTGTCGGGCAGCAATCTATGTCAAGGGTCTGGCAAGAAGCAGTTGATGCTGAGTGGGGAGAACAATTCATAGATGTCACAGGAGGCAGGAGGATGCCCTTGATCTGGCATTCATGAGCAATAAACAGAATGGCTGGGCACTCTTAGGGCATGAGACTCTTGGGGGGTGGGGGGGTGGGGAGGAAGTCTGGGTGCTCAGGAGGCGTGCCAGGGGTACTTGGCAGGAACTTTTGCTCATGGTGTTAAGTCTACTCTGTGTCCCTTGCTGTGGTGACTCTGGCACCAGTGGAGTGAAACCCGGTGCAGGCCAAGACATGGCAGGGCCTAGAAATGCATCACTGTTACAGACGTTGGGTACCAAGGGCATACATTTGTCCGTTTATGTGAAGTGTCTATGGCATTGGTCACCCCACATAAACAAGAGAAGTGTGGATCTCATGGTGTGGTAGAGGACAGCGGTGGCTGCTTTCTCTGGTGATAGGCTTCTTACACAGTGAGGCTCTGCTGCTCTGTGTCACACTCAAAGCCTCTAAGGGACAACCTTTAAAAGGGAGAATTGTATCCTAGTGAATTACATCTTGGTAAAACATAATTGCAAAAAAAGTCTCAAATTACCTACTGTCTTCAGGTGACCATTGCTCTGCTGAAACCCTGTGACTAGAAGGAAGCATCTTGGGAAAGAAAGAAAGGGTTTCTTTCGCTCATAGTTCTGTGTTATAGTTTAATGTCAAAAGCAGGTAGGACAGGAACTCAAGCAGGGTAGGACTCTGGAGGCAGGAGCTGATGCAGAGGCCATGGAGGGATGCTGCTTACTGGTTTGCTCCCTGTGGCTTGCTCAGACTTCTTTTTTATAGAGCCCAGGACCACTAGCCCAGGCGTGTTACCACCCACAGTAGACGGGGCCCTTCCTCATCCATCAGTAATTAAGAGAATGGTCTACATACCTGCCTACAGCCTGATCATATGGAGGTGTTTTCTTAATTGAAAGCTCCCTCCTCTCACGTGACTCCAGCCTGTGTCAAATTAACATAAAAGTAGCCAGTGCAGCTGCTTTCTGAGGGCTATTGGTGGTGGTGGGGGGGGGGTCAGGTGGGGAGGTGCGACAGGTGGCGGGGCAAGTCATCTCCTGAGGACTCAGGAAATACAAAGTAATATTTACTTGGCTTCATGACTGATTCACCGAAGCGGATGAGGGCTTTTTGCCAATTTAGTTCAGCTTATTATCATTGGAGATGAAGAGAAGCCCGTGCATCCATTTCCATGCCTGTAAGAAGAAGCAAAGAGAGGCTCTAGAATCCTGCAACGTCGGTGCTGAGCTGGGGGTGGGCTGGGGGCGCTAGAGGTGGCGGCCATCCCAGCTGGAGTTCCATACTCACTGCTGTGAATGTAAGTGAGGCTCCCTGAGCTGAGCTTACCAAATGTTTGTCAGATCCCACTGGGTACGTGAGGATAATAAAGCTAAAAATAAACTCCCAAATCTTCCTTTCAGCGCTTTCCAGCTCCTTACAAAGATGAGGGATAGAGTGTGAACCGGTACAAGGAGGTATGAAATTGTGTGTGGGCGGTGGCCACTGCCCATATGGAGGTAACTGCATGTCACACAGGGTCAAGGAGATAACTTAGTTAGCAAACTGTTTGCCTTGGGAGTATTAGGACCCAAGTTCGAACCCCAGAACACACATCGAAACTTTGGACGTTGTGGCTCACGCTTTTATCCCCAGCACTGTGGAGATGGAGACAGGCAGATTCCTGGGACTCTAGTCAGCAGCCTAGCTAAGCTGGTAAGGCTCAGGGAGAGAGAGGTCCTGTCTCAAAAATAAGCTGGATGGCTCTGAGTGAACAGCACTCAGGGTGGGTCTCTGGCCTCCATGTGTATGTATGCCACATCCACCCACCTACACATATACACACAAGATAAAAATATAAAAGAATTATGCAAATGGCACACAACATAGAATTTAGAAGTCTGTGGCTGTAACCCCATTCATCTTAAAGTGTACAATTTCCATTAACCATCTGCTGCGATGTGCCGTCATGGATATCTAGTTAATGTTTTAAAAATTCACTCCCAGAACACCCTGTCATTTTAAGTAGCCTCATGCATGCCTGTCCTGATGATTGGCTGTGGTTTGTCAACTCCCGCCTCCATAGGAACTTGGACTGTTCCCACCTGCTGGGTATTGTGGCTAAGCATAGCCACAGCTTTGTTTCAGCATTTATACCCCCTTTCCTCTTCTCTCTCTCTCCCTCCCCTCCCCTCCCTTCTTTTACCCCCCTCCTCTCCCTCCCTCCCATCCCTTTCAGCTCTCTCCT
>NW_021604615.1:8332945-8347443 GCF_004785775.1 Grammomys surdaster | reverse complement strand
CTTCTCCTCTCCCCTTCCTTCTCCTCCCTCTCCTTTCTCCCTCTTTCTTCCTCTGTCTTCTCTCCGTGGTCCAGAGTTGGTACTCATGTAACTGAGGTCCTGCAGGATTATTGTCTATTGCAACTTTGTCTCCTTTTGTCCTGGCAACAATGCTACGGTGTTCCAGTTTCTCCCTGTTCTCTGCTTTGCTTGTTTGTTTGTTCTGTTTTTCTCTGCAGCTGCCCTTTGTGCCCTGTGGGATGTGTGGTATCTTGTGGTTTTGGGTTGAGATTTTGTAATGACTAATGACACTGACATTTTCTATTTCTTTGAGGAAGTATTTGTTTAGATCCTTGGCTGGTTCTCGCTCTCCCCCCTTCCCCTCCTTCTCTCTCTCAGTTTGGGTTTCTTTGTTGAGTTGCAAAAGTGTTTAAAATTGAACTCTAAAGCTAGGAGTGTGGCTCTGTGGTAGAATGCCACTAAGTTTGTGCAAGGCCCTGGCTTCTATCCACGGCACCAAACACGCACATACACTAGGCTCCTGTCAGGCTTGTGACTTGACAGCTGTAGTAGCCTTCCTATGTAGCCTTTGTACTGTCTGAGGTCGTTGTTGTTCCCAGACACCAGTGTCATTGGCTGTTCTTCACTTACCACTGCTTTCTGTGGGTTGGGGACCAGGGGGAGGCTGTGTCTGAATATGCCCTGTATGGGGGGGGGGAGCAGCTATGCTGACATGCCCTTGTGGGGGTATAACTGTTCTGAATTTCAGAGATTATAGGGCTTCTTGGGGTTGTGACAACTAGGTCCTTCTTTGTCATCAGAGCCATTTGTCTGACTATTCCTGCCTCAGTCTGTTGACATCAGGGAAGGGAGGAGAGGAGAGACAGGGGAGGGAAGGTAATTGTCTGACTATTCTTGCTTCTGTCTACTGACAGCAGGGAAGTGGGGAAAGGGAAGTGGGGGCACGGGAAGGAAGAATTTATTGGCTCTTAATGAGAGCTGAGCCTCTCCCCTCTCTGCAGATGAAGCATGTTGCTGGCACAGTGTGACTGCATAGCTACCCCTGTCTGTGTCTTCATCACAGTTACACATCCATGTTGTTTCTTGATGTACAGGAGCTGGAATTACACTGTGTCCTCTCTCTTTGTGCTCTGAAGTCTCCCAGGAAGTGTCCAAGATAGCCTGAAGTACTCACAGGATGGCTGAGAAGCTGCCTTGTCTGGGGGGAAACCTGGCTTTGGTTGGAGCAGTCCTCGGGGCTCCTTAGAGCCGGAGAAGTGTGTGACTGACATCTAGTTCCAGAGGAGAGCCTTCTAGTTGTGGCACTGGGACCTTTTGACACTTGCCAGTAAATATTTAAGCAGGTTTCCCTTTATGTCAGAGGCTTATGATCAAATAGAAGCCATCCTTTTAAAATTGGTTCTACATTTTTTTTTGTATCAGCTGAATTGAGGATAGGTTCTGATGATTAGAAGACTGGGAAAGGTTTTGCTAAACCTTCTCAATACATCCAGCCCAGGGCTCCTTCAGCTAACAGTACGGAAATGAGAAAGACGAGCAAAGAGTTCCCCAAAATTAGAGGGTGAATGACCTCCAAGGGAAGCAGGCTTGTTACAGGAGGAAGCCCTTGTCCCCAGGTCAGGACTGGTGATCCTGTGCTGTTTCCAGTGAGCTGGATATTGTTTTACTCTCCCTGGAGAGTAGTCAGGTGGGTGAGGAGAAGCTGGCCCAGGCCTGGTCTTTGGTAGCATTTGTGTGTCTTGGCATTGGACAGCAATGAGGGCAAACCAGACCTGGATCAGCCACAGGTGAGTGGGAGCTGTCGCCTGTATGCAGGTCATCTTGCAGAGGATTCGAGTATTGGGACCTTTAGCTCCCAGTACTCAGGAGGCAGAGGCAGGTGGATCTCTTGAGTTTGAGGCCAGCCTGGACTACGTAGTAAGTTTCAGGACAGCCAGGGCTACACAGAAATGCTGTCTCAGGGAAGTGGGAGGGATGATGACAAATTTTTATCAAAAGGAATGCTCACAATATAAACTATTATGTACTGTATGTGTACATATATGTACATATACATTATATATTATATACTTTATATGTTCACATATGTATATGCACATTATATATTATATACTATATATGTACATATACATTATATAGTATATACTATATACATGTATATTATATACTATATATGTACATGTATGTATGTATATAGTATATACTATATACACATACATTTTATGTTGTATATGTGTACATATATGAATACATTGTATTATATACTATACACACATATTTTATATATTATATACTATATATGTATATATATATGCAGTGTATATAGTATACAATATAATATGTATATATTATATATACACTATATGTATGCCATATATATACATATATATGTGTGTGTGTATATATATGTATATGTATATATATATATTATATATATATATATATATACACACACTATTAACAGTGCTTTGACAATGCTCTTCCCTGCCTTGGGGAGGTAAGGTCTCCTAATTTGTCTTAGTCTCAGTGCCCTGTAACCAATTCCTCAAATTTAGTGTTTCCCAGATCCAGCTCCTTGACTCAAAACCAATACTGTACATGTCAGAGGAGCTCTTGATGCAGGCCTCTGTGGTACCTTGTCTGAGATCTGTGGTTCCTCTAGAGATGGCTGTCAGGTCAGGGAGGTCTCTAGGGAGGTGGCAGGGAACTTATAGTCCCCGGAGGGTTGTCTAGGTTGACATACAGCTGGACACTTTAGTAAGTTGGAAGTGATGGGTCCAGAAGATGCTGGGGAAATGGGAACTTGGTAATGAAGTTGACTTAGGCTCCCCTAAACGGTATCTTCAGGGATCCCATTAGACAATTTGTGTGCAGCCTCCGTCTGTACCTGTCCCTTGTCCTTAGGAGGAAGGAGAGCGACCTGGGGAGAATTGCTATGTGTAACTAGTTTAGATTGCTGACCAGGAAATGGCTTTAACTTTTCAATTAATGGCATAGAGTTAGAGATTTTCAAAAAAAAAAAAAAGCTCTTTGTAATAAACAGACATACACCATAAATGGAGACCTTAGAGAGACCATGGGAAACTGGTGTTTTTATCAGTCTAACAGTGTGGTCATTTAAGTGAATTTTGCATCAGATATTTTAATTCTAGGAATTTATCACACAGAAATGGAATCTGTTGAAGTCGACTTATTACTGCTTTCTTGGTAACAGCAAAAGACAGAAAATAACCAAAGTGCCCTTCCCTGAAGAAGGTTAAGCCGCAGACCCCTCAGCAGGCTCTCTGCTGCAAGCGCTCACAGAGATGTTAGTCTCCTGGTGTTTTTAAAGAGCTCTGTAATGGAACATTGTCCACAGGAGTATAAGAGGAAGCCAGTTTGAAACTGGAATTCAAACTGTGAAGCCAGGCAACAGGAGCCCCAAACCAGGACCTGTGGGCGGTGGAGGTCCCAGTCTTCCACCCTGGTCATGTTAGATGCTGGGGAAACAGCGCAGAAAGGGGTGGGCGGTGATGAGGTTGGACAGGTACCAATGGCTGCCCAGAAATGCAGTGAGTGATTCAGGCCACATCCCAGAGTGACGCTTGGGATTTTTAAAAATAATTCAATACTTTTTGTGTACAGGTGTTTTTGCCTGCATGTATATCTGTGCGTCACATGCATGCCTGGTGCCCTCAGAGGCCAGAAGAGGCTGTCAGATCCTGTGGCGCACAGAGAGTTATAAGCAGCCTTGTGGGTGCTGAGAATTGAACCTGAGTCTTTTGGAAGAGCAACCAGTGTTATTAACCACCGAGCCGTCTGTTTCTCCAGCCCAGATGCTTGTGGTTTATCATGGATTCCAGGGACCACTGACCCAGAGGTAGAGCATGACACCTGGTTCTCAGCAGACGGATGGATGAGGCTGACGTTGTAGATGACATTTTATGGGGTCAAAATACATAATAGTTGATTTTTAAAGAAAGAAGGCTTATTTGTAGATACACAGAAAAAAGCCTCAGTTTGAACAAAGTGCCCACTCCAACAGTAAAGATGGCAGCTGGCTTCAGTCTCCTCTCTCTCAGCAGGGAGCCAGCAGACAGCTTAGAGGAGGTTTGCTCAGAAATGGCAGGGAGGCTAGCTGTCAAACAGGCAGGAGCTGGCGCCATGGCTGTTCTTCAGCGAGGGTGCAGGAGTGTGGCTGCACTTGGTTTAATCTTGGACTTCACCGAGTGTTTCCTTCTCCTCATTCCGGTGCCGTGAAAACATGATGCTGGTCCAACCCCAGCATCCATCACTGTGGTCCATCCACACTGTAGAATATCACCCAGCAGGAGAAGCAGAGAAGACATACCCAGTCACAAGCCACTACGATGTAAATGAACCCTGAGAAGAAATGTCACCACATGGTGTAGGGTTCCGGGCTGGAGGGACAGATAGGGAAGGGACAGCAGGACTGGCCTCTTCCAGGGGACGAAAATATTCTCATATTGTCTTTGGTGACTCTTGCGTAACTCTGCTGCTCTCCTGGGAACCAGTCAGTTGTGTGCTGTGCGGTGTTGAAATGTTGTCTCAGTAGAGCTGTTAAAAGAAAAAAAAATCACCCAAGACACAAGAGATATACAAAATGTGTCCCACACACCTCACTTCGGAGAACAGTTGGCTGCTGCAGCCTGCCACACTGGGGAGCCTTATAGTTGGCTGGCATCCCCCCTGCCTCCCCCATCCTGTTTTCTATCGAGCAGGCAGGCCTTCCTCTATAGGCTCCCTGCACAAGGAGAGAGTTCTTACTCTCACTCTGCACTTAATCTTGGCCTACATTACCTCCTGTCACCTCCCTGCCCTCCCATCATTTCTGAAGGGGCCACAGGCTTCCCCAGGAAAACGGGTTTCTTCAGATGCCCTTCCTAGAGTACATTTCCCAGGGGCTCCACATCTTTTGGGAGCTTCTGTTGCGTGCTGGCCTTAGCCTCTCCACACCGGTCCTTTTTAGCCTCGCAGTCTTCCAGCCTACCCTGTTTCCTTTTATTTCCTTCCCTTCACAGCTCCCTTAGCTTTCCATCCCGCTGGTTTAGTGACAACTCTCTAGAAAAGGCTGTGAAGTGACTAAGACCAAAGCTTAATTGCAACAGGAGTCTTGGACATAGCCCCCTAGGAGACAGGAAGAAACCTGGATCCCAGGTCTGACTGCCCCTGGCTGCAGCTTCTCAGCCATGAGTGAGTGACAGTCCCTGGTCATGTCCCGGCCTCTTTCTTGCTTTGATTTTTATTAATTGATTTAGGTAGCAGCATTCCAGCACAGAGACCCAGAAATAAGCTGGGACCCACAGATACAGAGTCACTTGGCGCCCGCCCCAAACTCAGAAGTGTCTGCCTATGGTGACTCCCTTTCTTCTAAGCTCTGAGAAGGAAGGAGCAGTTTAGGACGACTCAAGAGAATCACCTTAGAAGTGATTTGTGTTGGAGGGCCGTGAGAGGAGCCGCTGTTAGCTGGACTGGGCCTGAGAGTGGAGGTGGGGGGATAGCTCTGGAGCTCTGTGGCTGGACACTGTAGGTAGAGTAGGGCACCCACATGGATGGGCTTTGGAAAGCAAGCAAAGCATCACACAGTAGTTTCTTATGCAAAGGCAGGATAATTACTTCTCAAAATGGCCACTCATTAGCAGCAGTTGCTTTGCACGGAGCTTTGCAACCCCTGTCCTAGGTGTGTCCTGTGTGTTCACAGCAGTGTGACACTTCCTAAGTGTAGCACAATGATAGTGACTCCTAATCTTAAATACTAAAGTGTACCCAGGTCTACTTTGGGGGCTTTACTCGGCCAGCATAAGGACTAGCAGTGACTATTCCCCCTGGGCTAACAGTCAGCAACCTAGAAACACAGGTTGGCTCGTTCATTGCTGATCTGTAACCCAGGTGTCCAGCACCCTGAAAGCCCTACCCAGAGAACATCATGAAAGACCGCTGTGGCTGCACCTTTTGGACTGTGTTGGAAGCCAGTGACACCTGGGACTCACCTACTGGGTGTCATGGCTGGTGGTGGCCGGGGGGTGGGGCGGTGGGAGCTGGTGGGGGTTGGAGATGGCTGGTGGTGGTTATGGTGATTGATGGGAGCTGGGGGGATGGCTGGTCATGGTGGTGGTGGTGGTGTGCGGTGGGAATCACTGATGGTGGCCTGTGTAGGAGGTGGAAGTGGATGGTGGGGAGGAAACTTGTAGGGGGTGGGGTGGCTGGTGTGTGGGGTGACTGGTGGGGGTGCCTAGCAGAGGCGTAATGAGACCAGAAACCAACGAAAGCCTGTAGGTGTTTATGCTCCTTAGGGTTTATTCAGCAAGTGCAGGAGTCGGGAGAGAGCAGAGTCCTTCTGATAACTGCGATGGGTCCAGGGTCGGGACAGGCTCCCACATCATTCCGGTTTGAGCTTGTTGAGCGGAATGAACAGGTCCCCTGAGGGCCAGATGGGATGTGCTATACGGCTCTATTGGGTTGACGTGTGCAGACAGCTGGATCGAGCCCTCTCCCTGCATCTCTACCTGGGGCTATAGTTTGGGACAGCTGTGAATATCAGCGATACCCCCATGTATTTGGGGGCCCGCAGGTTGGCAGCTGGAGAAGACAGCAGTCTAGTCCTCTGGGGAGTTGGTGGCAGAACATGACATTGACCCCTCAGAGGTGGTCTATCCTTCACTAAAGGGCAGCTCTGAAACAGGCTCCCGTTCATCCAGTACAGTGACTGGGTAACGGTGGAGCTACCCCGTGGCCCTCCAACATAAATCCGTCAGAAGATAGGCAGAGCAGCGTGGCCGCGTTCTGTGGGTGCCTGTGTCCACTTCCACAGCGGCCCACGCAGCTCTCACCCCACTGGTCTCTGTTGTATATCTCCCGCCTCAGGTCCCAGGCGGGTCCTAGCACACAACTAACTTGTCTAACCTGTCACGGCGCCTCCTGCCACGCCAGGATCTAAGAAAGTTTTTGACCTGCCGACACACACAGTTCTGTTTAAGATCTGCAGTATAGTCACGAATGGAGTATGTTGCACGAAGAGTGGGCGTGGCAAACACCCAGCTGTCGTTCTCTGGATGCCTCACCTTCTGCCGCCGTCGTGTGCACTTGGTGTGTAACTTACCTTCCTGGCTTGGGCCCAGTGGTAGCTTAAGGGTGGGTACATTAGGCTCTTTGATGTCAGGTTTTTTTTTTTTTTTTTTTTTGATGGTCTGGGCTTAGGAAATTATGGGGAAAATGTAGGTGTGAGCTAGATCTGTTATCTGAAGCTGTCACATTGTGACTAGCAATATGTGTATTCTAATATCTATATATATCTTCATACATATATGTGCAGAATTTAATACTTGACCAACCAAGTCACTTGGGTCATTGGCAGATTAGGGGATAGGGGAGTGTCTGTTACTGTTCCTAGCATGAGGCTGGAAGAGGCCTGATGGTGACAACTTGAAGAAGAATTAAAGGCAAACACACTCTATGACACTTGTGTTGAGAAGCCATTTTGTGTGCTTAACAGTCAAGCCCCCAGCTTCATGGTAACCATAGGTGGGCTCTGGGGACAAGACAGTGGAGCCGCTGTGAGGACCCGTCAGCTTTGTAAAATTTATCTGCTTTTCAATGAAGGGTGCTCTGCACGTTAGTATTTTTGGTATGCTGTGTGCCTCGTTTAGCGCCTGAGTGATCTGTGTCAAGCCTGTGTGAACACACACATACATTTCCCCTGGAGAGCCTGGAGCCAGCTCTTCACTGTAGTCCTGCTCATGGGTCCTTCCATGCTGGCATTGTGCAGGTTGGGATTGCTCCTCCTCTGCTTCTTTCTGCCTCCCAGAGCTCGAGTCCTTAGAGACAGTTCTTTCCATGTCTCGGAGGCAGAGATTCTCTCCCCTTGCCCCCCAGCTCTTTGTCCACAGCCTCTGAACAGGTGGATACATAGCTCCAGCATTCTGTCTCCTCTGCAGATGTGTGCGGACAGCACTGGTGTCCAGCTGCTCCTCCGTTCAGAGTATTAAAAATTGCAGCAGCCTGTGAGTTAATAATGCAAAATCCCTTTATCTTGGACCAAGAGTCACTGGCTTCCTGTTGCAGCTGCGAGCTGGTTTATGAAGAGTAGCTCTTGACAGAAACCAGTGTCTCTAGCCTGGGCTGTATCCCAGAGCCACCCATGAGCATTCTCCCCTAGGTCCTAAAATCCTTAACCCATACCTCCTTTAGGATTTGGACCCTGGGTGTAGAGTGGGTGTTCGTCTCCTGAAAGACCTCCAGAGATTGTACTGTGAGGAAAATTTGGAAGACTTCTATTGTCGGCATGAAGCATAAACAGCTGGGATGGAATCTTGGGTGCGGACCTGGAGGTGTCCGCGAAGGTTTTCTGTGTATGTGGCAGACACCCAGCACAGGCAGCCTTCAGGGGCATAGAACTTGTGGACCAGGCGGTGTACGTCAGTATAAAAATCTATATACAATGCAGTTGCTTCCTTGCCTGTTTGTGAATTTGAATGGATTCCTGTGGAACCCTGCGTTGTTTTCTCCTCTTTCTACCTTTCCCTGTGCCTTTGGCTAGCAGCATGGCGGAATGTGGAACGTTCGTGGGCGTGTCAGCCTGCCGGTGGTGGGTCTATGGAGTCTTCTCTTCTTCCGTGAATGCCCATCTCCATTAGTTGAGTTTGTTATCCCTGGCTTGTAAGATTGCCACTCTCATTTACTTTGTATCTCAGTAAGTTAGAAGCACGCACACTAGTCCGCTGACGAACTCCCACGGGGCTTCCATTTCCACATCTCAAGGGTTTGAGCATCTCCGTCCTCCGTAGTCTCTCACGTGCTGCTCAGGAGTCAGGATGCAAAGACCAGCTGAGGCCCAATCTTACCACTAGGATTCAGGCTTCAGGAGAGAGACCAGTAAGTAGATGAGAGGGATGGGCAGAGCCTCCAGGGCATAAGCCTGAAGGGAAAAGACTTGCTGAGGTGGTGGGTGGGAGGGGCCTGTTCTACAGCTCACTGCTGACCTGGAAGCTCCTCCCACTGATGGTCTCAGAGCCCTGTTGAGAGCTGTTGCTCCGAGGACGAGGACGCGTTTATCAGGATTTCGAAGCATGGGTGGAGGGATGGCACAACCCAGAGTTAATCCCCTTGATTAGTACCCATTTCTTCTGCTGAGAAGTCTTGTCTGGGAACTCGTAGTTTAGCCATGCCGTAACTGTTGTTAATGGGGTACAAAATAGGGCGTCATTTCTGCGTCTTTTGAAAGTCTTCACGGAAGACTCATTATTACTGTGTCTGATTCATTATTTAATATCACCGACATAAGATGTCTGGTAAATCCCTCCCGGAGAGTTGGTGCATTTCATTTTTAAATAAAATAAGAGAATTATGTTATGCCACTTTTCCCAGAAGCTCAGCGGGATGCTGTTCCCACAAGCTAGGAATGGGTAGATGTAATTTTCCTTCTCAGCCGTTCGCAGCCTCCTTATTTGCACACAACAGTCTTATTCTATGCCCGTTTTTCTCACCGCCAAGAGCTTCCCGGCCTCTGTGGAAACTGGAAGGATTGGAGATGTGGCCGTGGGCCTCTTCCCAGGGGCCCACTCTGTGTTGGAAGCCTGCGGTTCCTGAGCTGTCTAACTCAGCATGATCACGGACTGTGTAATGTGATTTAGAAGCCGGGACTCACTAAAATAACAAGGCAGTAAAAACAGGTTCCAGGAATAGAATATTTTAATTGCGAAAGCCTTCTTTTCAGAAAAACACTTCTAGTGTTGTTATAATACACGGTCTTGACAGATGTAAACTCCGAGGCCCAATTTTTGATTCAAAGGTTCTGGGTGGCAGAGAAGCCTGAGCTCCAGGTGGCCCCTCCCACCCTCTTCAGTTTAGAGGAGACTAGGTGGGAGGGGACAGCAGTCGGCCTAGTTCTTCCCAGTTCTCAAACTCAGACTTAGGTTTGGCCGGCCTGTAGTCTATTTTATTGGTTTTCAAGCTGGACTTGGGGGCAGTGTGTTCTCAGAGTCTGGGACATCCCTTGGCAGGGAGCAAGGCTAGGGGATGTGGTTGCTGAAGCCGCAGCCGTGAGCATGGTTACTTAGGTGGCTCTAAGAATGAGACCTGTGCTTGGCACCGTCACCCACCTCTTAGGACAGCTGCACCCCAGCCATCTCTGGCTTATCCCCAGAGATTGTAGTCGTCCATAGGTGCTGCATACCATCTTCAGGCACAGATTGACCTCAACACAGTAACAGTGGTGGACTTCAGTAATCCGCTCTTAATAACAGTGTACACACACACACAAACACGCACATGCACACATGCACACATGCACGCACACACTTAACTAAGAGACATTAGAGTTTAATAATATTTAAAAAAATGAAATAGGGGCCAGGTGTGGGGTGCATCCCTTTAGTCCTAGCACTTTAGTGACAGAGGCAGGTGGATCCCTGTGAGTTCAAGCCCAGCTCTGTACACATGGTACGTTCCAAGATATCTGGGGCTATATAGCAAGACCCTGTCACAAAAGAAATCCAAAAAGATATAATAGACCTGCTGGATCCCCACAGAATATTCTATGCAAACTCTGTGTCATATGTATTTTTCTCAGCAGCCTGTGGAGTTTTCTATAAAATGGACCACATTTTATGGAGCGTTTTATAGAGCACGGATTAACAAAGACAAAAACCCTGAAGTTATTGCTTATGTTCTCTGTGGTCACAGCGAGTAAAACCAGGAATCAGCAGCAAGAGAAACTACAGGACGTGCACAGATTCATGGGTCTTGAAAACCACACTATTGAATAATGAGTCGTCACTGAAGAAATCAGGGCGGGTGGAGTGGGCTTCAGTATTTCCAGAATGAAATGAATGCACAGCCCAGTGGGTGGAATGTGTTCCATAAGATGCGAGGTTCAAGGATGCACCCCAGGTCTTAGAAAAGCAACAGTCAAAACTAAAACCACACAAGGAAAGAACACTCAAGATCAGGACAGAAATGAACAAAATAGAAACAGACAGAAGAAATGTTGTAATGAAGGGCTGGCTTTGCAAAAAGGTGGATAAGAGTGCGGAGAAAGAGAGAGAAAGAGAGAGAGAGCGAGAGAGAGAGAGAAAGAAAGAGAGAGGGGGGTGTGAGAAAGGAAACACTGCAAAAAAAAAATGAATTTCAGAGGATTATCAGAGCATATTTTGTAAGCCTACACTCTAATAAATTGAGAAATCTAACCAAAACAGATAAGTTTCTAGGCACATACTACCAACCAAATATAAGCCAAAAACCCCACAAACAACTTTAGTAGCTGTACAGCAAGCAGTAAAGTTCAGCCAGTGTTAAAAAGGCATGGGCCTGAGAGATGCCTCAGTGGTTGAGAGCACTGGCTGCTCTTCCGGAGGGCCTGGGTTTGCTTCTGTTCCCAGGACTCCAGTGTAGCTCACAACCATCTACAGCTCCAGTCCCAGGGGATCCAACAATTAACACCCACTTCAGGCCTCCAGGGAGTACACACACATGTGGTACATAGACATACGTGCAGGCAGAACACCCATATATATAATACACACACATGCAAATAATAATTTTAAAAAAAGGACTCCCAACTAACAAAACCCTAGGCCCCAAAAGATACTCAGCTGAATTACACCATTGTTAAAGAGGAGATGACGTCAGTGCTCCCCAGATTATCCCATAAGACAGATAGGGAAGGAACTCTGCTGACCTCATCTTTAAGAAGCTGGTCTTACTCTGTTACCACACTGGACAATAACAAATAGAGTGACAGGCCAGTGTCCTTGAGGAATGCCAATGCAAAGACAATAAAGACTTCCAAACTGAATTTGACTATGTAGCCAAGGTGTCACTCACCATGATCAAGCGGGCTTCATTTCAAGAATGCGAGGGTGCTTCAAAATATACAGATCAATACATATGTCACATTAACTGTCACAAAGAAAAAAATCACGTGACTAGAGCAATAGATGCAGAAAAGACCCTTGATAAAGTCCAACATCCCTTCTTGATTAAAAACCTTAAACAAGGAGTAGAAAGACAGTATCTCAGCATAATAAAGGCTCATTGTGTGAAGCCCATATAAACATCTTACTAAACGGGAAGCCTCAAAGCAGCTACACTGAAACGGGCAACAGAGCAGGGGCGTCCGCTCTCGCCACTTTCACCAATACAGTCTCGAGTAATAAGAAGAGAGAAGGGGGTACAAAGGATTCCAATGGGAAACAAAGTTTATCTCTGTTTGCAAATAATGTGATTCTGTACAGAAGAACAGAAAAGACTCCGCTAAGCTCTTGGAACTGCTGAACACTTTCATTAAGGCAAAGGCCACAAAATTAACACGCAAAAACCAGTAGCTTTTCTATATAACAATAATAAATATGCTAAGAAAGTAATTTAAAATGCAGTCCTATTCACAATAGTGTTAAAAATCCCACTGTTAACGGATGACTTAACAATGGGCTAAAAGGCCTTTGCAACAAAAACCTTAAAGACCGTGAAGTACAAACTTGAAGAAGACACAAAATTCAAAGGCCTCCTGTGCTCACAGATTAGCAGAATTAACATTGTGAAGAATGGCTGTATTACCAAAAGGAATCTATACACTCAGTTCAATCCCCATTGAAATACCAAGGCAGGGCTGGAAAGCTGACTCAGCAGTTCAGAGACTTGCTGTGTGATTCTGGGGGAACCAAAGCACAGATCCCGACACCCATGTATCAAGCTGTCTGTCCCTTACATGCCTGTACCTCCAGCTCTGAGGGAATATGACACCACCTTCTGGGCACTACATTCATGCACACAGACGTGTTCAGACACACACATGTGTAAACATACACAGAGACACCTGTACATACACATGTATGGCTAAAACTCTCTTAAAATTCCCAATGACAATATTAATCAGAACTAGAAAAAACAGTACTCAAATTTGCATACATAAACCTATATAGCTCCAGCTATGTGCATTTTGGCAAAGGTGCTAAAGACATATATTATAAAGAAGGACAGCTCTCCATCAATGGTGCCAGGAAAACTGGAAATCTCTAGGTATAGAAGAACAAAGGTAGATCTCTCATCCTGTTTAAAAAAAACAAAAACAAATGGGCCAAAGGTAGTAATATAAGAACTCAAAATCTGCAGCTGTTATAGGAAGGCTCTTAAGATGCAGGCATAGCCAGAGGCTTTCTGGGAAGGGCTACGGTGTCTTGGTAAGTAATGCCAAAAATTGACATTAAAGAGATTCTGCACAGCAAAGAAAACAATTATCAAGAGTCTGCTGTCTGCTGTCAGAATGGGAAAAAATCTTTTTAGGATATAGATCTGATAAAAGATTAACATCTAGGATGTATGAAGAATTTAAACACACACACACACACACACACACACACTCTAGAAGACCAAACAGTCCAGTAAATGTATAGGCTTGTAAATGAGCACTCAGCTCTCAAACTGTCCAGTACTAGTGACTAATAAGCAGAAAGAGACATCCCTCAGCCATAAGGGAAACAAACCAAAACCACGCTGATATTTCACTTTACCACAGTCAGACTGCCTGTCATTCAAACAGATTCTGGCCAGGATGTGGAGGAAAAGGGAACCCTTATACACCGCCAGTGGGGATGCAGGTTTGCCCAAGCTCGATGGAGTTTCCATAACAAACTAAAATCAGAACCACCCTGTGACCCAGCTATCCCACTCCTGAACATTTAACTAAAGGACCAAGAGGACACACCACAGAGATGCCTGCTCACACCGACGCTCATTGCAGCACTGTTCTTAATTGTCAAGTCATGGGCTCAGCCTAAATGTCCATCAGCAGTGAACAGATAAATAGCATATATGCACAGTGGAATTTTATTCAGCCATAAAGAAGAGTGAACTTCTGTCAGGAAGGTGAATGTGACTGGAGACCCACATATTAAGTAAGACAGACAGGCAGATGGACACTGTCAGTGTTCTGTTGCTGTAAAGAGACCATGACCACAGCAACTCCTATAAAGGAAAGCATTTTAATTGGGGCTGGCTTACCAGGGTCAGAAGTTCAGTCTATTATCATCAAGGCAGAGAGCATGGTGTCATGCAGGCACTCATGATGCTGGAGAAGTAGCTGAGAGTTCTACATCTGGATCCATGGGCAGCAGGAGGAGAGAGACGTTGGGCCTGGCTTGAGCTTCTGAAACCTCAAAGCCCATCCACAGTGACACACTTCTAACAAGGCCACACCTCCTAATCCTTTCAGATAGTGCTACTCCCCGATAATTGAGCATTCAAATCTGTGAGCCTGTGGGGTCATTCTTAACTAAACCTCCACAACTACCATGTTTTCTCTTATTTGTGGGCCCTACAGTATATTTTAGTTTACTTTATTTTTAATCTGAGATGAGATCTCTCTGTGTAGCTTCAGCTGTCCTGTAGCTATGCTGACCTGGCTGTCCTTGTAATTACAGAGATCACTGCCTCCCAAGTGCATGCACATATGTGCGTGTGTGTGTGTGTGCATGCATGTGTGTGTGTGCATGTGTGTGTGTGTG
>NW_021604615.1:8315164-8332935 GCF_004785775.1 Grammomys surdaster | reverse complement strand
TGTGTGTGTGTGAGTGTGTGTGTGTGAGTGTGTGTGTGTGATGAAAGCAGAAGGTAGATTGAAAGATGAAATAAGATGAGCAGGAAGAGAAGGGAGGCACTAAGGAGAAGGGCTAAAACTGGAGTGAATATCATCAAAATATATGATACATAATTGTTTTTATGCAAACCAATGCTGTGCAGAAATATATGCCAGTTTTTTAAAAAGGAAAAGAAACCCATGCCGTTTGGGAGGAGATGAAGAAGGCACTGTAGACTCAGAAGGGTACTTGGACGTCTGCATCCTATGTGTCCTTGACACCTGGCAGGCAGGTGTCCTGTTGTCACTAAGCTGGATGAGGATACTCGAGATAACTCACTGCCCTTGGTACTTTATGATACAGACAGAGCCTGTGAGTCTAGGGACTCCGTGAGAAGACACAGAGGAGATGTAACTGTTCTGTTTTCCTGAGTAGAGTGGGCTAAAGGATGACTCAGGACACTCATCTGATGTTGATGTTGCTGTTGTCATAGCAGCCAGGATGTTTCTACCCTGTCTAAGTAGGATACATGGAGAACCTAGTGACCAAACTGCGGAGCCAGTGAGTGAATCCTTACTGGACCACCTTCTAGGACACAGTTGCAATTTCTTTTAACTTTCTATGGATAATAAACATGATATCCATTCCGTATCTTCCACCAAAAACCATCTCCCAAAGGACTTTCTAAAAACATTGTCTTTCAAGAAATAGGGCAACTAGTGGCTAACTATCTATACCTCACTGTATAGTCATTGTTGAAAACATATGCTCACACTAACAAAAGGAAACCCAGACGGAAAAACAAAAGAAAACAGTTACGATCCAAAGGGAAGGGAAGCTTTAATTCACATCATAAAGGTGTTTGCTGGGAAGTTAGTAGCATTCAGTCATTTTCAGCTCAAAGTTTGTGAACTCTGGAGGAGCCCTTGGTCTCCAACCAGAGCTAGGGATGGAGAGACCTTTTCCATGTGGCCAGAGCTACAGTGCTACCTCTAAGACCAACAGGGTGGCTATGCTTGGAGCTTAGCTCCATGTAGAAGCTGTCAATCTTGTTCTTGCCTGTGAATTAACTGTGGACCTCACAGGTGATGTATGTGGTCTAAGGCTGCAGTGTCTTGGGAAGCCAGCAGAGCTTGGTCTTCTGAAGTGTGGAGGCTGGGCTCAGCTTTACCTCAAACATGCTGGTCATGTCTTGAGTCTGCCTATGAAGAAGTGGACATTTTAAGAGAGCTGTGTTTCTAGGGTGAGGGTAACTGCAAGAAACCTTCCTTATAGTTTTTCTCTGAACCACTATTGGCCATAGGTGATTCCTCAGTGGGCCTTTAACTCCAGAGTCTATTTGGCCTTATGATGCAGAACTAGACTCCCAACTAACTACTCAGGAGGCTAAGGTGGCTGACCACAAACTCAAGGCCAGCCTGCACAGCTTAGGAAGACTCTATTTCAAAAAAAAGAGAGCTAGGAATGAAGGTTAGT
Organism: Grammomys surdaster; assembly: GCF_004785775.1. Taxonomy (NCBI): domain Eukaryota; kingdom Metazoa; phylum Chordata; class Mammalia; order Rodentia; family Muridae; genus Grammomys; species Grammomys surdaster. Next base: position 8,331,440 of record NW_021604615.1, on the reverse strand, counting down.
GGTAGAACATTCACCTACTAGAGTGAAGCTCCCCAACACCCCAACATGAAAAAACTCCAAGATCTTTGAGCTGGTCAGATTTAGAGCCCAGTGCCTTGTCTTCTCAAGGTAGAGGTAACTGAGGCACCAAACAGGCTCTATCCACCCACTGTTGAGACAGCCCCATGCATGTTAAGACCTGTGGGCAGCTTCAAGAGATAACATGTATTGACAAAGGTCATCGGAAAGAAAAATGAAATATAAAAAACTATTGCTCATTAGAAAAAACTCTTACTTCTTCATTCCATGTCTCAGGAGAACAACCTTAATGAACCTTTTAAAAATGAGCTAGATGCTTTGGACTTTTAGCTGACCAGTTTGTAAATTGGTGTGTTTCTGGTTGAATTCTTTCTCTCAGAAAAGCTGAGCATATGTACCTGATTGTATTTGAGGAGGATAAGACTGTTTGGTGCTGTAGACCCAGCCTTGAGTGTAGAGCTCTGCCGTGACTTGGTTGATTGTGTTGCTTGTCAATATTGACATAAAATGGTATTCACAGGTACCAGTGTGTAACTTCATGTTTTGCTGGCTGTTTTTTAGCACCACTCCAGGGAAAACATGAACAAATATTTACTCACCCAATAGTCAGCTAATGACAGACCATTATCACCAAAATTCAGCTTGAGTTTACTGGGGTTACTTAAAGGAATATAGATGAGGGGTATGTACAAGAACAGGAACACTTCAAAGCAAATGAATCAACAAAAGCCCATCCAAGTGTGGGTGACAACTCACGAAAGCTGGAAACCTGAAGATCTCTGCAAAACTGACAGTTCAACAACTGGGAGAGCCTCTTTAAGCAGACCTGGCTATTTATATAATCTTGAGGAGAGAAGGACTGTGTGATTCTGGTAGATTTCAGGGACTTCCTGAGACTTGTGAGTTGTTTACTTCCTGAGTTTTAATGAGCCTCCCTTTAGAACTTTCAGAGTCTTAAGGAGCATCTTTCCAGGATGGAAGTTTTCAACTTTTAAGAAATTGCTATACAACAGCAAAACATTGGAAACTGAGTCTTCAACCTCCCTTCTCTTATGCTGATGTGATGGAATGGTGTCCTGCCTCTCTTTATACCACTGGACTGCTGTACATGGGCATCTGATACCAGATCCCTTTAGAACCAAAATGGGTCAGACAGTATAGAGACCTTTTAGAAGACAAGGGAGTTTTCAGAGGTATTTCTTCACCTGACTGTGTTTCAGTAGGTGCCAGTGTCTAGAATAGAAGCTGTTACTTGTGTCCTTCACCCATAGGCTGGGCCATGTGCAGAGCTATTCTGTGCTTCTGGCCCAGGAGCTAATGACTGGGTTTGGAAAACCTCCTAGACTTATCTGTGGGCATGTAGCTATAGTATGGCAGGAAAGTTCTGCAGTGCATGGTGTCACTGGCTGCCTCAAAATCTCCTGCAATCTCCAAACACATTCACAACTTTGTAGGGCTTCTCAGAGGAAGAAGGGCCCATGGTAAGGAAGCAGGGGCCACAGCAGGCTTCTCCTTCCAGACTTTTTCCCCAACTGGCAAATCACAGTTGGACTTTATATTTTAATTTTGTGAATGAAAAACGAGTCCTTGTGGTTACTGCTATTTTGTTTAATAATAAAATTAAACATAAAAAGCCACTTGACACACAAATGGACAAAATGTTGTCTGTGCAAACATGGGTTGGTATTCAACCTCGAAAGGAAGAAAATCTTAAATTGTTCTGCAGTTTTGGAAGTTACATGTTGAGACGGCGTGGATCCGTGGCTTTGGGTCTCACTGGTGACACTTACTGCTCGACTCATGGCCAGGAAGCAAAAGAGAGAGGACAGACCAGAGTCCCACAACCCTTCAAGGGCACAATCTCAAAACCTATCCAAAGCTTCGCATCCCATTGGCGCCACCCTGGGGACCAACCCTATATCCTATATGAGTCTTTGGGGACCTTCTGCATCTAAGCCATAGAATCCCGCAGTGTGGATGAAGGCTAGGTGAAGTAAGGTAGTCACAGAAGATACGCATGGTTTTACAGGGGCAGCCCTCAGAGCTGTCCGCAACACAGAGCCTCTGCAACACAGAGGCAGGAAGTAGAATGTTGGAGCTGGGGGGCGCAGGAGACCCATGGGGGAGGCGTGGCGGAGGCGTGGCGGGGGCGTGGCAGGCCCTGCTGAAAGGGGTAAATATCCAAAGTGAGAGGAAGGAGACCATGGTGGATGGAGATGTTGCCACGCAGCAGCGGTGTAACTACACTTACCCTATTTACTATACTTAAGAGATGGCTGCGGCACTGCGCTCTGTGTGCCTTTTACCTCGATTAACGTTTTTATAAACGGAAGGAACCAATGTGGGCAAACAAACACACAACAGTCTTCCATCCTAAGGCAGGGATTCTCGCTGTGCAGCAGTGCCCAGATACCCCGAGGGGAAAAGCAGACTCGGGGTGGCACTGATTCCTCTTGTTTGTTCTAGAGGTGGATTCATGTGTGCCAAACATGATTCTAGACAATATTTTGACTTTTCTGAAAACCAAACCACACGAAGAACGAGCGAGCAAGTGTACGAGGTGAAGGCACGTGTCTGCCCGTGAAGTGACTGGTGACCGTCCTGACTGCTCTGTGTCAGCTCGATGTGTGTGACTACGAGGGTGTTGAGCAATCTGTGCTAAGCTGGTATGTGTCTCATTGACTCTTTAGGTGAAGCCAAGAATCTTCCTTCCTACCCGGGGCCAAACAAGATGAGGGACTGCTACTGCACTGTGAACCTGGACCAGGAGGAGGTTTTCCGGACCAAAATTGTAGAGAAGTCACTCTGGTAATGTCCACTGTTCCGTTTTATTCGATTTTTACTTATTTTATTTTTGTTTGTTTATCTTTATTATATTTATTTATTTTCTTCTGAGTGCCAGGCTACACATGTGAGGTTTTCATATGAGAGTACCCACGTAGGCACCTCTGTCTGGATGAGCTAGTGTTCCTGCTCCCCCCGGGCCCTGAGTATGGGAAACTCTTGGAGCCACATCTTTCCCCAGGACCTGAAAAGAACTTGAGAAAGCCTGCAGATGAGGCTGGAGAGGTGACTAAGCCAGTACCCACCATCCTTACCTTCAGTTCCAGGGAACGGCCCCCATTTCTGGCCTCTGTGAGAACTGGGCGTGCATACTGCATCTACGTAGGGGAAACATTTGCATCTGCAAAGTTCCCATTTTTTTTAAAAAAAAGTCTGTATTAAGCGTTCAAGTGAGAATTTTAAGAGAGGAAATATGTTAAAGCTTCCTCTTCCTGCACCATATTTCTTTAAAAAAAAAAATTAAGAGACACGTGCTCTGTACACAGAGCTGTTAACTAAGGAGAAAGATCCAGAAGGCATTTATCGGCACATTTTGAGCAAGGGAGGTGACAGGCAAGTAGAATGAGAATATAACAGGACCTGTAACTCCTGAGTTTGAGGTCCAGGATAAGTAAGAGCTTTCGCCTTTAGCATAGATTTTTAGCATGGATATCTGCCCCGGTATCCTGGGGCTCAGACCTTGCTTGTCAATAAGCTCCCAGTCTAAGGAGGGTCTGGGCTGTGGCTAGGAGCATGTGGGGACAGGAAGTGACATTGTAGAGCCCTTAGCAGCGATCTGAGAGTGAGTGTGGAAATAGCAAGGAGGCCGTGTCCTTACCATTGGAGCTAGTAAGGGTGCCAAGAATATCATCAAGGCATGCCAGCCTCCCTTGCGGTTCTTCAAGATCAAAGGAGACACCCCGGAGCCAGGGACTCCACCTTTTGGGTTTAGAATTATGGGTTGTGTGGTCTGAAAACACTGTTCTGATTTTAAGAGCATTTTTAGCAGCTGAATTATATCCTTGCCTACTGCCACTCTAAGTGGCAGCAAACAGCATGTCCTGATGACTTAATGAGCTTAATTTTTGGAAAACCACTAATGTTGCCCGCCCCGAGGGAGGTGGATGGCGTATCCACTCTGTCTGCCTTGAAGCCACCCTGCCGAGGTCCCATGGTTACAGCTGTCTGTGTTGTTATTTATGCACGCTTTAATTATTTTTTTAAAAAAACAAAAAAACAAAAACCGAAGACTTGAAAAATACTGTCAGGAGCCAAGTCTGTTGAAGAATGTCTTGTGGGGTCGGTGAAGGAGATGCTGGGATGGTAATTCTTACTCTAGAAAAATGGGGTTGTGTTACCCTCCTGTCACCCGTGGACACCTGAGCATGTTCCTATGTGAGCACAATGCTGGTATAAGCCCACCAGTATGCCCTGGGGAACCGTGGCCGTGTTGTGAAGTCAGCAGGAAGGATGTCGGCCTGGGACCCCTCCGATGGGCAAGGAACGGCTACTTGCCAGACACTGGCAGGTTTAGAAACAGGAATCATTGTTTCTAACTTGGAGCCTAGGATGTGGTGCTTTGGTCATGGGAAGCAGAGCTAAGAGCCAAACCGAGGCAGTGGGAGTGATACCAGCCCTCAGGAGGTCACGCTCCTATTTACAGTGAGCCCCAGATCTGCTGCTCCCTTGAGCTGTTGACTAAGAACCCTTCTGATGGACATCTCAAGTGTGCCCACCTCTCATCCATGAACCCTTGCAGGTATTCTTCTCCTACAGAGAGCTTTAGGAAGCTGTTATCTGGGCTCTTTTTTTTTTTTAATTACATATGCGTATTGGGGGAGGGGTACACTTGTCAAAGCACAGGAATGGAGGTCAGAGGGCAACTTGTGGAAACTGGTTCTCTCCTTCCACTATGTGGGTCCCAGTTTTGAACTCAAATCGTGAGGTTTGGGGAAAAGGCCTTTTACAGCTCCTCCCCCACCCCTATCCCCAGCCATCTTTCTGGTCCTAACTTCTGTGTTCTAAGTTGATTCCCTACCTCAGATGTCAGTAGCAGTCTGGTAGGGGCTGGAAACAGGGCAGTACTTTCTTCAGCCACCTAAGAAGATCTTTTCAGGGACTTCTGCTCTGTCAAGCCAGAATTTTTGACTTCGTCATAGAATTCTCAGATGGATCAGTATGAAACCGGACTAGAGCTTAGTAGAAGGAAAGAGATCTTGACATCTGTGTCAGCAGCAACATTAACAGAGACATGCTTTGAGAAAGGGTAACATGCACCTACATGTAGCGTAGGCTTCTCAAGAGAGTCACGTCTGAGTGGCTTTACAATGTATGCTTTTGGTGGCTTCTACAGTTGCATCTCAAACAGCTGTGTCCTGAAGATGCTACATCAGAGTCATATACAATGTAAGAATGTGTTGACTAGTAATCAATTCAGACAGGTTTCAATGACAACAGTTTACTATATATTTCCATTTAGGCCCCGATGGAGGTGAACACAGATTCTTTTATTCTAATCTCAATTACTAATATTGACTCTCCGATTACTCATGACATATCACACAGCATATATAAATACTTATGCAGGCATGCTTGCATGTATGTATGTACATATGTATCTATGCTGCAGAAGAGCCCATGGGGTTTCAGAAGTCTCGAGAACAGGGAAACTGATAAAAAGTAAGAATAAGTCTATCAGTATAATAACCAGCCAGGGTGGAGCTCAGCAGGCTGTAGGAGAGTCAGGCTGCAAGATCAGAACTGAGCCACAGGAGCGAGGTGACACGAAGGCAGTGCCTAGTCCAGAGGAGTGGACGTGGGGACAGATGGACTGTGCATGTCCAGACAGGTGGACAGACAGACAACAATTCTAGTAGGCCATGTCAACAGTGGTGATCAAGCCAAGACAGAGTTCCTGGGAAGGTTAGAAAGTCTCTCAGTGCTCGATGCACACCAGGGGTCAGATGAGTGCTCCTGGAGTCACCACCATGCTTGGTGTTTTCTCCTTCGTGGGAGGGGGTTGCATCCTTCCATGGTCTGATGTAGCCAGTAAGTCCTTGCATCGTGTTTTCCTGGTAAGATTTTTAATGTGCCCGTGTGCCCCTATGGTCCAAGTTCACTGGTAAATTTATTGGGTGGTAACCCTTTCTTCTCAGTTTATTGCTATTTAAATGTTCATATTTGATATGCCTCTATATGAAAGACATATCATCTTTCTGTTAGCAACATTCACAGAAAAAGCTTTAATGATCCTGGAACTTTTGATTCTCGTCTAGTGAGAGACTTAAGCCAGACTCCGGGGTGAGGGGCTCTTCTCCCTTCCTATCCCACTTCAGGCTGCTCATGGAATATGCTGGCTGAGCAGTGGCTTCTGTCTTGATTTTTTTGTTCAAACCAATAGTCCCAGAAGAGAGCACAGGCAAAGCTGACAGGAGCTTCAGGTACGAGTCTGTGTGGCTACTTCATGTGTAGCTAAGGAGCCATCTTTACATTAGCAGGCCTTCAGACTGTCACCCTAAGCCCCGCACTGGGCCACGTGTACCAGTGACTTGCGGAAGAAGTGAGCCGTAGCAGGTGCTGCTCCACCTGATGCTGAGTCCCCATATGTGGTCTGAAAGCCACAGTCATGTGGTCTAGGTCAGCACTGGGTCAGCATCCACCGTGTGGATGGCAATGACCAGCCCATCAAAGCAAAACCGGCCATCTCTGTCAGTTCAGGTCTCAAAGAATTTTCCTATATAAAGTTCCAGGGAGAACTGATGAGATGGCTCAGTGGTTAAGAGCACGGACTGCTCTTCTGGAGATCATGAGTTCAAATGCCAGCAACCACATGGTGGCTCACAGCCATCCGTAATGAGATCTGATGCCCTCATATGGGTGTCTGAAGATAGCTACAGTGTAATTTGGACCGGAGCGAGCGGGGGTTGGGTGGAGGTCCTGGAGTGAGCAGGGACCAGAGCAAGTGGGAGCCAGAGCGAATAAGGCCTGGAACGAGCAGAACCCAGAGCAAGAGGGAGAAAAGAAGGGGAAACAAAAAGTTCCAAGGAGTGTAAGCTAAGAGGGGCATGTGTACAAAGAAAACATGCTTGCATGTGTGTGTATGTATGTGTATGTGTGTGTGTGTGTGTGTGTGTGTGTGTGTAGGGGTGGCTGGAACAATAAACTACCAGGTGGGGGTGACAGATGGGGACACACTGCCGGAGGAGAGACGGCTAGGGAGAACATTTTGTTAAAGTAGCACCTGTAGGAATGGATAGTGTGACCACTTAAGTGGACAGTTTGGTGAATGAACTAAGTTGCTCGTATACATAGCTGAAGAGGAAACTGAAGTTTGAAATAGAAGGAAACGGGAAGTGCAATCAGTTTAGAGAAGTGGGGGCCGGTCCTGCGACAGGGCCAGCTCACTAGGGCACACAGTAGCCAGACCTGAAAGGCCTCAGTCCTACTCTGGTTCTGCCGTGGTGTTGGAGGAGGGGGAGGACTCAGCAGCAGATGTCGAGGTGAGAGGTGGGAGGGGCAGACCCGTTGGCCAATGAGATGATGCTGAGTAGTGGGGCGGAGCAAGTGCAGCCCACTGGTCCAGACTGAGAGCCTATAGCTAGCTCCCACCCTTCCCATAGCATTCCTCCACAGACCGTCCGACAGCTGGCATCCATCTAAAGGAACAGATCCTCCGCAGCTCCTTAGTGCCCTCCGGCATCAGCATCACCCTTTAGATTAGATACAGATTTGGCAACGTTGTTGCAGGAACCCAAGGCTCACATAACTGCAAGTCTGAACTGGAAAGTGTAGAAGAAGTTCTGGCTGTGCACACACAGCCTTGCAGAGCTGGTGAGAGATGCAGGAGCCGAGCATGGTCCCCAGGGAGAGGCGTTCACAAAGTATATTCACCGTGGGTCCTGCCGTGTGCCTGGACTCAATGCAGAGCCACTCAGAACAGAAGACAGAGCTGAGTTTCTTTGTCCCCCTCCCCCACTTGCATGGACGCTTTCTCAGAGTACACATTGTGTCTTTCCCATGTATGGATGGGACCTTATGGGCCCTAGTTCTTGTTCACACCACTGAGTCGGTGTAGCTGAGAGAGTGCCCTCCTCTCTGTCCCTTTTCTCTACTGTCAACTCTTGGACAGGCACACTGGGGAGAGCAAGCCCCACTGGCTCTAGCCCTCTCCAGTGAAAATGATATTGTCAAAGGTTATGTCCCACCAGAAAGAGACACTCCTAATCCTGAAAACAAACAGTCTTAGTTACTGTTTTATTTCTGTGAAGAGACATCACGACCAAGGCAACTCTTATAATAGAAAGCATTTATCATGGTGGGAAGCAGAAAGACGTGTCTGGAGTACCACCTGAGGGCTTTCCATCCTGATTCACAGGCAGCGGCAGGCAGAGAGAAAGAGGGGAGGAGAGAGGGGGGGAGGGAGAAGAAGGGGGGAGAGAGAGAGCTAGGCTTTTGAAATCTCAAAGCCCAGTGACACACTTCTTCTAAGGAGGCCACGCCTCCTAATCCTTCTCAAACAGCCCTGCTCCCTGGTGACTAAGCATTCAAAATTGTGAGCCTTTGGGAGCCATTCATACTCAAACCACCACACAGCCCTTCTTCCCTCCTGACCTAGGAGAGCCTTCTCTGTGAGAGTACACCCCCTACTTACCTTCTCATTCACTTAAGTGCTCAGGACCCTAGTCTGCATGGCTGATAAGCAGCCCACGGTTGTATCTGCAGGTAGCTCAGGGCTTCCACTTTCAAAATTCCCAGAACGCTCCGCACCAGAAAGAAATAACTAGAAGGAAGGTGGGGCTTGTAGAGGGAGTTACTGTCTGAGCAGTAAAGGAGTGTGTTGCTGTCACACAGAGCGGCCATTTCCAAAGGATAAGCTCCCAAATAGCTACAAGAAAATTCCATCAGGAGTGGCACCTTCACTTCCTGGAGTTGGTCTACAGCTGGAAACATTGGCTGGGAGGAACAGTACCCTCTCAGGGCAGTTACAGTTGTAGCTATAGTGCTAGCAGCTCTGGCTGTAGCAGTGAGGTGTCTAGGGCGAGGTACCGGGGGTTAAGAAAGGGTGCTGAGTAGCAGGGGTCTGTGGCAGACCCTGTGAGTCTCCACAGTGGTAACGGCAGATGCTCGTGGAGACTGTGGTAGTCGATGGTTGCAAGAGACTGACGTGTCAAGAGAGCGGAAGGCAGGGTTGCACGTGGCGTAGGAAGGCCTTTGCCTGCCGTGCCTTCTCCCTTCTGTGTCTTCTCCATTCTGGGTTCTGGAGAAGGATTGTGCACGCAAAGACATCTAAGACAATCCTGTACTAAGGCAGTCTCTGTTTTCTTAATCTTGGAATGGTTTGGCTCTATGGTATCCTGACGGGAGTTACTCTCATTAAAAGCCAGTTACCAATTGGCTGTGTCATCTCTCCAAAGGTCCGGCCCACTTGGAAGTTCCTGAGTCTTTTGGACAGAGCCTAAGAATTCCCTGCATTTATAATGAACCCAAGGGACTTTTCCGGTCCAGGGTGGGCCTTTAACCCCTCAGAAAGCCACTGTGCATTCCCATGTGGGTGTGGCCACCAAGCCCCCTACTCCCGATCCGTTGTTTTAGCCCCCTTTCAGCTACAGCACCCAGGGCTAACTTGTCCCGATCTCTGCCGAGCACTTTCCTAGCCAGGAGAACACCGGTGTCAGAATGTGGGGTTCCTTCTGCACCATGGACAGCAGCTGACTGAAACAGCAGCTCGTTCCTGTTACAAGTGCTCTAAGCAGCTCCTACGCACCTCTTTCTAGTCATCCAGGCCAAGTTGGGGCTTATCATCATGTGTCACTGATGGGTACCTCCTGGTCCCCAGGAAGCTGCAGGGAGGCCCTGTGGAGAGCGGGCCCAGCACTGACCCTCTTTCTCTGTACTGGGCACCCCTGTTCTTTAGGAGAACTGTGGAATGCCTCTCCAAGGACTGCAGATTCCTATTATGCTCTTGTCTGCTCCCAATGTCATGAGCTTGAAACATTTCGGCCCCACAGCTGGCCTGGTGTCTGACTTTGTGGGTTTTCCTAGGAATCTTGTGATAGCACCAAGTTCCTATGGACTTGTGCAGGCACAAGGGGAGTCTAAGAGAAAAGAGCCATGACTTGGTTTATCCCACTACTTGCCTGATGCCCAAGACTCCAGGTGACACAGGTGGCAGGTGCTTCCTGGTCCTAGAAGACAGGTCCAGGCAGGAACCCAGCTCATATTTCTCATCCCCCTGCCTCACGCTGTGAGTCGTGAGCCACCCCATCTGTTCTTCTCACTAGCTCCGTGTTTAGTTTGAAAATGTACAGATCTGTGTGCCAGAGTTTCTAGATAAACAATCCCCGCCCGTGTCTTAACTATACATAGGTACCCTGCAGCCAGTGTGCTGCAGGCTTCCTGCCAAAACCCTGGGGTGTTAGGCTGTCACATACAGGGCTTCAGGCCAGGAAGTTAGCCTGGTATAGAGGTACCATGACCTGACCTCAGGGTCACTCTGTTCCCAGTTCCTCTGCAGATGTGTGAATGGTCTGAGAACCCCCAGTAGAGTTTTTCCATTTCTTACTGGATGACACCGTGGTTGTTGTTCTGTCTCTGGTGCTCCCCTTCCTCTCTGGACTGTCCTGGTAGCAGTTTTCCAGGGGTTCAGGCTCAGCACCAGTGGTTAAATCTGGTCTGCCTTGTCATCCTGGTACCTTTGATTCAAGTTCCCAGGAGCTTTAAGAATCCCAGTCCAGGTGACTTAAGAGGCATATTTGGGGGAAAGCAGAGAGGCTTCCCACAGGCCTGAGCCCCTCTGTTACCTGAGGTCTTTCTGGAACTGACTGCTGCCCTCACAGGACCCTTCTGTGCCCTGCAGCTGGGGACATCTGATATACTGTTGGCTTTAATGAAAGTTTAATCTGGCTTTTAATTAGTGATTAGCCCAGTGCCTATTTCATAGCTGAACGTTCAGCCATTGAGAAACTTCATAGAGAGCTGTTTCCAGGCCTTGGGGCTACCAGCTGTCTTAGAGCCTGAGAGTCACATGGCTTCTGCCCTAGGTCCTCTTGGAGACTGGCCTTCTCCCAGCCTCCTCAGACCAGGCATGTGGAGACCCACCCAGATTCCTTTCATCTTCCCCACAGCCTCCTCTAGAGTCCCCATCCCAAGCTCCCCATCTGAGGTTGGGAAATAGGTCCAGGAACTTGCTCCAAGCAAGACACTGGGGACCGAGCTCTATCATTTCACATGACCAATGTCGCTTGTCACGAGGTGCACACGGCAAGCAGCAGACAGCTGGGATGGGGTGGGGCAGCATAGATGTCGGGAAATGACTCAAGGAGGACTTGGTGGTTTCTCTGCAGGTCCTGGGCGAGGCTTATGTGTGCCCTGTGCCCAGTCCTGCGGGCAGTGGGAGGGGGAGAAGAGGCCGGAGGGACTGTGAGAGAAAAGATTCAGAGGGCTTACGGAGGAGGGGCAGGGGAGAAAGCAGGGAAGGAGAAACTAGGGAGAGGAGGAGTTTTCAGAGGGTTCCTGTCAGAGGCCGCACTTGGAGATAATGGCCCCTTGTCAGCTTTTCTTGTTCTTGATGAAAGTTCCTTGATTCTGTGAAACTCCTTTGAGCCTCTGGCTTCATCCTTTTTGATGAGGTAAAAGACAGTGTGTCTATCACTCTGGTGGCCTCGAGGCAGGAGTTGCTGGCTAGATTAATTTCTTCTTGTCAAACAGCAAAGAAGAGAGAGGGGCCCAGCCCTTCCCCGTGGGTCTTTTCTTTATTGGGAAAGAGCTTTCTGGAGCCCTTGGGCTGGGCTGGGGGCTTCCTGGCTTGCAGTCCATGCCTCTCCACACAGGCTGTGGCCTGGACAAAGGCAAGCCTGTGTGGACACAACTGTGGCTAAGCAGTGCCTGGGAAGGGAGGCACTCTCACTGTGGGCCCCTTTGAGGGCCACAGAAAGGAGGCTTTGTCCACAGGGAGGCCCCGGGAGGGGGTGGGAGAAGACTGTTCTTCCCGTGTTTAGCCTGCTTCCTTTTTCTTTTGAAAATATGTTTTAAACTCTGATGCCCAGGAAGGGACACAAGCCGACTCCCATTGATGAGAGAATCCAGTGCACAGGGGGTTGAGGTCCTGGAGCTGCATGCCTAGTTCTTCCTGCTTCTAGCCTGGTCCTTAACTTCTGACCCAGGAGGAAAGTTGGCATGTAACTCACCACAGCCTGGGTGTCTCTGCCTCACCCGGAGGTCCTTGCTGGGGGCAATCCCGAAGGTCTCTATCATAGGCATTATGCAATTACCGTTGGGACAGCCATGGCTCAGGACATGAGGTCTTAAGTCCTGATGCGGAAGCCATTCAGAGCTGGGGTTGGAGGGTGTTACGTCAGCCACTACTAAGAAAGCTGTCCACAGATGTGGGGTGTGTTTTCTTTAGAAAGGGTTTCTCATATGCTATAAGTTATTGGAACACAGATTCAAGTGTCCCTAATGGATCAATATCCTGAGAGAGAGGAGATACTAACGGAAACAGCCCAAAGTCTTTAAGAAAAGTGAAGTTTTAAAAGCTCATAAATACATGGAAGCATCTCAAATGCATCTGTAACTTAAACATTTTAAATTAAATAGTCTCTTCATTTTTTTTTAAACGCTATCAGTTGAGCAGCTTTATTTTTGGTGTCTGGAGAAGAACATGCACAGGGTCAGAGCCACACTCCTGTTCGAGCAAAAACTCTTAACCGGGTTGGTTTGAGCTGGCTTCGTGAGGTGTGAGCTGGCTCATGCTCTAGGCTTCCAGAGCTTTCGAGCATTTCTGCACGGACAATCCCACCTCAGAGTGGCTCTGTGGGGACAGACAGGGGCCATGCAGAGCCACTGAGTGTTCACCGTGACACTGCTTCTAGCCGTGAAAGTTGGGGAAAGCTAAGAGTAAGGAAATCCGGTGTTCGTGTTGGTGGCCAGGGCACACTTGGCCCCTGGTGGTAAGCTTGCTTCTCCTGGAAGTGGCTGTAGGCACGGCACTGAGGAAAAGCAGACTGTGTCAGAATGTACGGAGTTCCCACTTTCCCTTGAAAACCCATCTGTGACCATTTTCATTTTTTGTCTGTATATATTTAAAGCAATGTATTCTAGGAGGACTCACCCCAGAACGTTGATTCTAGTTTCCAGTTTTCTGACATCTGGCTGTATTTTTTGTTCTAAAAGTAGCTTTATTGAGATATATAATTGACAGTTCATATCGTTCAGCCGTTTAAAGTCTCAACTCCTTGGCTTCGGAGGCGTGTCCAGCCACCACCACGGTCACTTTTAGAACATTGTGCCTTCCTAAAAGCTGGTCCTGCATCTGTCACCATCGCGTATGCCTCATACTGGCTGACCCCAGGCACCTCAGCAGTGGCTGTCTGTGTGCAGGGAGGGGATTCCTCATGTCACCTCCCTCTGCCTCCTGAGTGCTAGGATTAAAGGCATGGGCTATCATAATAGACCAGGCCTTAAAAAATTAATTGTTTTAAACAGTGTAGCCTCAGTAGATTTTCATTCTTTTTAAATTTTATTTTTAATTTAATTCTGTTTCTCATTTTTTAAAATGATAGCTTTTAATGTTTGCTAAAATGGAAGAAAATATTTGTTCCCATGAATGTCTCCTGTTTTCAAAAGCCCCCAAACTCAGAGTGTATAAAGGAGTGAAATATGGGAAATTCTCCAAATTTGCACATAAATCATATCGTGGATCAATTTGTCGCCCCCAAAATGCTTTCCTGGATTTGTGCTGAAGAGAGGTTCACACCTGGCCCGTTTGGCTCCAGTTCCTGTCATTTAGCCTGAAGTCCCTGCTGCCCACACTGTGACCTGCCTCTCAGCCAGATCGGGTGTGACGGGGCCACCTTTCCTGTGCCCGGTGACTGTGGCATGCCACATGCAGAGGCCTCTGTGTTTCTCTCAGTGACATCCCTTGCTCGCTGAGGAGAGCGTAAGTGCTGGTCTCATGCCACCTTCAGCAAAGACCAGAGAATCTAGGCCCACTCTCAGTGACAGGAGACTTACTGGAGGACTTATAGCTGGTGAGTTCATATCCGCTTGTTCCGCCTTCTCTGTTTCTGAAGCAGAGGCAGGGTTGTGGTGTGTGGCACTGTGTCTAAAGCAAAGTTCATCCCACCAAATAGCCCAAGCGAGCCTCCGTTTCCTGTTCACACAGATCAGCTCGAGATTCTTCTCAGGTGCTGGCCTGAAGGGGCAAGGCAGTGGGCTCCTGCGTGTCCATTGCTTCTACATTCTCTGTTGAGTCTGGTGGCCACAGATCACATGTGGCTGTTAAGCAACCAGGAACTGAATTCTAAATGTAACAATTGAAACCACTTTAGACTTGAGCGGCAGCAGCCTGTCAGTTGTTTTTACAGACGATCTGACGTACATGGGGTGGACTATAAAGACTAGGTAGTGTCCCCAGGCAGCAGAGGTGTCATGGTGGGACAAACTGCATGGTGTCTATGTGTGTGGTCTATACCTCTATCCAGGGTGTGATTGTGGCCTTAGCTAATCTTCCTTCCTTCCTTCTTTCCTTCCTTCCTTCCTTCCTTCCTTCCTTCCTTCCTTCCTCCCTTCCTTCCTTCCTTCCCTCCTTCCTTCCCTCCTTCCTTCCTTCCTCCAGACCTTCCAGCCTTTTGGCAATGCCTTGCCGTGTAGCCCAGGTTGGCCTGGTACTGATAATCCTCAGACTCCCAAGTAGCAGGGATTACAGGCAAAAGTCACGATGCCCAACTCTATCTACTGCTGACCGTAGTCAAAAGGCTCCACCTCTAAACACCGTAGTTAGATTTCATTCCTCTTAATACTTCATAATAGCAGTGGGTCTCCAGTACACGGAGTTCCAGGAACACTCAATCCAGATGTTTTGGAAATCTCAAGTTGACGGTTGCACAAGAGAGCGGCTGGGAGTCCAGTTTGTGAATTGATTGCCAGGCTGGGGTACAAAGGAGCTGGGAAGTTGGCTGCATTTATATTTGTTTTCCCATTTGTCCCATTTGGCATGTGGATAGTAACACTGGTTTGTAGCAGTCCTAACGACTGGATGTGGCTCAGGGCCCGGGTCTTCTTAGTAACGCTCACAGCGGTTCCATTGCTAGATATCACTGTGGGCACTTTGTTTCTAAGAGCTGACCCACCTGCCCTCATCTACCTCACTGCCCTGCCCCAGTGGCCAGGCATGAGCGGGAATTCTGCCATGCACACCCCAGGGAATGAGCAACCCACTGTAGCTTGCCCAGCTGACCCCTGAGTCCTGCCATCACTCGGGCTTGAGAAACTCATGTGTCTGCAGCATTTGCCCGTGCCTTGAGGTTGCTTGTTAGCCAGAGATCGGGGTGCCCAATGCTTTGCAAGCCTCCATGCTCAGGGAAAGCTAGTCCTGTTGGGTTCTCATTGGGCTGAGACCACAGGGCAGGGGGATAGAGAGTGGGGAAGCTTACTGGTTTTGGTTTCCTTTCTTATTCTTTACAAAGAAGTCATGAGTGAGTTGTGAGTAGGGGAGTGTGGGTAAAGGTGGTGAGCGCCAAGCCCGATGACCTAAGTCTGATTCCTGGAACCCACATGGTGCTGAGAAGACTGACTCCAGCTTGTCCATTAATTTCCATATGCTCACCATGGCATATATACACAGGCACATATGCATATACATACACAGGCACATATGCATATACATGTACATACACAGGCATATATGCATATACATGTACATATACATACACATGCACATATGCATATACATGTACATACACAGGCATATATGCATATACATGCACATATACATACACAGGCACATATGCATATACATGTACATATACATACACGTGCACATATGCATATACATGTACATAAACAGGTACATATGCATATACATGCACATATACATACACAGGCACATATGCATATACATGTACATATACATACATGTGCACATATGCATATACATGTACATACACAGGCTCATATGCATATACATGTACATATACATACACATGCACATATGCATATGCATGTACATATACATACACATGCACATATGCATATACATGTATATACACAGGCACATATGCATATACATGCACATATGCATATACATGCACATACAAAAAAATAAATGTTAAAGCAGAACCCAGCCCAAACTGTCTTTAAAGAAAGAAAGCTGAGGTATTGTATTGAGGATGTGGGATCTGTGTCTCTCTGAAAGCCTTACCTCCTGTGCAAACACCAGGTCTGCCAGGCCAGCCTCCCTTGGCCTCTTCCCTTCAGCAGTGCTCAAACCTCAAAGCTCCACGGGGCCACTACTCAGCAGAGACCCCTCCCTCCAGGCTCTGCCGCACAGATTCCTCTTCATTCCCTGTGGGCACCATTCCCCTCAAATATGGAGCTACATTTGTTCTGTTTCTCTCTCTCTCTCTCTCTCTCTCTCTCTCTCTCTCTCTCTCTCTCT
>NW_021604615.1:8314869-8315154 GCF_004785775.1 Grammomys surdaster | reverse complement strand
TCTCTCTCTCTCTCTCTCTCTCTCTCTCTCTCTCTCTCTCTCTCTCTGTTTCTCTCTCTCTCTCTGTCTCTGTCTCCCTCTGTCTTTCCCTGTCTTTCTGTGTCTCTCTGTGTCTCTCTTTGTCTACCTGTTGAGCCAGGTTCATAAGAACTTAGCCTGCACACAGTATGTCCTTTGGTTAGTACAATTCTTCCCTCACCTCCCAGTGTCCCACCCTAATTCCCAAAGTCTTGAAGACTCACAGGAAGTAAATTCAACTTGAAAAGTTATATGGTATAGGAAAAC
>NW_021604615.1:8284380-8314859 GCF_004785775.1 Grammomys surdaster | reverse complement strand
TCACAGGAAGTAAATTCAACTTGAAAAGTTATATGGTATAGGAAAACACCAAGCATGGTAGCACACACCTATAATCCTAACACTCAGAAAACTCTGAGGCAGGAGGATCACTGTGAATTCACAGGAAGTAAATTCAACTCGAAAAGTTATATGTAGTAGGAGAACACCAAGCATGGTAGCACATACCTATAATCCTAACACTCAGAAAACACTGAGGCAGGATGATCACTGTGAATTCAAGTCTAGCCTGGCTACCTAGTGAGCGCCAGGCTAACCTGGGCTATATTGTGAAACCCTGTCCCACACAAAGAAACAAACAAACAAAACCCCACTCAAACTAAAATCACATTAGATGAATTAAGAAAAAAAACATTTGTGGTGATTGACCTTACTAGAAAAAATTTTTAAAAAGGTGTGAGACACAATGTTCACTGTCTGCTGTACTGGACCTACTGGATGTTTTTAGGTCATTGCAGATATACCCAGTGTGAGCAGCCCAGTGTGAGCAGCCCAGTGTGAGCAGCACAGTGTGAACAGCATAGTGTGAGCAGCCCAGTGTCAGCAGCCCAATGTGAGCAGCGCAGTGTGAACAGCCCAGTGTGAGCACCCCAGTGTGAGCAGCTCGGTGTGAGCAGCTCAGTGTGAGCAGCCCAGTGTGAACAGCCCAGTGTAAACAGCCCAGTGTGAGCAGCCCAGTGTGAACAGTGAGACCCAGGTTCTTTTCTGTTTCTCCCTTTTGATTTCCTGACATGAAGTTAAACTTTACTGTCACATGCTCCTGCCATGATGTGTCTCACATTGTCCAAGGACAACGGGCCAAACAATCATGGACTGGAATCTGCAGAACTCTCAGCCAAGATATTCCCTTTCTCTTTGTAAATTGGTCGTCTCAGAGACTTGCTCTTGTAATGGACAGCTAAGTAACATGTCTTCTGACCCTCTCAGTAGGTGGGTTATAATGGAACCCTTGATGTGGCAAGATCAGCTGTGATCAAGGATTGCACTGTAGGTCAGTCTCTTGAATCTGGTTCTCAGAGGTCCATCCCACAGGCTTCCTAAAGAGGACAGAAATGTCTGATGATTTAGGGGTTGGATATTTAATTGTCTTAACCCAAATAGTCACTTCAGTATCAGCCCCTGGGTGTTGACATGGGTTTATGCGGAGGAGCTCTTTCATACTTAACAAAACAAACCAATGTTTTACAATTGACTATTAGATGGAGCCATTTAGTAGCTCTTGTGGCTGTTAAGGTTTTTTAGTGGGTGACAAGGTGTCTGTCTGGGTTTGCTCTTACTCTGCTCTGTTCTTTGAGTCTTTGGATAAATGATAGTTTTTCTGTTATTGGACCAAAGCCTATGGAACATGGGCTGTTTCCACAGTGACACATCTCAGAACGTTCATAGACAGGAATAAAGAGGTGTCTTTTTTTTTTTTTAAATCCCATCATTTTCCAGCATCTGTGGCTTCGTGTGGAGGTGGACAGGTTTCACTCCACACTGCAGAGGCAGCGCAGTGTGGGGAGACACGCAAGCCTGCGGCTCATGTGTGCAGTTTGTGGGCTCATAGACGCATGTGGGTAGACACCCAGCTGCACCCAGAGTACAAGTACATAACAAAGTACAAGAAGGCATGTGCACATACGTATTCATGTGTGCTCATACATGTCTGCACACATCTGTGTCCACTCGCACGTGTCTATCGGTGTACCACACACACGTCTGCACACATCCGTATCCACAAGCATATGTCCATCGGTGTACCACACATACCCCTGCACCCTCAGGCATGTGCATACTCACTACACTCAGAGGTACACACACACACACACACACACACACACAGGATTGCTCACACTCATGCAAACACACACACACACACACGCATGCACACTTGGCCTCCTGACCTGGGCGTTCCTTCTCCAATGGTTTCAACAGTCTTATCTCAAGCTCGTGGAGATCCACACAGGGCCTTGCTGTCTTGTTGTGTTTGTGTCTGGCACTCATATAGGAAAACCAAAGGCTCACATGAATACAGGCGCTGAGTACAATTTCCTTACAAAGAATCCTTAACCTAAGAGACTCTGGACGGAAGTACTCGGGCATCCTGCTCCTAGGAACCATAAAATGATATCTCTTGTCTTTAATTCTTCTCACTACCCAAAATGCTCAAAGCAACTTCAGTCTCAGATTTTTCACTTTGAGGATTTTGTTTTCATTGTGAAGAAGTAGTTTCTTACCTATCTTTCTGGCAGATTATACTATAGTGGTACATACAAGTGGAGTCGTGTATCCACAGCCCCAATCTGAGAAGGCAGGTGTGCTGAGCTCCTCTGAGCCCAGGCTAGAACACTAAGTAATGCTGTCTCACCCGAAGGCCAGGCTGGAAGTGTCACCTGTGTTTCCTGCTTGAATTTGCATTTCCCCACCATGGTCAATGCATAGCTACTTTTTTCGTTACTGTGACAGAACACAGATAGAAGCAGCTGCCATTTCTCACTGTCTGGCAGATCAAGAAACAGGGAGCCCAGTCTGCAACTAGAAATAGGCATCACTTCAAGGCCAGCCTTCAGGAGCCCACTTTTGCCAGCTAGGCAATAGTCTTAAAGTAGTACTCCCAACTGGGAATCGAGTGTTCAAACAGAAAGCACCTGTGGAGAGACCTCACACATTCAGATTACAACAGCTAACGGTACTTGGCATCTTTTGTTTGTTTCTTGGCCATTTGTCTTAAGTGAGATGCAGCAGACCTATTGTGGATACAAGCCCATCATCAGAAAACTGAGTTACAGATATTTTCTGTAGGTTCTCCTTTCTACTCTCTTAATTTTCTATTTTAAAGCATGAAGTTTTCAAAGACTTATTTTTATTTATTTATTGTGCGTGTATGTGTGTGCGCGCACATGTGCGTACAGGTGCCCAGAGAGGCCAGAAAAGGGTGTTGGATCCTCTGGAGCCGGAGTGATGACAGGTAGTTGTGAGCTGCCCAATGTAGATACTGAGAGCTGAACTCAGAGCCTCTGGAGGAACATTGAAAAGCTTCTAAACACTGAGCCATCCATCCAGTCTCAGCATAGGCATCTTAAATTAAAGTTTTACACTTTAATGGTCTGAGTTAACCAAGTTTTTAAAAGCAGTCTTGCTTATGATATCATATCGAAGAAATCTCTACCCAACTCCAGGTCACAGCTTTGTCCCCACGGACTTCCGAGGAGTTTGTATTTCCAACCTTTAGGTTTGGCGTGTGATGTGTTTTGTGTTCCTTTTGTATGCGGTGGTGAGCAGGTGTTAGGTACGTGGATGCCGATGGTCCTCCCTGCGTGTGCTCCCCAGCCGGCTTCTCTGACAGTGACACACTGCCTCGGTTCCCCCTTCAACAGTGTCCCTTCTCGTGTTGGACCTCAGCCACGACCACGCGTGGGCCTGGAATCACATCCAATTTCCAGTCAGACCCTCATGCGTGTGCTGAAGTCATCCCTGGGTCTCCGAAAGCAGTTCTCCATGTCTGGTGTCCTCTTCCTAGTGTCTGTCATGAGCAAGTTTTTCCTAGCCCAGAACAATGGGAAGTTTGTTTAGTGACAAAGCCCTCTGGCTTTCTGCCCCTTTAATTAGAACGTCAGTTTATTTTTAAGTTTCCATTTGTAGGGCTGCCGCAGCTGTGGGGTGACTCACAAGGGGGCTAATGAGCCCTGGGAGCAGTGGGAGCCAGCTATGGGGCTGGGTCCTCCATACGGAAACCAAGGACAGGCAGGTCTGTGGGGGAGAGGAACGTATGAGAAATGTCGGTGTGTCACTGAGTACTCCCCCCGCCCCCCAGCTACAGGCAGGTCGCTGTAACAGTCTTGGGGGTGGCGTTACTTGTGGATCCATGCACTAGAGATTATTAACGACCAGCGCCCCTCTCCACCCCCAGCCCCGCAATGAGCACTCTGATTTGTTCAAGTCGGTCCTCTGGGCGGGCCAGCCATGGAGAGGACTCAGCTACATACATTCTAACCGTGTTCATTCTGTTTGTTTGTCTAGCCCCTTTTACGGAGAGGACTTTTACTGTGAAATCCCTCGGAGTTTCCGCCACCTGTCCTTTTACATTTTTGATAGAGATGTTTTCCGAAGGGATTCCATCATAGGTAGGTACTTAAAATGGTAGGTACTTAAAATGGACGTTTTCTTCCTTTTTACAAACAGGGTCTCATCCCGGGAGAAATGGCAAACCTCTCCTAAGCACTCTCCCGCTGCCCTTAGGACTAGGAGGAGATTAGCACTTGATTTGAAGCTTTCCTGCACAGGACCGTATGGCTCTTGAGTCACTCCTGATGGGACCGGCTTAGACGCTTGCCGGTGTGGCCTGGCCCAACCTGGTGTTTGTAGCCTCTCAAATCGTCTTGCCTTTTGACCTGAAATGCAGAATGATGTTTGGATAACAACCTTACGTGCAGAAGACTGTAATACTGGAGTCTCATACCCAGAACACACTGATCAGGGCCTTCTGAGCATCTCCTTAGGGCTACCGTGTAGTGGGCCCCGAAATGTCCCTAGACAGATTTCAAGAGCTCCTTCCCAGGTACCACAGGGCAGTCTGAACTGTGAACCTTTCTTCATCACTGTCTCTAGGCCGCTCTCATCCCTAACTCCAGCAGAGTGGTAGGGATACGAAAAGGCCGGTGGGAGGGTTTGGGGCCAGTCAGACATGTTTGAAGTCCACGTCAACCCCTGTGTCTCTGAGCATCATCTTCCCTGTGGCTTCAAGAAGGTGGCAACCCTGATACTCTCCCTGGACAGTAGTTGCATGAGGAGTCTAGGGGATAGAACAGGCCAAAGGGCGGCTACTATTTTGGTACTCCCTTGAATCCAAGATTGTCCAAAGCAGGAGAACCGGGATGGGGTGGTACCAGAGCTCACCCACCACAGGTGGGCAGAGGAGGGGCCACTGCTGCCTGATCCACATTGTTCACGGTAGGAAGTGACTGGCTCCCTCTGTGTTGTCTGAGGCCCCTATCAGTTGAGATCAACAATTCACAGGGATACAGAAGCTAATACTGCTGAAGCCAAGAGGACACTAAACCCTGTCAGATGGGGAGCCCTGGGCCTTTCAGCCAGAGTCTCTATGGGGGCGTGTCAGTGGAACCGGAGGAGGAACAGAGCCTTGCTTCACCCCCATGTCTGACCTCACCCTTACTTCATGTGCCTCGTTCTTCACCCCGTCACCACCACTTCACCGTAACTCTCGAGCAAGACCCACCTTTCCCCACCACGCCTCACCCCTTCCATCCCGAGTAGCCTCACCCTCATGCCCCACCTGACCCATTCCTACGCGCCTGCCTTTTCTTGCTCCTCGACCCAGACTTCACCTCAGCCCCTGCGCCCGTCTTCCCCGAGGCCCCACATATGACTTCACACACTTCTCTTACTCATCCTCACGCTCTATAGTCTTTAAACCTTGTCTTCGTCACTATTGTGTTTCTGTGAGGAGACATCATGATCAAGGCAAGCATTTAACTAGGGGCCGGCTTACAGTTTCCGAGGGTGAGTCCATTATCATCATGGCGGGAAGCATGGCGGCAGGCCGGCATGGCGCTGGAGCAGTAGCCGGGAGCTCACATTTTATCCAGAAGTAGCAGGCAGAGGGTGGGTGGGGAGGAGGGGACCAAGACTGGGCCTGGTTTGGGCTTTTTGAACCTCAAAGCCCACCGCAGTGACACACCTTCTCCAACGAGGCCACGCCTCCTAATCCTTCCCAAACGGTTCTACTAACTGGGAACCAAGCACTCAAACATAGGCGCCTACGGGGCCATTCTCATTCGAAGCACCCCACATATCTCTTGCTTGCTTTTCATGCCACTTAACCTTGCCCCTCACATGACCCTCACACCCCACCTCAGTTCCTCCTAATAGTTTCCCTTCACACCAGGCGCAAGCCTCCCTGCATCCCCCGGGGGAGCCTCACCTCGCTTCACTTTTCACACAGGCCTCCCCTCATCCCTTACACACCCCCCATTAGCTCCTCACCCATCTCACCTTGCTACTTGACTCTGACCTCACGCACTGCTCACACTCAGCCTCACGGACACTCCTCACACCCGGGCAGTTGTTTTTCACATCGACTACACGCCACCTCCTGAATCTCACCTCATCTCTTACTTTCCTTCACACTTCATCTCACTCGACCTTGACATTCACCCTTCATACCAGCTGTCGCCGCCCTGCGCCTCAGCCCTCACACAGACCTTGCCTCCGTCAGCGCCTGCACCTCAGCCTTCACTCTTTCCGCACCCCTCACCACATCTGACCTCACACCCTCCTCACGCCCCCCTCTATCCCACGGCTTCATCCCTCCCTCCTTCCCTCCCTCTCTCCCTCCCTCCCTCTCTCCCTCACACTTGCCTCTCACACCCACTACACCTTTCCTCACACCCACCTCACGCCTCACACGGATCTCACCCTGCCTTTCACATCTGACTTTATTATACGTGTTCCTCTCCCGTGTTTCATTTCTTTCCTCACACACGACCCTCACACCCTCACACCCACGCGACGTCTTACGCCAGTCTTCAGCTCGCTCTTCATACCCAGCCTCACCGTCCGCTCGCAGGCAGCTCAGGCTCGCCCCTCACTCGGACCTCGGCTCATTTCTCACGGCTACCCCCACACGCTCTTCCTCTTCCCTCTGCTGTTTCTCTGGAGACTCGTCTCTAGGCCCTTCTCTGCCTCATTTTCCCTAGAGCGCCTGCCTCCACATCTGATATCGGGGTTACTCGTCTCTGTGTGTGTCTGTATCCCACTGTCTGTAAGATGTCTGTAGACAGGGATCTGTATATTTTATTCATTCCTTGGGTGTTTGCTTGGCATATGGTCAGAGCGCAGAAGGAACACATAAACAAGAACAAAGCTGTGCATATGGAGACACTTACGTATAGGTTTAATTTAAGCACACAAAGGTGTAAAATAGAAAAAAGCTGATCACACCTGCAGTGCTTCTCCAGTGCAGCACGTCTGTGCACGTTTGTACATCTGTGTCGTTCCTTAGTTTCTTTACTCGTTTTGCAAACATTTAATGAGTCCTCGTTATCAGCCAGGCTGGTGAGTTTGGTTCTCGGGGTCCTCGAGGCACCAGCCATCAAAGACACTGTCCTTCCAGACTTTCGCTCACCCACAGTTGATGTTGTGCGGTTGCGATTGCTGGCGTGCAGCTTTCGTTTCCCGTCTTGTTTCTCGGAACTTTCTTTGTGTAACTCAGTGTTCGTGTCGTGTCAGTGGCCTCCTGTATCTTCCTTCAGGGGTAGGGAAGCATGGTGGTCTGCAAATTCTTCTGGACAGTCAGACTGTCACTGTGACCACCAGATGGTACCAATTGAGATCCACCCTAGAACACAGTACCCTGCAGCCCAGCCTGTCCCCGTTAATGTGACTAATTGCTTGTCCATATTGATGTGACATAGTTTGGGCATCTAATTTTTTTTTATTCATGTCCAGCTAACAATATTCATGGATGTGACATGAGGTAAAGAAAGGGAGGGGACGTGGTTGTGTGTAACTGGATCTGGAGTAGCCCTTTTCTGTACTTATGTCCCCAAACTCAATGGGAGTCCACGTGAGGGGAACATGACACAAAAAGTCCCGAGTCCTGATCAGTCTCTGTCTGAAGGGGCTCTGATGCTCAAAGGGGCTCTGATGCTCAAAGCTTTGTGTCTCTGCCTTCCAGGGGCTTCAGGGTGTGAGCCACCACTAGTCGGCTGCTATTAGGGGTGCCCAGGACCACCTAACCGGGTATGAGGACGAGGGGCTGAGTCAGCCTTGGGACCAAATCTTCACTATCAAAATCAGCTGGAGAATTCTATTTTTTTTTCACCAATAGTGTTGCACTATCACAAGTAGTAAATGGATGTGAACTATTGGGGACTTTATAGGGCCCCAGTTTGCAGACTGTCTTGACCTTGTTCTTGCAAAAAAATTTGTGGGTGGCCAGGCTCCACCTCCCTTTCCAGGACACCCTTGGTGAGGTCTATGCTCTCCTCCTACACAGTTCCCTGTGTGTCTGTGTAGGGAGTGCTTCCTGGTCTCGGCTCTAGGCTTTCCTTGTTCTTTCCTCTCCAGCATAGGCCAGTTCAACCATGGCCCACAGGATCCCGAACTCCCTGAGCGCTGTCTGTGTAGAACATTTTTCGACCTGTGGATTTTGCTGGCACCTCATTTTCTTTTTTCTCGACGAGGTCTCGTGTAACCAACCACCTCAGACTTGCCGTGGCGAACTTGAACGTCTGAGGGCATACATTGATAGTTCATATTGTTGTACGAGGTTTTATGTGATCCTGGAGATGGAATCTAGGGCCCCGTGCGATAGGTACTCACTCTACCAACCGAGTTACCTCCCTACCCTGTTGTACCTTTTAGGGATAGTGGGAGCTGGCAGAAGACTGAGCCAGGGTAGCAGGAGGGGCTGCTCTTCTCTGCTTGTTTCGTATGCCTGAGCCAGCTGAGGCTTCCATCAGCAAAGGGCAGGAGAACCGCAGATCTGCCACCGCCAGCACTCTCTCCACCACGATTTCGGTGTCACCTGGAGAGAGGCTAGACCATGAATGTTCCTCAGCTCGAACAAGCCATGTGCATCCCGACATGCCAAGAGAAAATTAGGTCATGGCTTCCAAGAATGAGTGAAATGTGTTAATCCAAGTGTTTTACAAGGGAGAAACCAGGGCAGGTGGTTTTCCTCTAGGTGGGCAGGCACTGTGTGGGAAAACTCCCTGTCAGGCAGCTCATCGAGGAGCCGGCTGCCTTTCTTTTCTTTCCTTCCCTTCCCTTCCCTTCCCTTCCCTTCCCTTTCCCTTTCCCTTTCCCTTTCCCTTTCCCTTTCCCTTTCCCTTTCCCTTTCTTTCTTTCTTTCTTTCTTTCTTTCTTTCTTTCTTTCTTTCTTTCTTTCTTTCTTTTTTTGGATTAAAACTTTTTTTATTGGATGTTTTATTTACATTTCATATGTTATCCCCTTACCCCATCCCCCCCCCGCCCAGGAACCCCCATCCACATCACCCCTCCTCCTGCTTCTCTGTGGATGTGCCCCTACCTACCCCTCATTCCCACCTCACCACCCTCAAATTCCCACCCACTGTGGCGTCCAGCCTTCATGAGACCAAGATCTCTTCTCCCACCTATGCCCAACAAGGCCATCCTCCCTTACATATACAGCTGGAGCCATGGATCCCTCCCTAAGTGCTCCCAGGCTGGTGGTTTAGACCCTGGGAGCTCTGGTTGGCTGGTATTGTTGCTTTCCCCATGGGGTCGCAAACCCTTTCAGCACCTTCAGTCTTGACTCTAGCTCCTCTATTGGGAACCCCATGATCAGTTCAATGGTTAGCTGTGAGCATCTGCCTCTGAATATGTCAGACTCTTGCAGACCTCTAAGGAGACAGCTATGTCAGGCTCCTGTCAGCATGCACTTCCTGACTTCCACATCAGCGTCTACTTTTGATGACTGCACATGGGATGGATACTCAGGAATGGTCTGCAGACGACCCCTCCTTCAGTTTCTGTCCTACACTTTGTCTCCATATTTGTTCCCTTGAGTATTTTGTTACTCCTTCTAAGAAGGACCGAAGCACCCCCACTTGGTCTTCCTTCTTCATGAGCTTCATGTGGCCTGTGAGTTGAATCTTGGGTATTTCAAGGTTCTGGGCTAATATCCAATAATCAGTGAGTGAATACCATGTGTGTTCTTTTGTGATTGGCTTACCTCACTCAGGATGATATTTTCTAGTTCCATCCATTTACCTAGGAATTTCTCAAATTCATTGTTTTTAATAGTTGAGTAATACTCCATTGTGTAAATGTACCACATTTTTTGTATCCATTCCTCAGTTGAAGGACATCTGGGTTCTTTCCAGCTTCTGGCTATTATAAATAAGGGTACTATGAACATAGTTGAGCATATGTCCTTGTTATATGTTAGAGCATCATCTGGGTATATGCCCAGGAGTGGTATAGCTGGATCCTCAGGTAATGTTATGTCCAATTTTCTGAGGAACCGCCAGACTGATTTCCAAAGTGGTTGCACCATCTTGCAGTCCCACCAACAATGGAGGAATGTTCCTCTTTCTCCACACCCTCGCCAGCATCTACTATCACCTGAGTTTTTAATCTTAGCCATTCTGACTGGTGTGAGATGGAATCTCAGGGTTGTTTTGATTTGCATTTCCCTGATGACTAAGGATGCTGAACATTTCTTTAGGTGCTTCTTGGCCATTTGAGTTTCCTCAGTTGAAAATTCTTTGTCAAGCTCTATACCCCATTTTTTAATAGAGTTATTTGGTTTTCTGGAGTCTAATTTCTTGAGTTCTTTGTGTATATTGGATATTAGCCCTCTATCAGATGTAGGATTAGTAAAGATCTTTTCCCAATTTGTTGGTTGCCATTTTGTCCTATTGATAGTGTCCTTTGCCTTACAGAAACTTTGCAATTTTATGAAGTCCCATTTGTCAATTCTTGATCTTAGAGCATAAGCTATTGGTGTTCTGTTCAGGAACTTTTCCCCTGTGCTCAAGTATTCCGGTTCTTCCCCACCTTCTCTTCTATTAGTTTCAGTGTATCTGGTTTTATGTGGAGGTCCTTTATCCACTTGGACTTGAGCTTTGTACAAGGAGATAAGAATGGATCAATTTTCATCCTTCTATATGTTGTCCTCCAGTTGAACCAGCACCATTTGTTGAAAATGCTGTCCTTTTTCCACTGGACAGTTTTAGCTCCTTTGTCAAAGATCAAGTGACCATAGGAGTGTGGGTTCATTTCTGGGTCTTCTATTCTATTCCATTGATCTTTCTGCCTGTCTCTGTACCAATACCAGGTAGTTTTTATCACTATTGCTCTGTAGTACAGCTTGAGGTCAGGGATGGTGATTCCTCTAGAAATTCTTTTATTGTTGAGAATAGTTTTCACTATCCTGGATTTTTTGTTATTCCAAATGAATTTGAGAATTTCCTTTTCTAACTCTGTGAAGAATCGAGTTGGGATTTTAATGAGGATTGCATTGAATCTGTAGATTGCTTTTGGCAAGATGGCCATTTTTATTATATTAATCCTGCCAATCCATGAGCATGGGAGATCTTTCCATCTTCTGAGATCTTCTTCGATTTCTTTCCTCAGAGACTTGAAGGTCTTGTCATACAGGTCTTTCACTTGCTTGGTTAGATTCACACCAAGATATTTTATATTATTTGTGACTATTGTGAAGGGTGTCATCTCCCTAATTTCTTTTTCAGTCTGTTTATCTTTCATGTAGAGGAAGGCTACTGATTTGTTTGAGTTTATTTTATAACCACTGGCTGCCTTTCTAAGTATGTCAGTACTTAGCTATGGAGTTTAGCCATCCTCAGGGTGGTGTCCTGTAGTCTCTTGAGAGTGTTGGGCCTAGGCTCTTCTGCTGGCGGTTTGCTTGTAGTCTGTGACCTGCTACAGGGATCCCCTGGACTAGCTGCTGCTCAGGCACAGCCAGGGAAGGTCTGCTCTGCAAGCAACTGTTGACTGGGCTTTGTTTGTTTCCTGGGGACACTATACGTCCATTGGGCTGTGGCTGCTGTCAGCCATTTTGAACTGATCGATCCCTTCCTCTCTCTTGGCTTCCGCCTGGCACAGGGCTCCAGGCCCCAAGTCCAGAGGACAGAGGGGAGCTTGCCCTTCTATGTGTAGAATGCTAGAATGCTGACACCCTAGAAGCCAGTTCTTTCTGACAGACCTTGGTTGGCCACTGCCAGGTTCTAGTCCCTTCACTAGAGGGTTGCTCTCTTGAAGATTTGGGGCTCTTTCAGAGTGCTGAGGGGCTTTCTAAGATTTAATGCCACTCTTGAGTTTGGGGTACCTTCTTAGACATGGGAGGCCTTCTTAGATCTGGTGTTTGAAGGTTTTGATTTCCCTCTGAGGTCTTGGGGTGGAGTTCCTCTCTCAGGATATAGCACAGCTGGCTTGGGTCCTTGGGTACTCTCTGAGGTATTGTCAGGACCTCAGATACTCTGTGAGACATCTGTCAGTCCTCACTAGTCCCAGTGGCTGGCCTGATGGCCTCTTGCTTTAAGGCCATGGGCCATGAGAAATGGGGACCTCTAGGTGACAGTTTTCTCTTGTCAAAGAGGAAAGGGCCTGAGGGACCTGGTTGTGTGTGTTTTAGAAACCTAAACTGAGGTCAGTTTCAGTAGAGGCTTCTAAAGAAGAGGGAAACAGATAAGACCCCATCTGCCTCACAGGGGCAGGGGCCAGGCCTAGCAGACAGTGCATGAATGGATGAGTGTAACATCTCCCTCCCGGGGTCCAGCATCTCCCTCCCGGGGTCCAGCATCAAACTCCCGGGGTCTAGTATCTTCCTCCTGGGGTCCAGCATCTCCCTCAGACAGTGTGAAAGATTACAGATGGAATTCTAGCCGCACCACACAGTTCTATAACTGTTAGCCTCGTATGACAGCATAAGTATGTCTCACAAAGTAGCCTCACTGGAAAAGTCCACAGCGAGTGAAAACATACTAGCACATGCATGAGTTGCTCCATCTTGGAGAGGGGGAGGAGCTTTGGTTGGATCTGCTCTTTATGAAGCTTGAGTCACAAGCCGGTGTGTATCTCGAACTGAGCTTACCGTCCTTCCTAAACTGCTACACTTCCTCCAGGGCCTGGGTCAGCAGTGTGGGCGCCAGGCGCTCCGGTTCATTTGGGGCTTTATAACAAAATGCTTGAAGTGGGTTCTGTGTAGAGGCTGATGTGAGTTCTGTAGCTGGGAGGGGTCAAGGAGCCTGATGCTTCTGTCTGACAACACAGAAGAGAAGCTGACTTCATGCAGATGTGCGAGCCCATGGGGAGAGCTAATCCATTTCACAGCTGGGAGAACAAGAAGCTGTTAAACCCCCGCCCCATGTGGAAGCTGGACCGCAGGAGGGAGATGCTGGACTCCAGGAGAGGGAGATGCTGGACCCCAGGAAGGAGATGCTGCTTTACTGTTTCTTCCTTCTGAATGTCTTGAGTCTTGTATAAGTTGAGTGAAGGACTTCCAAAAATAAATGCTAGTAGCGATGTCTCGAACAGGAGTCAGGATAAGTATTATACATATGCCAGCCCCCACCCCCCCCGGGCGGGGGGGGGCCCCCCCCCCCAAAGCACAGAGTAGCAAGGGTATAACCCTTAGAGCTTCATGCTTCAGAGGTTAGCCTGCTGTCCAGCGAGCTGAGCACAGAGCCGCAGGATTTTGTCATCCTTCTCCACAGACATAAGCTCCATCTTAGGAAACTTTCATGTGGGATAATTCACAAGAGACTTAAAAAAAAAAGTCACCTCCCACTGTGGGACAAAGGTCTGTTTGCAAGAGCCACCTTCAGTGGTCAGAGGCCTCAGGACCCTATAGTGGAAAAAAATCAAAGGAATACCCAACAGGGAGGGGAGGAGGGCCCCTGTGACAACCACTGTCCTTCAGGCACATGCTCATGGTCACCCACCACGTACGCCACATGATACATAAGTAAAAGATACACATTTTTGTACCGTTCTACAGCTTTTATTTGTAGACACACACTCCTACCAGGTTGTCATAAACCTACGTAGTGTGCTTTGCTCCCATCCACATTCTGGGGAAAGGACGGCAGCAGAGGTGGTAGATAGCCAAATCGGCTGTGTGAGAGCCTGGCAGGCCACTAATGGCAGAAAATAGGCCTGCCCCTTTCTCTCATAGCCAGCCTGCTGCAGCAACTTAGATACAGGCGAGGTGGAAGAGTGCTTACCTGTAAAAACTGGCTCTTGTGCCATTTGGCTCTCGGGAAGTGCTGTTATGTGAACAGGCAAGTCCGCAGCCTTGACCAAAGCCAGTGTGAAGTGTGTTCTGACGTGTGGATCATCCAAGTCTTAACCTCGCTACGGACTGGGGCTGCAACCTCCTTGACCTCTCGTGTGTTTCCACAGGTTCCCCTCCATGGCCTTTACTCTCTCTCTCTCTGTGTTCCAGGCAAGGTGGCCATCCAGAAGGAAGACCTGCAGAGGTACCACAACAGGGACACTTGGTTCCAGCTGCAGCATGTAGATGCAGACTCAGAGGTGCAGGTGAGGCTCGCCCACGTGTAGGGCTGGGGTAAGATAAGCTATAGGCTCTGGGCCTGAGGTGGGAAGGGAGCCGGCATGCTGG
Organism: Grammomys surdaster; assembly: GCF_004785775.1. Lineage (NCBI taxonomy): Eukaryota > Metazoa > Chordata > Mammalia > Rodentia > Muridae > Grammomys > Grammomys surdaster. Next base: position 8,300,728 of record NW_021604615.1, on the reverse strand, counting down.
GTCCTCACCTCCGTGACTGAGCTCTGCAGGCCTGCTCCTCGGTCGTGTTTGTTGCTCTGGTTACTGGTACACATTGTCAGGCAGATGGAAGCAACTTGAAAAATACAGAAGGTGGGGAGGGAGGCAACAAAGAAGGCAAAGAGCGAATCGAATCGTGTACTTGGGCCGGGCTGTGTGCTGCTATTCCTGGAGAGAGTGGCTGAGAGTGGCTGAGAGTAGCTGAGCCACAGGATCTGCCAACCTCCGTGTTCCCATCACCTCAGCCGCCTCCCCATGGCGAGCCTGCATAGTGTGCTCTCTAGGATTGAGCACCCAGCTTACAGGGATAGAGAGATCATGGACACTTAGTTAAGTAGGTCTGGCATGGCTGTCCCTTTGTGAGCAGCATAAAATCCCGTAGCCTGGCCTTTCTACCCTTAGCATGGTCACTCCTGAACTTGCCTGTAAGAGGGGATGAAGCAGGGGTCACAAACCCTGAGTGCAAACCTGTTCACTGTGGCCCTTGTCATGAGCCCTGGTTTTAGATAAAGGACAGCTTCACTGACCTTTCACTTCGCTGTGGCCATGTCATGACTGCGAGCTGAGTCACAGAATTCAGCTCCCCTGTTCAGGGGTAACATGGGTAGGTGGCCAGCTTCTGCAAGCCTCATCTGTATAAAGTAGGGGTTTTGTAGGCTGTAGAGATTTACATGTAGCCTAGCAGTGCTAGATACATTGTGGGATATGGGGATTTATGCTGGTTTTATCCTGTGTAGATGGAGTTTGGGGAAAGTCCATGAAACAGACATATTATAAAGAGGCAGGCTGTAATTCAGCAGAAAGAATTTATTAACAGTTAACGGGGGAAGCTCTGAGCTGGGCATCTGTGTGTCCTAGGACTACAGGACTTAAGTCTAGGCTAGTCTGTCTGTCCCACATCCTCAAGGTTTCTCTTCCTCAGTCTGGCTTTTCTATGCACAGGGCGAGGGTTGCCAAGGTCAAAGGTCACCCATAGAGTTGGCAGTGAAATCAGCACAAGAGACAGTAAGGCACTGAATAGAATCTCTCATGGCCAAGGTGCAAATGAGCCTGCAGAAATCTCAGCCATAGAGGGACACGTCTGATTTCCTAGTCATTGACCCAGCCTCCCAAGGGCCCACTTGTACCTGAGGGAGCTCAGTTATGCAGCAATCACCTATAGAAGCAGTCACAGCACTCTAGCAGGAAAGTAGAGCCTTTCTGAAGGCAACAGTCCCTGCTCCCGCCTTCCCTCCCTGGCTCAGGAAGCTTCTCCATTGCTGGGAGTTTCAGGCTTATTCCTCATGAGATTCCCCAGAGACGAGGTCAGCTCAGCGCCTGCACAGAGCTTCGGGGATCCCTTCCCAGGCCTAGTTTTCCTTGAGTTAGATTTCATTGACACGTTCTTACTGTTTATCAGCCATCTCATGTTTGAATGGCTGCAGGTTCACAGGAAGCTGCAGACGGAAGTCCACAGGGAATATTGCCAGGAAGTTTGGATGTTATCTTTTTCCTGTCTAAAGATGGGGTACCATTTGTGAGGACCCTGGCGTGGCCGGTACAGGTCACATGACTGTGCACTTATTCTGTCTGATCTTACCAGTGTACACACATGCATACATGCACATATGCACACACAGATACACAAGCATGTGCGTGAATACATGCACAAGAATCCACACACACATGCATGTACATGTGTATACACATACACATTTACACACATACATGTACACACACATACACATATACATGTACACACACATACACATATGCATGTACACACAGACGCACACACACATGCATGCACAGATACACACGCATGTGCACATACATGCACAACGATACACACGCATGTGCATGCACATGTATACACAAATGCATGCACACAGGCACACACACATATGCACACACACACGCATGCATACAAGCACACACATATATGCAGACACATGCACGCACACTCACAACCACGCACACGCTCTGTTCAGTTATCTTAGCGTGTAAAACACACGTCTCGTAAACCTTGCCATTCTAACCATTGCTCAGTACAGCTTAGTGTCATCGTGTGCATTCCTAGTTGTGCCTTCCCACGGCCCTTCTCCAGAACTCTTTTCAACCCATTAAACCCAGGTTCCCAGGCCCAGAATCCTCCACTCTGCTGGGCCAGGAATGAGGGCATGGGTGGGTGGGAAGGCACCGACTTTGCTTAGAACTCAGGTGAGAAAAGTCCATCTCTTGTGACTGTCTTGTTTCACTGAGTGTTATGTCGCAAGTCCATGAGTGTTTTACTGTGCCAGGATCCCTGCCTTCCCTAGGCTGGGGACCTGGACCACGTTTTACATACCTGTTAACCCGTGGACAGCATGTGAGTTATCGGCACTGCTGGGTTAGTAGATTGCTTTGCAACTTTAGCCCGTGTACACATTTGTATCACAGCCACTACAGTCGGGATTCAGAACCATTTTATCACCACAGAGCTATCAATACAGGTGCATGTGTCAGTCTCATGTCTGGAGAGGGGTTTCTTAATCAATGCCAGAAGGTGACTAAGGTATCACTGGGGTGGGCTTTTCTCCCTTGAAGCTTTGCGCTTATGTCAGTGAAAACAGATCTTGACCCCAGCCCTCTAGTGTCATCGCATGAGTTCCTACTTGTGCCTTCCCACTACCCTTCATGATCCTGAGATCTTGGATCATGAAAGGCTATTGAAAGGGCTGGGGAGATAGATCGACAATTAAAGAAAGCCCAGCTTCCGCTCGGAGGCTCACAACCATCTGTAACTCCAGTTCCGGGAGATCCAACGCCCTCTTCTGGCTACTGCAGGCACTGCGTGCACACGGAGCACAGCTGTACATGCAGGCAAAATACCCACATACATCAAAAGAACAAATCTCAAAAAATAGTCTTAAAAAATAAGTCTAGGCTGCTGTTGCTGGGCTGAGGGATAAACAGATCTCTGAGGGACTCAGTTCCTCACTGGTGCGTTTGATGCTACAGCTTCGTTCACAGAGGCTGAGCTAGGGAGGCAGCTCCTCCCCTCTGTCTGACCTTTAAATGGTAACCGCCATCTTTGCTCGGCAGCTGTGGCTTGTTTTGAAATGTCACATTTACAGTTTCTAGAAGGGGCAGAAAGCATTTGGGTTCTTGGATCCACCTGTTTTGTAATTCATGGGAAGGAGTCACACATTACGACAGATGGAACTGGGCCCACAGGAGAGACCATGCGTCACAGGCATGGAGAGAAAGACAGCCAAATGTCTTGCTTCCTTCTGGAACCGACATTTTTCAAAAGCCTTTGATAAGCCGCTCGTTTATACGGAGTCAGCCACTTCTGCTGCTCCCTTCACAGAGGCTTGTCAGCTATGGGGATGGTCCTGTCGAGAAGGCAGGGGCTGCAGCTGACGGGGCATCCTGCATCCTCCAGCATCCCCCAGTTCTGAATGGTATGGGGAAGGACAGCACTGGTCCTCAACTCGCTGGCTGCTCCCCTACTGTGACTTCCCAGATCTGTTTTCTGAACCGGTTATGGATATGTGATGTATTCAGGACATATTCTCTGTCACCCTAGAGCTCTCATTCATACAGGCAAATACCACCTTGGGGATATGAGTTGACCCCGAAGGTCAGAGAAGGGGTGGACATGCCACCTCGTCCACGGTGTTTGGGAGTGTCTCTGTGGTGTCAGATAATAGAAGAGGTTGCCAGCGGTTGTCCATGGTCAAGGGCCACCTTTGTCTCTGGGGGTTTTGAGAGCCTGGAGGCTGGGAGTATTGGCTTCTTTGCTTCCCTGCACTCCCCCCCCCCTTTTTTTTCCTTGCCTCGCTTCGTCTTGGCATCACAAATCTCACCTAGATCCATCTCCACCTTTCTCCCTTCGGTGGCCTCATGACCACTCAGGCTGGTAGGGATGGTTTAGAGAGGAGTGTCCATGAACGAGCCACCCTCTTATGGGGGACTGGCCAGGAGTTATCTGTTTCATGATGCAGCAATAAACTAAAAATTTTGTTACCAGTTAAGTTTATAGGGACACTAAGCAGAGATCTGAGCTGTGTACATCTTCCGTGAGTCTTGACAATCCCCCTTGTGATGGGCGTTGGCAGTCATTGTTTTGCAAAGTACACACCCTTAGTGTTAAGTGGGCCACAACCAGCTTGCAGCACCGGCGGCATTCCACTCTATGCTCAGGTTGGGCACACCCTCACTGTGGTCTTGGGGAGTTGCATCTTTCTCTTTCTGTTTGGTAACCTGACTGACTACAGGTCTATCACTTTAATGATCTCTTCAGCGGATCTGACTGGGGTTTTGATTTCCTCTCACTTCCTGCTTTCAGATTATGTTTTTGGTGTGTGTGTGTGTGTGTGTGTGTGTGTGTGTTCCTTCCAATCGGGTCTTTGGTTATTTCTGCTTTCGGAGGATTAATTCTGTCCTAATTTACTGACTCTGGGTCTTTCTCTTTCCCAGAGCATGCAGCTAGTACTCTGAATAACCCTCTAATGGGGTGCTTCTGTGGCACCCACAAGTTCTGACAAGCTGTACTTTCATTTATTTAAAAATACTTTTAAGTTCGCCTTGAGACTTTTTTTTTTTTTTTACCAGGGTGATTTTTGGATTTTGTAATTTCCATGTATTTGGAGTGTGTTTCTTTTGGTTACTAGTTTCTAGTCTGTTCCCGTGAGTTCTGAGAGTGGAGTCTGTGGTTTTCCCCCCATGTATCTGATGAATGACACTAAAGGTACTTTGCTTGTCCCCAGTGTTCCCTGCTGTACGACAAGGTCTAGGGACTCCGATTAGCTCCTCTCGGGACCTCATACAGTGGAAACTTGCCACCTGTCACCGCCACCATTCATGGACATTCTTGATATTCATCTTAAGGCCAGAGGGGGAGACTTGTGGCACATCCTTTCTGGACCATCAAATAGTGTTTCTCTCTCAGATCAGAGTGAATTAGAAGCCACCTGTCTGCCCTTCAGTAGGTCTTGAAGAGAAGGCAGGCAACTGTCCCTGTAGTGCAGAAGCTAACTGGACCCAAATATGGAACCTGGGAACAGAGGCTCTGAGGGGCTGAAACACAGGTGTAGACCTGATGGGTTGCTGTGAGCCACCTGACCACAGGGCAAGAGGCACCTCCCAGCCTCCACCCTGACACCTCGCCCTACGGGCAACGCCCATCATGTGCAGGGCTGGAACCAGAGTGACTTCTGGCCACAGGCTTGCCTAGAGCAGCTTCATGGTGCAGAGGGGTCACGAAGTAGTCGCTTTTTCACCTCCTTCTGGCCTCTCCCAGACCTCTAGAAACGGAAGCCGCTGCTCATTGAGGTGGGACCCGCCCTTGTGAGGAGTGTTGGTGCTGAGTCTTGGGGGCACTGCTAGAGTGTGGGAAAAACAGGAAACAGGAAGGCAGCTGCCATCAGCTGTGGGAGGTGGGGTCATCTACCTCACCCCAGTGCTTCTGCCTTTCAGAGGCTAAAAGATGAACTGAGTTCCATCCATCTGAACAGCTCACAGCTGGGTCCTAAAAATGGCCAACTTCGGGGGACTGGGATGGCCACTTCCGCAGCCACCAGTTACTCAAGCGCCAGGCAGGAGCTTCAGGCAAGCTCCACCAGTCTTGGAAAAATAGAGCCACAAAAACCACTTGAGATTGTGCTTCTTAGGGTTTGGAGGTTTTCCTCACCACTAAACAGCTAAGGGTGGGGGCAACGGGGTGGGGAGAGCTGGTATCCACCTACATGGTCCTTCTATCTTAGTTATGGTTCCTATTATTTTGATAAAACACATGGAAGAAAGAAACCTGGGGAGGAAAAGGTTTATTCTACCTTGCCACGTGCAGTCCATCACCCAGAACAGGAACCAAGAGTCAGGACCTGGTGCAGAGGTCATGGAGGGGCGCTACTTACTTCTTTGCACTTCATGGCTTCCTTAGGCTGTTTTCTTGTACAGTCAAGGACTGCTTGTCCAGGGATGGCACAGCCCACAATGGGCTAGGCCCTCCCCATCAATCACTGATTAAGAGCGTGCTCCGCAGGCTTGCCTACAGCCCAGTCCTATGAAGAGATTTTCTCAATGGTGGTTCTCTCTTCTCAATTATGTATACCTTTGTGTCAAATTGGCCAAGACAACCAGGACACCTTATGGCGCCCACCATCGACTCAGAAGCCTGAAGGAGTGTCCCTAGACATTTAGAGATCTCAGTTCAAGTCAAATCAGGATTTGTGGCTTCAATACAAAAGAGAATTTCGGGACTGGTTAGTGTGAAGCAGAGCTGGAATTTAATGGAGACATTCGAATATATACTTAAGTCCAAAGGTTAAGAGAAAGGCTCACAGAAGAAAGACACGTGAGAGCAATGGTGAGATCCTCACACTCATGAGAGCATGGGTGGGATTTCATACACAGTCACAGAAAGCAAACCACCCAAGTGTAGGAACTCTCTCTTAGGAGAGTCATAGTTCATTGTTTTTTTTTTTTTTTTTTTTTTTTTAACGGCAAGACATAGGATTTTGGTGAGGTTTGAAATCAACTGTCTTTGAAGGGATGCTACACTCAACTGAGATCACTGAGTAGTTGCTGAGGGACAACAGAATTATACTTGATAAGGTGAAAGCCTAGCTCGAGGTGACACAGATCGGTAAGATGTCTTTGTTGTGAACTAAGGTATCAGTTTTGGGCTCTCCTAGGCAAGGCCTTGTTTGAAGGCTCCAAAGCCCAAAGGTTTCAAACACAAGAGGCCTTGGAAACTGCCTGGTTTAGCCTCCCCGTCTCTCTAATTACAGGCATCTTGGATTAACGTTTGTGTACACCTAACCCACAGGAGGTCCCACATCCCACGTGGATGCTGCTGGGGAGCAGGTCTTGTTCTCTTGATGCCTTTCGCTCCTCATTCTCATGGAGTGGCTATGTAGAGATATACAAAGGAGGTTGGGGTTGCCAGCTACCTGTTGCCCTTCTAGAAGCATTCGTGAAGATTTAGCATTCTTCATGGAGAATGAGACTTGGATGCTCTGGCCTCCCCGTGGAGATTGCAGCCCTCTTGGGAGAGTCTTTCCTACTCTGTCTCACGACAACACGCCCTGGACATATGCATATGTAGCACTTCTGGGGGCCGTGTGTCCATGTGTCCTTTTTACATGCTCTTAAGCCCATTACGTCCAAGCCAGTATAACGCCAGTGGGCTGCACCCACTCTCTTCACGTCTGAGTCTAGGTTTGGCACCTTCTGGAACAAGTGCCAGCCACTTGAAAGGCTGCAGATTTCCCACAAGCTTTATCTACTTGTGACACTGTCTTTGTGCCTTACAGGGCAAGGTCCACCTGGAGCTGAGACTGAGTGAGGTCATTACGGACACTGGTGTCGTCTGCCACAAACTTGCTGCACGGTAAGTCACCCAAGGAGCTGAGGACATACCACGTTTCCCCAGAGGTTGCCTTTCTCATCTCTCATGTCCCCCCATGGAGCTGACATCCACCCTGGGCACGATACACAGCTCTTGCAGATAGCCTGGCTTATTCAGTCAAACCTCATACTAATACCTCATACTTCATACCACACTTCAGCTAAGAAGTAGGCACTGCTTTCCAGAGCTAGAAATAGAAATGAGCGGACATTCGGGGAACAGGAGCAACAAGGAAGTCACTTGGGTATGTATAGATGTATGAGGTCACTCCTAGCTTTGCAGCAGAGCACCCAGCAGCCCCTCTGTAAGGGTGGCGGGTCCTATAGCAATCTGTGACTCCAGGGGAGTGTAGATAGGCACGTTCCATTTTGCATTCATACTTTAGGTCGGCCCCACCCAGACCCTGCGACTGTACACCAAGTTGAGACCTGCCCGTTCATATCATGAACAAGACAGATTCATTGCTTCCTCTCCTTCTATCATGTGTAGAATAGCGCCATACAGCACACCTGTCCTGATGGCGTTCAGGTCTCAGAGGCCCTCTCTCCCTCTACAAGGGACCCAAGCTGTGTCTTGGAGAGTCTTCCACGTGGTTGGACAAGTAGAAGTGGGCTCTGGTGATTAAGAATGTCACCATCTGTTTCCTATTACTGTAACAAGATACCCGAGGCCAGGTAACTTACAAAGAACAGGGACTTGTTTGGCCACGGTTAGGTTAAGGCCTTGTGCAGTATCCTAACACGGTTAGAACACCCCCACGGTGAAACTGACAGTCTGCTACTGGCTCAGCTTTCCCCTCACCACCCTGAGCTTGGCGGCTGTTTTCAGGAGCTGTGAAGAGTCCTCAGCTAAGGATATAGGAGCATGACCCCGAGAAGGGAATATGGGGGACAGAGACTAATCCTGTAGTGGCTACTCGACACACCTACCCGTCTTCAGCTGTCCAGTAAAGATAGGAAGCGAAAGTTAACAACCCTGCCCCTCAGTGCAGCAGTGAGACCCAAGCTTTCCACGTAGGCTAGGTCGGGAATTAGTGGAGATGCCACCTTCCGAGACGTCTCCATACACTGCGTTTCCCTGGTGAGCTCACTGGTATATGACACCATAATCCAACATCTCCACACAAACTCAGTGCAGGCACATCTGGAGGGTTCAGTTGACGAGCACAGCCCATAACTATTAAACACACAACTCCACAATTCTTGTTCTTTAAACTCTAGATTTGGGGTCTTACCGTGTTTCAAGTTCTTCGTTTATAAAGTTCAGGAACGGAGACGTGGTGGACGTTTTATTATCATTCTCATTCACACAGATACGTTGCCCTTGTGGCAGAACCTTCCCCTAACGAATAAAGATTTCAAGGGACCAATCACTGGGTGAGGAGGTGGGACTTCTGGATGGAGAGAGGAAGGGGAGAGGCAGGAGAAAGACACTGGTCCGTTGGTACCATGCCAGTGTAGCGTGGATTACCATTTAATTTTTCCCGCAACGTGCCCTGTGTTTGTGAACCTTGATTCCTGAAAAGTTGTACTTAGACACGTGCACAGTGTGGGGCTATCCCTGAGTCTTAAGTCAAATAAACATGGCTTCTGAATCTCAAGGATCCCAGAGTTGGGGGGGGGGGGGAAGTGGCTTGGAGGTTAAGAGCGTTTGCTGCTCTTGCAGAGGGCCAGAGTTTGTTTCCCAACATCCACTCTTGGCTAATTCACAAACTCAGGAGCCAGGGAACCGAAGCTTTCTTTTAGCCTCCTAAACCTCACAGAGCCTAGCATCTGACTAAAAGATCCGTGGAACTAGAAACTATGAGGTCGAGTCAGGCAAAAGCCTGAGAGTGGCAGAGATAGGGACTCACGGACCAGTGCAGGAAAATACTGGTACTCAGTGTCAAAATGTATAGACAACCACGGTCTGTCTGTGGATCTCCTGCCTGTAGGCAGTCATGGGTTTCCAGGCTAAGAGCTTGCTCTTTGGGGAAGCAAGAGGGGCCCCATGAAGGAGTTGTAAATGCAGGCCTCTGAGCAGCAGAGGGCAGTGCTGGCCCTGAGTGACACGCTGGTATTTAGCTGTTACCTAGGTGCTTTGGAGGGGCTGTGACCTTGGTGGCCAGAGGGCTCAATACCCTAAGAGGTAGTTTGGTGAAGGCCACCTGCTCTGCCCTCTGTCCTTCCACAACACTTGGTAACTGCTGATCTACATTTTTGCCAGAACTTGCCAGGCCTGGTAAGCATTGGCTCCATCTACCTGACCAGCACAGCCTTTCCCTGACCACTGTCTTCTTTGTCTCAGCATCTTCGAGTGCCAGGGCCTCCCTATTGTGAACGGGCAGTGTGACCCTTACGCCACAGTCACGTTGGCCGGACCCTTCAGGCAAGTCACCCTTCTGATACCCTACCCTGCCAGGGCTTCAGCTCTGGGTTGTGGGGGGTGGGAGGTGGTAGGGTTAAGCTCCGGAGCCAAGAGGTTGACACCCTTTTCGTTGGGTGGGTAGGTACACTTTGAAGTGGAATGTGTTTTATAGATTTATAGGTTTATTGCGGTAAAGTGTCTTTGTTTCTCGGAAACCCTCTGTGAGCTTCGTACTGGGTATTTTGAGCTCAGAAAAGGTCCCTGTTTTACATACCATCTGGAAGTGGAGAGAGACAATACTTGTGAGATAAATAAAGGTGGTAAACAACTGTACATTTGACAGCTCGGTTTCAAACCCGTCTGGAGCTGACAGCCATTTTTTTTTCTCTTAACTCTTTCTTTCTTCACTACAGGTCAGAAGCAAAGAAAACGAAGGTGAAGAAGAAAACCAACAACCCCCAGTTTGATGAGGTGTTTTATTTTGAGGTCAGTGCTTCAATCAGAAGAACCTTGAGCCTTGGCACCTAGACCGGGAGCAAGTTTCGATCCAATCCACCTGATTGTGTCTCGGGAGCTGTCCTGGCCCAGCCTGGGGAGCCTCAGATCTGGGTGGCATTTGATTCCCTTAGAGATTTCCCCAGTCTCAGGAGACCAAAGCCGAGTGTCTCTTCCTGAGCCATCTGGCTCCAGTCAGAAGGGGCAGATGGAAGCGTCACAGTCACCAGGACACAGGGTTTGGTTGTTTGGTTCTGAGGGTTTTGTTTTCCTGTGCGTTCGCCACAGCTTCCCCAAGCAGGGTGAGGTTCGTTTCTCCGGAAACGTGAGGGTTTGAGTAAAAAAGGGGAAATGATTCAGCTCAGATCACCCCAGGGCCTCTTAAGAACCAGAGCAGGCTAGTCAAGAAGGGTGAGGCTGGAGGCTCCTCTCAGCCTCAGTGCCTCTTGTTTGTTTATGTTTCGGCACCAGGTTCTGGCAGTTAGGGAGACAATCAAAGCCTCAGTTCCCATCTTCAGAGCCTACCCCACAGCAGGAGGGAAAGGGAATGATGTATGTGGCTCATAACCTCATATCATGGTGGACTGTGGGCCAGCACTGTGGTCCAACCTCTGTAACTCCCTTGCGCTCAGAAAGATCTCCACACGTGTAAGGATCGACTGGTCTACATAGCAACCTCCAGACTAAGGGGTGTTAAGTAGCTAGATCTTAATTTTTAAAAAATAGAGGATGCCTGAGGGTCAGTAAAGTATTGGACAAACAAACATAGAGACCTGAGTTCAGGTCCCCAGAACCCACTAAAGAATCCAGGTACGGACGTGCATACCTGTAATTCCAGTTCTTAGGGTAAGGAGACAAGTGAGTCCTTGAGACTCATTGGCCAGTCAAATCAGTGAAAAAGACCCTGTCTCAAAAATAACTGTGAGGATCAGTTGAGGAAAGACATCCTACATCAACTTTTGACCTCCACATGTGCACACACACATATGCACACACACACACACACACACACACACACACACACACTGCACAGATACACGATCCCAAATAGATAAAAAAAAATAAAAGCCACACAGCTTTGGTGGCACAGAGGCCTGCTGCAGTGCTGAGGGGAGCGGGGCTTCTCAAGTACGGACTCCTGAATAGCTTGAGCGGGGCTCCCGACCTGAGACTGGTACTCTCAGACCCGAGGAGGCTCTGTAAATCTACATTAACTAGGGTACCGTGGAATCAGGTCAGGAGTCAGAACAATGGACAATCTTCAGCCAATCCCATGATTCCTCTTTAACGGAGGCTAGGGAAAGGCAGGGAGCAAGAGGCCTGAAGGCAGGTCTGTGACCTGAGGGGTGCAGGGAGGAGTGATGGGGAGCAGCACCCCACAACTGTGCAGCTAGGAAATACTTGCCATGGGCAGGCGGAGAGGTCACAGAGCAGGACAAGGCAGTGGGCACTCACTCCAACGGCAGGCTCTCCCGGTGTGCATGAACTTGTGGTCAGAGAATGTGAGTTTAGTAGGTATTGAAAATCAAAGCCAGCTGTGTCCGTCCTTGTCCGCGGCCCCTGGAGGACTCCACTAGGCTGTTACAGTACGGTAGGAGTGAGGAGAGACTTTTCTAACACCATATCCGCTCTGGTGGCAACCTCACTTCTACTGTGGACCTACTGTGTGAGACCCTGCATTTTGGAGCTGTGAGTGGCCAGTTTCCTTGCTAGAGACACGAGCTCCGGCCCATAGGACTAACTCAGTGTCCTGGAGAAGCTTGAGAACCATGTCGTGGGCACCTATAAGACAGCCAAAGGCAGGCGGGGTCCCTGCCCCTCCCATTTCAGACTCCAGGTGCTGGTGCTGTCAGTCTTTCCATCCTGTGACTCAGCAGCAACACCCGGCTTACAAGACTTGCCAGGGCTTCTAATCACTGTTTGACTTAGGCTGGAGACAGACTTGTGGGGAAATGGGAAGAAAGCAAACTGCCTGACCGACTATGCAGACCCTCACAGAGTATGCATTAAGAGGAAGTAGCTTCCCGATAGAGTTCTTCCTAGACTTCCCTTAGGGTCTTCCTTGCTGGGGAGAGAGGGTGGCGGAGAAGACTGGAGCCTTCCTGAGGTGATACTTGAGGGATATCCACGGCTGAGATGGGACATGCTTCTCTGAGAGTCACCGAGAAGAGACACGGAGGTGGTAGGGGCAAAGAGACAGGAGGACTTATTAGTGTAGGAAGGCCACTGCATCCGATGGGTGTTTCTGGGAGGAGCAGTTGAGACAGTTAGGGGTGGTGTTCAGGAGGAGGCGGGTGGCTTTGGTATTTCTTCGCCATCAAGTAAATTAAACCTCGTGGTTAGGGAACGTGAGTGTCAAGTTCGAGATTTGGGCTTGGAGCAGAAAGCTTCCCTCCAATCCCTGTGAAGGATGTTCTGTGAGGTAGCGTTGCGCTGCACGGCCAGAGCAGAGCCAGCTTCTCGGCATTACTCATAGCCTGGATTCCAGTTCCAGCACCTGGTTATTATTGTCGTTACTGATTTTAGATAAGGTCTCATGTATCTCAGGCTGGCTTTGAACTCACTGTGTAGCTAAGGAGACTCTGAACTTCTGATCCCCCTGCTTCCACCTCCTGGATGCTGTGGTCTGAGGCCTCAGTCATCAGACAGTGTTAATATGGTGCTAGGAATCAAGCTTTCTGTGTGGGGCAGACAGGATATGTCATCAGGCCTCTGCCTGTTACGTTCCAGGAACCCGCCATTCTGGACTGTCATATGTAAAGGGTGTTGGACCGTCCATTCGGTTTCCTGACCTCTCCCAGAGTGTAAACTCTCCAGAACATCTTGCTGGGGTTGGAAGACAGGTTGAACCACCACAGTGAACTGAGCACTGTTGTAGGACCTACTGTGTGTGTTGTATGTGGTGTGTGTGTGTGTGTGTGTGTGTGTGTATGGTGGGGTGAATTGTCCGTACTTTCTTGAGAGTAAAAAGGAGACTCTAAGAGTCTAGGTTACTGCCCTGTAGACCTAGCTTCCTGCCTCGTGACATTAGGACAAGAAGCCTGGGTACCTGCAAGGTCATGAACTCGATAGGCAGTTTAGAGATGGAAAAAGCTGCCTCCATGCACAGGTCCCTGCCCCCTCTTGAGAAATCAGCCCCTGCCATGGCTTGGTGTGGCCTCAGGGCGAGTTCCTAGTCCAGAAGCTCTCACCTCTGATTTTCACAGGCGGGCAAGGAGTATGGTTCTTCCCTGTGGGATGCCAAGCTGTGTTCTCCCAGGTGCCTGACTGGGGAGTCTGACATTACTCATTCCCATCTGACTGCAGGTGACCAGACCCTGCAGCTACAGCAAAAAGTCCCACTTTGACTTCGAGGAGGAGGACGTGGACAAACTTGAAATCCGGTGAGTGCCTTACAGAGGGTGATAGCATCTAAGCAGCAGAGGTCAGTCACTTAACAGGTTCCAAACTGTGGAGGTAGCCCTGGCACGTCACAGCAACAGCCATTTGGGGTCTCATTCCAGTGCTGGCTTTACACCCCCTGTACTTGCTACTCACAAAGGTTGGGATTAATTTTAGAGACAGCCAGGGGACAAGGCCCTCCTCCTCCTCCCCCTCCTCTTCTTCTTCCTCCCCCTTTTCTTCCTCCTCCTCCTTCTCTTCCTCTTCTTCCTCTTCCTCCTCCCCCTCCTCCTCCTCTTCCTCCTCCTCCTCCTCCTCCTCCTCTTCCTCCTCCTCTGCCTCCTTCTCTTCCTCCTCCTCCTTCTCTTCCTCTTCTTCCTCTTCCTTCTCTTCTTCTTCCTCCTCCTCCTCTTCCTCTTCCTCTTCCTCCTCCTCCTCCCCCTCCTCCTCCCTCTCCTCCTCCTCCTCCTCCTACTCCGCAATGCCCTATGGGAAAGCCTGCTACCACCTAGCAGATTCCTTTCTCCAGGCTGTTTTCTGAGCAGAGTCTCATATGAGTCTCTGAGGCTTTGATTGCCCCTGCAAAGCCATCTCCTCTGATGTTACTGATTCCTTTTGGGTACCGTGTGGGTCCTGTGTGGGTCTTTCTGCCCTGTTGCTATAGAAACCAAGTCTTCTGTCAAGGTTGGTGTGCACCATGTCCTCCCCCTGTGGATTCCTAAATCCATCTAAGTTGTCTGGGGATGATGCTGGCTATCATGTGATCAGGCTTGCCAGCAGGGGCCTTTGTCTTAGGGGCGGGTTCCAACATACGTGTTTTCGGTGAAGCCCCTGGTCATGCAGCTGTGCTCTGTGCGACTGGCGAACATGACTGAAGGACAGCTTAGTCTTCTAAAACACCCTCATCCATAGTAATGCCCTAATAGCCAAGGCATGGTAAAACCTATATAAGACTTTCAACGCTTTGGCTGTGCACCCTGCTGAGCCAGTCTGGGTACCGTGCTCCCAACCCACTGTTATCCCAGGTTTCCAACCCCTAATCTGTGGGAACAAGGAGCATTCTCTTGGGGAAACAGCATCCCTGAGTGACCCGTTCTCCCAAGAAGCAATGGACACTACCATGACTGCAGACTGTGTAGCTTGAGACTCCTTGGGACCCAGCCGCAGGCCCTCCAGAGGGTACACCTTGATCATGGCTCACACCCTACAGTCTAGTGGGTGTTGGAGACAAAGGCAGGACTCTTAAGTTTTCAAAGCTGGACTATCGGGTGTCTAACATCCCTCCTAGGTATAGCCGTGGTGGACATCTGTCCTGGTTGGCTATTTTTTGTCTTGTGGGCACGCTCAGCCTTATGGCATAGCTATTACTCTATATTTTATCTTGTGGGCATGCTCAGCCTTATGGCATTGCTATTACTCTATGTGCCAGGCCTGCAGGAACATCTGGGGCAGAGCCAGGCATTAACAGACCACTAATGCTTGCTTAGGGTCCTTGGGTCCTAGGTGAAGGGTCATAGCCAAGAATGGAACAGCTATTTGTCTCTGCCATGGGTAGTGACCCCAGTAGTTCCCTCCTACAGACTGAGCTGGGGGTCCCCACTGGCTCCCAGACACAGGTATCCTGTCTGCCCACTGCTAGTCCATTGCGCCGAGAATTAAAATCTCCACTCCACAATGCAGCCTGGTTCACCGGCCCTCGGTGAAAGTCTTCACTTTGAGAGCAGGAGGCCTTCATTCCCTGCCTGCACCGGGAAGCAGGCTCCCTCTGCCCCTGCTCATTAGGTGGCCCTGCTTGGTGAGATTGGAGTGGCAGTTGCTTATCTTTTTCAGAGTTGACCTCTGGAACGCCAGCAACCTGAAGTTTGGGGATGAGTTTCTCGGGGAGCTGCGGATCCCTCTCAAGGTGCTCCGACACTCCAGCTCTTATGAAGCCTGGTAAATGAGTGTTTCAAGGTTCAGGGCGGGGAACTCAGAACAGCTTTGAATTGCAGAGCCCCCAGCCCCTCTCCCCTGTGCCATGCTAACCTTTGACCCTAACCTACCATGGCCTGCTCTTACTTTGCTCAGCTTGCTGACCAGACTTCGGCTCTTATAGTCAGTAACACTCAGCAGACAGGAGGGCTGTCCATACTGAAGGGAAGACCATTGGTTCTGAGAACCTAATGACAAAGAAGGGTCCAGTTAAAAGGACGTTTTAGAGCTTCGTGCAGCTTTGGGACTCTTCCAGGAGAGCGTGCCAACAGTCTAGTGGATGCTTTGCTGTGGGTGGCCTTCCTCACTATCTGGGGTCCCTGGTTAGGGCTGGTTTGCAGGGTGCTGTGGGTCTTCACAGGCTCTTCAGACAAACTTTCTCAGTCTGGGAACCCGCCCAGGTTCTCATAAAGCTTGCTTCTGCTTCTCATGACTTTATTTCTGGTTCCTTCAGACACTCTGGCATTCGCAAGAATGCATCTTTACTTAAAGACACGAAGCACACGGAGCCCAGTGTCCTGTTTTTCAGTGTCCCATGCCACGTGTTACTCTGAGGGTACTAACGTGGACTCCTGCCCCAGGAAATTGACTTCTAGTTCTACGCAGATTCCCTGTTAGTTCCATGGCCAGGTTCTGGGACACAGGGCTCCACCCCAGCCAATGACAACCTGCCAGGCCAGGAACATTTGGGTAAAGAGGGATGGCCAATGTAAACCGAGAGAGAGAGAGAGAGAGAGAGAGAGAGAGAGAGAGAGAGAGAGA
>NW_021604615.1:8278809-8284370 GCF_004785775.1 Grammomys surdaster | reverse complement strand
GAGAGAGAGAGAGAGAGAGAGAGAGAGAGAGAGAGAGAGAGAGAGATCTCAGAAAATCCTGCAGTGACACAGACCACCATCACAACCCAGGTCTCTCTTGTGAAAACCACATGTATGTTAAAATTGTCCCCATTTTGTCAGCTTTCCTAGTCCCTCCCTCATCCCTCCTGTTTCAGCTTCCACTTAGCCTGTAAGTCTGTGGTTCTTATACAGGAAACACCCAGGAGGCCATGCCCCCATGATATCCCAGAGGATAGCTTTAGAGCCTTGTCTTTCTGCCTGAGACCCATTGGTGACAGCACAGGCTATCTAGGGGCAGGGCACTGGGCTTCCCTGGAAACACCCCGGGGAGGACCGTAGCCTTACCTGCTGGCCCATGTCCTTCCTTCCCAGGTACTTCCTCCAGCCCCGAGACAATGGTGGTAAGAGCCTGAAGCCAGATGACTTGGGGTCTCTAAGGTTAAATGTAGTTTATACAGAAGATCACGTCTTCTCTTCGGAGTACTACAGCCCACTGCGTGACCTGTTACTGAAGTCTGCGGATGTGGAGGTGTGTGTCAGCCATGTTTACTGGTGAAGGCCCAAGCCCTGCTCCACAAACCTGCCCTGTGTGCCCACCTGTCCGGCTCTGCTAATCCAAGCATACTGAGCCTTTGCCACCCTGTTTTCAGTACCCGGGGGTGCCTGTACCCATTTTGCTGTGCATGTGACATTTAATCCTGTCCAGTTATAGCTGCAGGAGCCTGGCCTGCTCAGGCTGTTCCAACAGTAGTGCCCTGCTGGATTTGGGATTTGGTGGGAGCAGGCTTGTGCCATACTCAGGCTGGCAAGGGCACGCTAGAGTAGTGATTCTCAACCTGTGGGTTGCAACCCCTTAAGGCTCAAATGACCTTTCCACAGGAGTCACGTATGAGGAACTGTATTAAAGGGTCACAGCATTAGGAGGGTGAAAAGCACTGTTCTAGGGGTGTTAACACAGGTTTTCGTAAGGTGTGGCTTTCTCGGCAAAGAGCGGTGGGGTATTTAGTGGATGGAAAGGAAACCCGAAATGGGGCGAGTCCCTCTGCAGGGTGGCCCGCCTCCCTGTGCTGTCATGCACGTGGGCATAGGGTGAAGGTCTGGAGTCACCAGGTACTATGGATGGGGCACAGCCTGCTGAGGGTGGGTACCAGATCATGTGCTCACTGCTCATACTGCCCCTCTGCCCAGCCTGTCTCAGCCTCAGCAGCTCACATCCTGGGCGAGGTGTGCAGAGACAAGCAAGAGGCAGCCATCCCGCTGGTACGGCTCCTGCTGCACTATGGCAGGGTAGTGCCCTTCATCAGTGCCATCGCTAGCGCAGAGGTGAAGAGGACCCAGTGAGTGCCCCCTGCTGCCCCACCCCTTCAGGCCCCACCCCTTAATGCCCCTCCCACCTCGGGCCCCTCCTACCCCATGCCACTCCCACCTCATGCTCCTCCTACCCCATGCTCCTCTCACCCCATTCTCCTCTCACCTCAGGCCCCTCCCACCTCATGCCCCTCCCACCTCATACTCCTTCCACTTCAGGCCCCTCCTACGCCATGCTCCTCCTACCTCATGCTCCTCCCACCTCATGTCCCTGTCACCTCATGTCTCTCCCACTTCATATCCCTCCCACCTCATGCTCCTCCCACCTCATGCTCCTCCCACCTCATGTTCCACCCACCTCATGTTCCTCCCACCTCATGTTCCACCCACCTCCATGCTACTTTCCCTGTACCCCAGCCTCACACAGAGATCCACCCACATTCTTTGTACCTTCCACTTGACTCTGCTGCTCCCCACCAATCTATATCCTTGACGGGAAGCTGGGCCCTTGGGTACCCAGTGGTTAGACATCAAAAGTAGCCATCTTAAACCGCATCTGTGTGCAGCTTTGGTAGGAAGCGAGGGTGTTAGGCTCTCCAGGAGCCAAACAGGTTTCTGACCTTCTTTAACAGATTCCCTTATTGGTGGTCCTCTCAGAAGTCACCATTTCTGGAAAGATCCACAAAGGGTGGGGAGGGGGTGGACTGGGCCCCAGGGCTTCAAGGACCAGCTCTATTCACCCCAGTGAACTCCAAGTTTTCCTGGAGAGCCCCACTACTGACTCAAAAAGGTTGGGTCTGCTCCCCCCTGGAATAGCAAGGCTTATCCCAAGATGCTCTTGATGAAGAGGGAACCAGGGCAAAGTGGGCACGCTGATCAGCAGCCAGTGACTCCCTGGCTCTGTGCGCAGCCTGAGGCTTTGGTAAAGGACCAAGTCCTCGCAGATGCGCCCTTCGTGGACAGCTGGAGGCAGGGTCCGTGCAGCTCTGCACGGCAATAGCACAAGAACTTGAGATAGAGCATTTCCCACAGAGCCCCAGGCCTGCCAGCCTCCATGACCCCGCCCAGTGACCAGGCCCTCAGGAGGCTTTGCTCCCTTTCATACCTTGACCCCAGTGCTGTTTTCCAGGGACCCCAA
Organism: Grammomys surdaster; assembly: GCF_004785775.1. Taxonomy (NCBI): domain Eukaryota; kingdom Metazoa; phylum Chordata; class Mammalia; order Rodentia; family Muridae; genus Grammomys; species Grammomys surdaster. Next base: position 8,281,903 of record NW_021604615.1, on the reverse strand, counting down.
TACCATCTTCCGGGGAAACTCACTGACATCCAAGTGCATTGATGAGACAATGAAGCTGGCGGGCATGCACTATCTCCATGTGACCCTGAAGCCCACCATCGAGGAGGTGAGACGGCCCTGGCCACTGCAGCATGGCGATCGCGGCTTCTACAGGCGACAGAGCTACCCAGCTACCTACAGGGACCTCACTAGCTCTCACAGACGACATGTTGTATATATCCCAGAATCCTCTCTGCTTCCTGATGGATATATGGATGTAGCTAGATGGATATGGATGGATGGATGATTGATAGATGGATAGATAATATAGAGATAGATAAATATAGATGATTGATTGATAGACAGTTAGATATAGATGATTGATAGATGATAGGTAGGTAGATATAGATGTGGATAGATACATGGAGATTGGAGATGCTACATAGATTGATAATATATAGATGGGTAGATAGAGGTAGATAGATAGATAGTAGATAGATAGATAGATGATAGATAGATAGATAGTAGATAGATAGATGATAGATAGATAGATAGATAGATAGATAGATAGATAGATAGATAGATAAATTAGAGACAGAGGAACGTTTAAGAGAAACCTCATTCTTCTGAGGAACTCCTTCTCACATGCTGCAGATCCTTCAGTCCTTAAGGGCTGCCTCTGTGATCTACACCGGCTAACGCCTGTCCACGCCTGTGGTCAGGCTGTCTTTCATATCCAGACGACCCCCTTCTCACAACTCCACCCCTCACACGACTTTTGCCGGACGCCTTTCCAGTAAGGCGGGTTGTCCAAAGCAGGTTCTTTGCCATGTGTGAAAATGTAAACTAGGATAGTGATGTATCTGTGAGCAGAACCCTTGCCACACTCGAGTGGGAGAATGTCCTTAAACCTTTGTGGCATCTCTTCACGAGTAAACCAAGCGATGCGGTCCTGGGGCAATGCCCACTGCCAGGCGAGGACGGAGGAGGGTTGTACTTCCTGGCCTTGCCTCTGTGCTTCGCTGGTTCCTCCCAGCAGCCTGTGTAGGAGCACCTGTCTTCTCTGTGGGACCTCATGGGACTCTGGGATGACCTGAGGCTATGTGGGGTCAAGGATGGTGCTTAAGGTAGCTGCAGCCCAGCCCAAGTCTGGCAGTACCTCCCCATGCCCATCCAGCCTCCATTGTGGAAGCTGCCTCCAGGAGGGCCAGCTTCCACGGGAAGCCTCTCAGCTCCATCTGCCCCCCTCGTGCAACGCCTCTTAACACTCTTCCAGATCTGCCAGAGCCACAAGTCCTGCGAAATCGACCCTGTGAAACTGAAAGACGGCGAAAACCTTGAGAACAACATGGTAAGGCACCTGCTTTGTTCTGGGACACTTCCCAAGGCCGGTCACCTGGTGGGGAATCTGCTCATGGCTGTGTGGGCACTGTTGGAAGATCTCAGTCAGGGTGGGGGATAGCTGGGCCCTAAACCACTACCCTGGCCCTTGGCCCTGAGTCCAGTATTGAGCTCACAGAACTGTCGTCACCACACACCCTGTTACCGCCTGTCCTCCACTACCCCACTCGCTTGCCTCTTGGAGGCTCCAACAGCTGCCACTGTCTCCTGAGGGCCCAGACCTGACCCGTGAACTCCACCACTTCTCAGCTTGGGACAAACAAGCCTCTTCATAAGAAGACTGTCAGGCTGCTCGAGGGGCTCCTGTGTGTCAGTGTCCTCTTAGCTCTTACAGACCGGACTCCACTGGCTTCAGACCTTTAAACAAAAGTGCAGATTCCTTGGATCCTAGTGAATCTCAAGCTACATTCAGCGATGCTGGACTAGATGACCCAGGGGCTGGGTTACTGTACTCACCCCATACGGACCTTTTACAGGGAGGGTGTTTGTAAACATCATGGAGGGCTGAGTTCCGCTACCCCGAGGCATGGCTCTGAGGCCGTCTTGGCCTCGGGGAGACACTGGGTCTAACTGCCCAACTCTTGCAGGAGAGCCTAAGGCAGTATGTGGATCGCATCTTCACTGTCATCACTAAGTCCGGGGTGAGCTGCCCCACTGTCATGTGTGACATCTTCTTTTCCCTGCGGGAGGCAGCTGCCAAGCGCTTCCAAGGTGAGCCGGCTCGGGGATGAGTTCCCGGCCATCCTGGCTGAGAATCCCCCAGTTTCTGGGAAGGAACCCCAATCCTTTAGTGTAAGCATGTCCTTCCAGAACTGCCTTTGCATGTTTTCTTCTTGGGGTCATGAATTTCTGAGTTACTGCCTTGCTAAGAAGATCAACCCGTTTCCCTTACCAAGAACTTCAAGTGTCAGGGATCTGGGAAGAGGTTTTCTGGGGGCCCTCTTCTTCAGATCTGTTCCTCATGCTGGCTCCTGGAGAAGCAGAGATGCCCTCCCCACAGCCCCATTTAAACTGCATGCCTTACCCCATAAAACACTGTATCCTCATGGTAGCCTCCAGCCACACCAGGATATCGCCTAGAGTTCTTGGACCCTATAGGCCTGTCCTATGCAGACCAGACCAGACATCTCAGGCTGCCCCTACCACCTCCAAACCCATACCCCAGTGCTATTGACCTTTCCTGTCCCAACCCCTGCCCCACCCACACCTCTCCAGGCCCCACACCCACCACTCCAAACAGATTATCCCACAAGCAATGAGAGCTCCCATGACTATTTCACACTGGCTCGAGCTGTGTGTCTCAGGCCAGAGTACCTTGCTCCAAGGGTCAGCGTCTGGGAGACAGGAATCTTCAGACATCTAAAGCTCTGGGACTGCAGACCTTAGAAGGCTAGAGAGGGAGTTTCCAACGACAAAAATAAAGTTATCATGTCATCCCATGTGGGAACAGACCACCCAACAATGATCCTCAGGAGGCCTTGGTGAAGAAGGTCACATGTGTGACCTTCAGCTACAAGACTGTGTCCTCTTCTGACTTAATGAGAGGAGTAGGTCAGGAGACAGAGAAATGGACAAAGAGATAGAGACACAGAGACAGGGGAGTGACTAAAGACAGAGATGTATGAACTGAGGGGAGAGAACAGAAGATACAGAAGAGATGCAGGAACAGAGAGAGAGAGAGAGAGAGAGAGAGAGAGAGAGAGAGAGAGAGAGA
>NW_021604615.1:8263327-8278799 GCF_004785775.1 Grammomys surdaster | reverse complement strand
AGAGAGAGAGAGAGAGAGAGAGAGAGAGAGAGAGAGAGAGAGAGAGAGAGAGAGAGAGAGAGAGAGAGAGAGAGAGAGAGAGTGAGTCTAAGCCAAGTCTGGCTGGTCTGCAAGGCCCTTGAGAATTGCCAAGCAAGATCGGAACCTGTGTGCCATGCTTCTGTCCCAGACTGAAACTGTCCCCCGTCTGCTTCAGATGACTTGGATGTGAGGTACACCGCCGTGAGCAGCTTCATCTTCCTGAGGTTCTTCGCTCCTGCCATCCTGTCCCCAAACCTTTTCCAGCTGACACCCCACCACACGGTAAGGGAGTTGTCCCGTAAGCCAGACAGCCAGTCCTTCACAGCTAGGTGGTCCACCTCAACCAGCTAGTCCTTCTTAAAGAGCAAGTTCCCCTCAGCCAGCTGCTCCTCCCTCACCAGCGAGGCTTCCGAGAGTGGAAGAGAGGATGGGCTGGGCAGCTTTCTTCACCCCAATGGAAGAATGAATACTATTTTATCTCATTTTATATTTGTGTATGTGTGTCTCGGTGGAGGGGTGCACGGTCAAACCCAGATCTCTTTCTTCATGCACCAGCTGTCTTGTCTCTTTTGTCTGTCGTGTCTCTTTTGAGGCACGGTCCCTCTCTGGGATCTAGAGCTCACCAGTTAGGCTGGACCACCTGGCCAGTGAGCTCCAGGGCCCTGTCTGTCTCCACCTCCTCAATACAAGTGCACACTACCGTGTTTCACTTCTTACGTGGGTGCTGGGGATCAAACTCATGCTTGTGTGACAACACTTTACCAACTAAATATCTCTCTGACCGCCATTCAATAGTGTTTTATATAATGATTCATGTCTGACCAGAGTCTTACCTGATACTAATACTCACTATTAGTGTCCCCCCACCCCTATCTAAGACATACACACATTTCTTCATCTACTCACGGTGCACATGCTATGGCTAAGCCCTGTCTCAGTATGGCATAGACTTCTAATGGGGCAATAGATATATGCCTGGCAGGGGCAAGGTATAGGCGAATAGCCTCCTGCTAGGGGTTCACAACATGACCTGCTGGAGCTTTCTTTGGATTAAGTTAAACTCTCAGTCTTAGAATCTCATTGCTATGAAGAGACACCGTGACCAAGGCAACTCTCATAAAGGAAACATTTAATTGACACTGGCTTACAGTTTCAGAGGTTCAGTCCATTATCATCACAGTGGGAAGCATAGCAGCATGACATGGTGCTGGAGAAGGAGCAGAGGGTTCTACATCTTGGTCTGAAGGCAGCCAGGGCAAGACTGTCTTCCTCAGGCAGCCAGGAGGAGGGTCTTTTCCATGCTGGATGGAGCTTGAGCATAGGAATTCAAAGTCTACCCTCACAGTGACACTCTTCCTCCAACAAGGCCACACCCACTTCAACAAGGCCACACCCACTCCAAAAGGCCACACCTACTCCAACAAGTCTGCACCCACTCCAACAAGGCCACACCTCCTAATAGTTCCACTCCCTGGGCCAAGCATATTCAAACCACCACACCCTCCAAGTCATAGCAAAGCCACAGGCATCCCTAGCAAGGTTTGTGGGACCCTAGCTAGGGCTATAGTGATCCGCAAGATTGCTCTAATTTTGAGAGAGTCCCTGTCATATCAGGCAGAGAGTCCTCAGCCATGTGGCCCTTCTCAGCTCTCAATGCCAGGAACCTGGGGTCTTGATGAAACAGGCCCCAGGCTACACTGATCTCCTTGATGCACATATCCCATGCTATGGTAGGTTTTAGTGCCATTCAGCATATTATCTTATTCCGGGATTAACAGTTGCTCTCCCACTGACCTAATAATACTCACATCTCTCTCGTCCTGTCTCCTCAGGATCCACAGACTTCTAGAACCCTGACACTGATCTCAAAGACGATCCAGACCCTTGGCAGCTTGTCCAAGTCCAAGTCTGTAAGCTTACGCTTGTCACACTGTCTCTATAACTGCTGGGGTGTTGGGTTTGGGGTTTTTATCTCCCTCTCTGCATAAGCCATCAGTGAAATGTTTTGCATACAGGGGAGGGTGTGTTCATCACAGTTAAGAGGATAGCAAAGACAATTAAAGCTGTGTCTCCATCTCCCAGCTGCAAAAATAGACAGTCTAGCATGTCCTGCTGCCAGGACAGATTGTCCTCAGCCATGTGACTGCCCTTACCAGTCACTGTGGGGAGGCTCACCGGCCATGGTGAGCAGAGCAGCCCCGTCCTACTCTTTAAGTGGACACAGTGGCTGAGCCCCCTCAGGTTTGTCCCAGGACCTTTAGCCATAGTAGGCTAGCTATGTGATATTGACCTTGCTGTCCTGGGATGCCGTTGCTATAGAAGCGAACCCAGGGAGGGTCTGCAGCTGCCACTCATCCATATGCAGCCTTTGCATCCTCAACAGCAGCATATCCCGCCCCCCCCCCCCGACCCCTTTGGTCACAAGCCTGACCAGGGGTTGGTGCTGAGGCCTCTTGTCTGCCCTGAACTCCGGTTCTTCCAGACTTACCTTAGCTTTGATCCATGCTCATAGTACCAGTCTTCATGACTACATCTGTAGCTAGTTCGTAGCCCATAAACCCAGTTCCCGGGTGTCAGTAGGAGTATAAAGATGTGCTTTGTGCTGGAGGCTTCAACATAGACTCCATAGCAACCTTTGTGGCTAGTGTATCCCAGATGAATGCTGAACCTTTTAGGTGGGGCTACATGCTTCCCATTCTCCCAGGTGATCTGGAATCGCTGCACCTGTCACCGTGTGTTACAGCTTTCAGATCTGGGGCCATGAGCACCCGTGCTGGCAAACGGCACAGGCGACCTGTGACCTGGGCTGTGAGCATCCATGCTGGTGGCTCTCAGCAGGTGACCTGTGACCTGGGCTGTGAGCATCCATGCTGGTGGCTCTCAGCAGGTGACCTGTGACCTGGGCCATGAGTGTTAATGCTAGTGGCTGTCAGCAGGTGATCCATTTCCTTTTAGGCCAGTTTTAAGGAGTCATACATGGCGACGTTCTATGAATTCTTCAATGAGCAGAAGTATGCAGATGCTGTAAAAAATGTAAGTGTCACCCCCTTGAAGGCACAGTTCCCCACGTCCTCTTCATGGTCATTCCCAGGACCTGCCTTGCCACTTTAACTGAGGCTGGTATGCCAGCCCTAAAAGTCACCATTGGCTCCCCTGAGTCTAATGTGGAGACGCACCCTCAGTTTTTTTTTGTACCAAAGGCCTTCTATTAAGTTACTTTCCATTGCCATGATAAAAATTAACCACAATCAACTTGGGGTTGAGGGAAAGGTTTATTTGGTATACACTTCTACATCATGGTCCATCACTGAGGGAAGTCAGGACAGGAACTCAGGCAGGAACCTGGAGGCAGGAACTGAAGCAGAATCCATAGGGGAATGCTATTGGCTGGTTTGTTTTTCATAGCTTGCTCAGCTTGCTCTCTTAAACCACCCAAGACCACGTGTTCAGGTTGGCATCATCTACTGTGAGCTGTTCCCTCCCACATCAGTCATAATCAGGAAAGTGTCCTACAGACACGCCCACTAGTGAATGATTCACTAGTCTCAATTGAGAGTCTCCCTTTCCCAGATATGTCTAGGTTTGTGTCGAGTTGACCGAAACTGGTCAGCACAGGTCTTACGCTGACTGTGTGTTTAATGCCCATGTGTGCTGCCCGCTGCCAGATGTAATAGAGAAAGACACTTCCGGCCCCCGGACATTGCTTTTGCTCTACCATTCAGAAACGGTCTACTCAACTTCTCCCTTAGAAATCATAAAAGTCTCAGACAAGGAAAGGGAAGAAGCTCAGGGTGATCTTCAACTGAGAGAGGGAATCCAAAGAATGGAGAGGTCACACACCGAAGCTGGGGACCAGAGGGGACAGTAACCTCAGCCAGACAGAGCTAGTGGGTTCCGGATGGGCTAACACCTCCCTCCCGTCAGGACCTCGGGATGTACCAATAGAACCTGACTTAGGCCCACAAAGCTCAAATATCTTCCCCAGCATGGCATGTGGCTCCCGGTGACAGCCCTGACAAGGTCACAGCTGATGGACAAGACCTGGAGGGGTAGACTAGATTGTTATGCTGGAGACAAGAACAACCCCTCACCCAGCTGTCCTAGGACTCACATCCCCAGATCTCCCCACTGGGTTCAGGAGCAGTCTATACATCCCAGCTAGGGCTCCACAGAACAGACACTGTCCACGGGCTTCCTCTTCTAATGACCTGATCTCCTCCTACCTCAGTTCCTGGATTTGATCTCATCCTCGGGAAGAAGGGACCCCAAGAGCATAGAGCAGCCCATCCTGCTTAAAGAAGGGTAAGGAACTAGGTCTCGGCAGTCGAGACTGTTGTGTACTTGACCTCCTTCTCCGCCCCCCACTCCTTCCAACCCACAGCCCTGCCTGAGGCACCTGGGGAATGCATCCTGCCCTTGTTTGCATCAATTCTGACAGACATGCCTACTTCCCGTGAAACCTGCCCCACATCCCAGATCATGGTCCCTAGTTGAGACTGTGTCTGGCTAGGCTCATGTTCCCAGTGTCTCTTTGGCTCAAACTTGACCCATCAGGCCACCCTACCTGCATCTGTTCTTTTTTACTCACCTTCTACCTTAATCAAGTGTTCGACAATGCATTCATGGCACCATGTGATATGCATTTAATTCACAACCTCAAAGCACCAGGCTTGTCTCATAATACTTAACTTGGCCCAGTGTATACAGGGCTTACAAACCGTATGTCAGTGGTAACTGATCATTGCAGGAGAGGTGCGCCCTCTCCAGCTCTGCCAACACAGTGTCATGCCAAGGTCTTGAACATTTACCCTAGACGTCCTCAGGCCGAATGTTGTCTACACGGTTAGCTGAAGTATCATCTATGTCCATGTGTGCAGTGGTAACTGTGCCACACCGTGGTTAGACAGATTTACTTCCACCTCTGCCACCGCACTCCTCCGTCCGTTACCTGCCAACACAGAGCTGTGGGGTTGGTTCTGCCCATTTCAGCTTGTTCGCTGGGTTAGGTCAGCCCTGCTTATGTGAGGCCAGAGGGCCTAATTGCAGCCTCAGCTGATCTGTAACCTCCAGGAATGACGACTGCCTCCTCTACTGTGGGTTCCTGTGGCTGGAACACAGGGACATCCTCCACGATGGCTGCAAAATGGCAGGCCCCAATAACCCAAGAAAGTCTGTGGGTTTCCAAAACAGCTTTATTGGCATGACGGATGATAGCCAATCTGGATGTGCACCCCCCCCCCCGAAACTCAGGGCAGACCTGAGTTAAATAGGGAGGGAGAAAGGGGAGGCCTGAGTTAAATAGGGAGGGAGAACACTCAGTGAGTGCCGGGTGCCCTTTGTGACAGGTTCATGATTAAGAGGGCCCAAGGAAGGAAACGGTTTGGAATGAAGAATTTCAAGAAGAGGTGGTTTCGCCTGACGAACCATGAGTTCACCTACCAGAAAAGCAAAGGTAAAGAGGTTTTCCACTCCCTCCCTCAGGGCCCAGCAAGCCAGGGAGGCCCTGCCAGTTAACAGTGCAGGCTGACTGTCACAGAAGCCTGGGGAGCAGATGAGACCTAAGAGAGACTCAGCCTCAGGCCTCTGCCCCCTGAACCCCCATAGAGTCAGAGGGTACAGAGCTGACGGTGGTACTACAGACCCTTCACCCCCGACTTTTATCTCCTCGACTGTAGCATCGCTGCCCCCCGGAACCCCTTTTCGTGTCTTTCTTGCTCCTATGAGGGATGCAGAGCATCAGAGTAGTGATTCAATAAAAAAAAAAAAGAAAGAAAAAGAGGAAAGGCTTAGGGAGATGCTACTTAGCCTGGCCTCTTTGTACCTTATCAGGCTAGGATGTCAAAGTTCCAAGTTTTGGTCATAGGGATAGAGCCGAATGGCTCTGCCATGCCCTAGATCTAAACTGGCCAGCGTGCCGTTGTGCTGGAGATGGTGTGGGCCATGCTCTCATGGGCCTGAGCGAGACGCTTTGTCACCAGTCCGAAAATAGTTCTAAGGTCCCAAGGTCCTGCCTATGTGTATGTCCTGTGCTCTGAGAGCCCCATGTCTACCCCTAGCCCCGCATCCACAGTCTTCCTGTCTTCCCAGCCTCCAGGAGAGGACAGTCAGGAGCCCTCTGCTGCGGCTTTGCAGCCACTGGGCCGTGAGGCGCCTCCCACCTGGGGTGTGCTATGCATCTGAGCAGGACACTCACACCTTCTTTGCTGTAGGTGACCAGCCGCTCTGCAACATCCCCATCGAAAACATCTTGGCTGTGGAGAGGCTAGAGGAGGAGTCCTTCAGGATGAAAAACGTGAGCAACGGCCCCTTCCAACCTGACAGGTGGTTCCTCCTCCTCCTCGTCCACCTCTCCTGTTGGCAACGCGCCCTTCCCCGCTCCCCCTGCATATCCAGGCCTGGGGACTCGGACACCTGGCCACTCCTACATTCCACTTCTTTCTCTACCTGGCCCACTGGTTGAACCTACCAGAAGCTAGGCAAATGGCCTGCCACTAGCTGGACCAATAGCCCCTGATCCCACCCTGCCTGCTCAGATGTTCCAGGTAATCCAGCCAGAGCGCGCGTTGTACATCCAGGCCAACAACTGTGTGGAGGCCAAGGACTGGATCGACATCCTCACCAAAGTGAGTCAGTGCAACCAGAAGCGGCTCACCGTCTTCCACCCATCCGCCTACCTGAACGGCCACTGGCTTTGCTGCAGGGCCTCCTCAGATACGGCTGCTGGCTGCACTCCCTGCACCGGGTAGGTCCCTGGCTCCTCAGCCATGTTCATCCAAAGCCCAGCTGGTGGCTTTCACACTGCATAAGGCAAGTCAGCTAAGGTACTCACTGAGATGCAACAAATACCTACTCAGAAACCATGTGCACAGAGCCGTTCTGCAGAGAACCCTTGGCGTGGTCCTCAGGAAGGCTCTGCATAGGCTGGTGGGAGCTGCAAGCCTTCAGGGGTTCTCTCTAAGTCCTACCTGGGGCAGAGATGTCTTCAGGAGCGGTACATTTGTGTGGAGGGTCTGAAGACAGGGCAGGGTTCTCTGTCTCTTCTACAAAGAACACGAATGGCTTGCACATCCCTGAGAACATGCTTAGCTCACAGACGCCTCAGCCTGGTTTCTCTACTTGGATCATAGCATACATCCCCTTTCTTGGAAACTGCGGCAGGCCATTGCCTTCCTGGCCCTGTGGTCAGCTGGGCCTCCTGCTGTCGTCAAGATTCTGCCAACTCTGCCAACCCCAGAGATGACCTAGTGCCATGAAGATTGGTAGTTCCCCTTGTTAGACTCTTGTGTACATAAGAGAAGCACTGGCAGCCTCATGTGACAAGTCCTGAGGTAGAGGACCACTCAAGGTCACCCACCCTAGGCTGTAGTTTAACCATCCCAGAGCATTGGAGTAATTGTATCAGCTTCATTAGTGCAGAGCCCAGGTCCCAGGAGGGTGTGTGGCCCTGTATTCTCAGAACCCTCCAGGGAAGGGAGCAAGGGTTCCTCCATCTTTAGGCTATGACAGGAGCCAGAGCCTCACACATAGCCTTCAAGGGTGAGGGGATTCATGGACTCATGTGAGGCTATTCTGGGTCATTCTACCCCGTGTGCCCCAAGAAGACCCTTTTCCATATCACTAATGTGTCCAAAGTCAGTCTGTCTGTCTGTCTGTCTGTCTGTCTGTCTGTCTGTCTGTTTCTCTTTCTCTTTCCCCCTCTCTTCCTCCCCTCCCCTTCCCCCTCCCTCCTCCCTCCTCCCTCCTCCCTCCTCCCTCTCCTTTCCCCACTCTCTCTCTCTTTCTCTTTCTCTGCATTTGTGTATGTGTTCCTCTTTATCTTTCTGTGTCTCTGCCTCTGTGTCTCTATCTCCTTCTTCATCTCTCTCCTTCTCTCTCTCTCTCTCTCCCCCTCCCTCCCTCTCTCTGCATTTGTGTGTGTGTGTTCCTCTTTGTCTTTCTGTGTCTCTGCCTGTGTCTCTATCTCCTTTATCTCTCCCTTCTTCCCTCCCTTCCTCTCTCCCTCCCTTTTTCTGCCTCTCTCTCTGTCTCTGTCTCTTTCTCCCTCCCTCCATCCCCCCCTCTCATATTCACCATTTTGTATCTGTATCTCTGGACAGTGGGCTCCCAGCAGACATCCGGTTGGACATTGATGGAGACCGTGAGACAGAACGCATCTACTCTCTCTTTAACCTGTACATGGGCAAGTTGGAAAAGATGCAGGGTAAGTGTGGGCCCTGGGCACCCACTGTGGGGAACTAGAAGTGGGGGTGGCACCACCGAAGTGTCCCCCAGGAGCCTCTGAGGCTCCTTTGTGCCTGTGTATGTCTATTAAGCCACTTATGGACCGGGAGCTTGGTGTGGTTTTGAGAGCAATTGACTGTGGACATTCTGACATTTTCAGAGAGAACTTAACATGCAAACTGTGAACTTCCAAATTCTTTAGCCTTTCTCAATGACATCTACACCACCATGATTTCATTGTCTTGTGCTTTCTAGAGGTGTGTGTATGTGTGCATGTGTGCATATGTGTGTGTGTACATGTGTTCTATATGTGTGCACACATGTAGATACACACACGACTGTGTGCGCACATATGAATATGGTACATGCCTAGCAGCTTGTGAAACAGGCATACTGCATGTTTCAAATATCTGTCACTTCGTCACCCTTAAGATTTAATTTCTTTGTAGAATTAAAGCAAGCAACCTAGATGAGATGAATTACATGTCACGTGGGCAGGGTTTGAGGTCTGTAACTCAGAGGTGCGAACCCATCATAGTCGAGTGAACCACTCGCCTACCCTAGAGCTGGGAGGTCTCCCATCTGTTCTGAGGGATTATGTGATGGGCCCCATGCACCAGTGAAAATGTACAATGAAGCCTAGAAGTAGGCATGCCAAGTTCTTCCCATTCTCCTGCTCTGGCCCAGGAGCATTACTGTGCCTGATGGGATGAGGGTGGGATCTCCATGGACCTCATACCAGTGCCCACATGGGATCCCAGCCACACCTGCTCTCCCACACCACCCAGTGTCGACTGACTAGCCTTGGGGATACACAGACAGTGCACCAGGCAGGTACACACCTATGCACAAACAGCACGGGGCAACTGTGCATGCCCACCTGTGTTCTTGAACACAACATGGACTCATATTCATGTACATACTTGTCTCATCTTCATGCCCAGCAAGCCTGGCATTCACAGTACCTACTATGAGGATGCAAGCGGCCATGACCTAAGGCTGCTCAATGACTCAGTAAGCACGTAGCCAGCTGTGGGCAGCTCCAACTATAGTAACTGAAGCAGAGTAGCATTGGAGCCTTGGAGAGGTTGGGGTCTCACTGAGAAGACTCGGTGAATACTGAGGGTGATTACACCTGTGAGTAGATGCCTTCCTGCTTCTTCTAGCAATGCTGCATAGCCTGGGGCTCTCCTGCACTGTGGAGATCCATTCCTGTCCTAGGATCCCCATCCTCCCTCAACCTGAAAAGCCTATCCTCCTCAGGCTGGCTGGTGCCTAGTTTCCCTGTTCATTTTTCCCCAGCCTCTGCTGCTCAACAGCCTTGGCTTTGCTTCCATCACTGCGAGTACAGCTGCCTCATAACTATTCACTATATTGTGTGACTGTTTTTGAACAAAGGACAGGTTTTATCTCCACTAGGTTCTGGTACAGAGAAGATGCCAACAGCTGTTGGTTAGTTGGTTGGGTTGGTTGGGTTGGTTGGTTGGTTGATTGGTTGGTTTGGTTAGTTTGGTTGTTTGGGTTGGTTGAGTGGTTTAGTTGGTTGGGTTGGTTGGTTAGTTCATTGGGTTGAGTTGGTTGGTTGTTGGATTTGTTGGTTGGTTGGTTAGTTTGGTTGGTTGGCTGGTTTGGTTGGTTGGTTGAGTTGATTAGGTTAGTTGTTGATTGGTTGGTTTGGTTGGTTGGTTGGTTGGTTGGTTTGGTTGGTTGATTGGTTTGGTTGGTTAGTTTGGTTGGGTGGGTGGGTTGGATGGTTGAGTTGGTTGGGTTGGTTGCTTGGTTAGTTGGGTTAGTTGGTTGGTTGGTTGGTTGGTTGATTTGGTTGGTTGGCTGGTTTGTTTGGTTGGTTGAGTTGATTGGGTTATTTGGTTGGTTGATTGGTTGGATGGACTCCTAGATAGACAGATGGGCAGATGGACAAGTAGATGGATATATGAACAAATGGATGGACAAATTGATGAGTAGATTGATGGACAAATGAGAAAATAGCTAATAGATGGACTTACAGGTAGCTGGACAGACAAACAGAAATGGATAATGATGATGGTAGGTGGGAATAGACAGATATCTCTTTATGAACAGGCAAGCAGGTAGACATGGGGATTGACAGGGAAGTGGATGGATAGAAATAGACAGATGAGAACTGCCCTCCCATTCTCATCCTTCTTCCCTGTAAGGATTGTCCTAACAATAAGGGTCCACTGACTGTGGCTGAAACCTTGGCACTGGCTTCATCCAGCACCACGCCCTGAGGAAGTCAGAGGCTGTGCAGCTTCTGCGCTTCCGCCTCGCGTCTTAGTGCTGTCCTGGTGGTTTTGTTGGTGGACAGTTTTTGTTTTGTTTAAATAAAAACTGCCTCCCAGATCCTCCCCACCCATCCAATACCACTCCTTTTTTCTTTCTCGCTTTCTCTTTAGGAAACAAACAGGTAAATAAATAAATAAATACAAAAACAAAAAGTATGTATGCATGCTCTCATACACACACACCATGAAAACACTTAACTCAGAAGCCATATTATATAAGCAAAAGACTGGTAAGATTTTTAAAAATGCCCAAACAAAGCAACATGAGACCAAAAAAAAAATACTGCTGAGTTTGATTTGTGTTGGTCATCTACTTCTGGGCACGAGGCCTGTCCTCAGACATCGTTATATACTCAGTGAGACTCCATCGGAGAAAACAAATTCTTCCTTTGCAAACAGTTGTCAGGTGGAGAGAGCTTCTTGGCTAGGGATGGGAGCTCTTACCCTTCTCAGCACTGGGACCCTGTCTAGCTTGGACCTGTGCAGGCCCTGTGCAGACTGCCAGAGTCTCCGTGTGCTCATGTGTGCAATGGTGTGTTGTGGAAGACACTGGTTCCATGATACCATCCATCCCCTCTGGTTCTTACAGTCTTTCCGCATCCTCTTCTGCATAGTTTCCTGAGTCCTGAGAGGAAGGGTTTAGTGAAGACATCCCATTTAGGACTAAGTGTTCCCAAGTCTCCCACCCTCTACACACTGTGCTGGAGCATTCTAATGCCTTGGGATATCCCGTTTCTATTAGATAGCTCCTTCTTTCACCTATGGCGCTTATCCCCCATCTAATCAGAAAGTCCCTTCCTTAGTGGGCCACAGCTTGTTTTATCTGCTAAAGATTGTGCTTTTCAAACCCTGAGCAGCTCCCTTGTCCCTCCCATGGCATGGCCTCTCCTCTGGCCAAGCCACATGTGCCTGCTGCAGTTCCTTCTTATTCCCTCTGAAATGTGGTGACCCAGTGTAACTCAGTGCTAAGTCTGGGACTTGGAGAGAGCCTGTACTGGAGGCCAGCATGGCACCTGCAGTGCTGAGCTATGGAAAGAGTCCCCGTGGAGGACAGTTGGCCCTGCTCACCATGCCGTGCCCCTAGGCAAGCCAAATTGTCCATCTGCTGACCAGGTTGTACCACCCATCAGACCTTGGGAAGTTGACTGGGGTGACTCCTGTAGTATCTGGTACCAGCATCTCATACACGACATCAAACCTGAGTCCTTCCAACCGTCACTTCATTCCACTTGGCTCAACAACAGAGACCAGAGCAGACAATGGCTACATGTGTCTTGTAGTCCTCCCTGCATATGACTGTCAGCCAGGCTCTCTGAGACATCCCCTCATCATGTCTCCAAATGTGACATTCACCGGAGTCAGAGCTCTGAACTTGGACCAGCACCTCGGTCTCATTCTCAGATGGTCAGATGGTGACGGAGGGTCGGTCAGTAAAAGCACGTGTCCGGTTGTTCATTTTCCTCACACAGATTGCATCTCAGTCATTGGGTAGACATGCCAGTGGCCTTGCCAAAGTCTGCCAACACAATACAGCTCCCCGGACGCTCGGCTTCACAGGTGCCTCGGTTTCCTTTCTTGGTGCTGATAGAACACCCTGACACAAGTAACTTAAGTGGGAAAGTGTTTACTTAGCTCAGAGTTCCAAGTGATAGCCCGTTATTGGGGAACATCAAAGCAGCCGGAACTTAAAACAGCTAGTCACGTTACGTCCAGAGAGCAGTGAGTGAGTGTATTCACACCAGCGCCGAACTTATGTTCCCATGCATTCAGAATCTCCTGCTTAGGGAATGGTGTCACCCATGGTGGGTGGGTCTTTCCTACCCCAGTGACTGTACACGTGATGATCACACTCACGCACTTGCATGTGTACACACGCACACATGCACATACACGTCCACCTGGTCTACACTGATACTATCATCATCAGATAACTTTAGACTATGTCCCGTAGATAACTAAATCTGCCCCACTCCAAGAAAATTCCATTCCCTTCCTTGCTTTGTTCTCGTTTATACCGGTTTCCTCTTTTCCTCTCCTGTTTCAGAATCAATTTAATAATGCAGTCAGGAATTCCGAATCTGATGGCTGACTTAAGGGCTGACCTCTCGGTGTTGAGGGCAGCCCTGCTCCTCTCTGGTTTGCCTGTCAAGTCTTCTGTCCCTCGCCTTGAGAAACATGTTTAGCAATAGCCAGTGACTCTCTGGTCCAGTCCTGTAGGGCCCAAGCTGTCATGCAGCCTTCCTTCCACCCTGCCCTCTGTTCCCTTAGTCCCTGATGGCAGTTTCTGTTGAGTGAGCCCTAATTTTCCCCCTGGACTGTGTTGAGATAAGGGGGTGAGTCTGTAGCCCGCACCACCCTCGGTGTTCTCTTCCTTCCAAATGCTTCTTTCTCACTTATAGGATGGGAAAGCCAAGCGCTCCCTGGTCCTTTTTGTTTAACAATTCTATTGAGCTACTTCTCTCTTCCCCACCTTCTCAGTCAGGAGCAACCAGCTCGTCCTCCGCCTCTTCACTGAGAAGCCTCCTTGGCTGAATATCCATGTCATGAGCGAGTTCTGTCTTGCACGGAACAGATCACAAGCCCAGTTCAGCCAAGTTCTTTGTCACGTTAAGATCGCCTCCTCTCTCTATAACTCCTCCTGAGTCTCTGTGTGAGACCTGAGCAGAATGGCTTCGACTGTTGCTTTCTCAGTGTTACAGGAGCATGGCCCTGCCTCTGCTCTCCCCTCAGCAGGACTGCCTGCCTGCCCAGATTTGTCCCTAGCAGTTGCCAGCCCCTTCTGTGCAGGTCCAAAACTGCTCATGCCTTTGGGTAGCACTAGGGCATCTTTTGTGTCTTCTACCTTGGTTGCTTTGGACTGCTGTAAGCTGGTTGTCCGTGGTCGTGGTGACAGAGACCTCCTTCTCATTGCTCTGGAGTCTAAGACATCTGTAGTCCACTCATCGCACTGCTGGTTCTGGGGAGGGCGGTTCCGATTGCAGACTGACTTCCCACTATGCCTGAAAGTCTGGAAGATGCCTCTTTTTACAGAGGAACTAGTCTCATCCTCCAGGGCTCTGCCCTCGTGATTGGACCACCTCCTGATACTGCACTTAGGAGTTAAGACTTCTGTACCCAAGTCATGCATGTGACACTTGCCTGTAACCCAAGAGCTCAACAGACAGAAGCAGGATGACCTCAGAAAGTTCAAGGTTGTCCCGATTTACATACTAAGTGGAAGCCTATCAGTTCTATACAACAAAACTTTAGCTTGGTGGTTCTCAACTTGTGGATTGAGATCCCCTTGAAGGTCCAAAAACCCTTTCACAGAAAACACAAATATTTATATTATGATTCATAACAGCAGCAAAATTACAGTTGTGGAGCAGCAATGAAAATAGGGTTTTTTTGGGGGGGGGGTGTTAGGGGTCACCACAACGTGAGGAACTGTATTCAAGGGTTGCAGCATTGGCCTAAGAATCGCTGCTCTGACTCAAAAACTAGCCAACCAAATAAGCAAAGGTGTCACCATATAACTTTGAAGGGAAACAAGCTTTCGTTCCATGGCATATGCAGGATTGTAGGTAGGGCTTGAGGGCCTAGCCTGAGTATGGGCCTAGCCTTGGACAGTGAGGCAGAATAGCATACCAACTCAGGTATTCAGGGTCAGGTGAGTAAGGGCAGCTCTGGTGCCTAGACGGTCCTTGTGATGGCCAGAGGCCATAGCATGGCTGCCATCGGGGTGATTAGGAAGACCGTCTGGGGAGATGACAACAGTAGAGAACAAAGCTCCTTGGCCACTGCTGGACATGCCTTCTCTCCTGCTACCCTCATAGCTGGTATGTCCTGGCCAGAATCACCGTGAGTGACATGTGTCAGGCTCTGTAGACATGCAGAATGGAAGTTCATCCTGATAGCCCCCCAGACAGCTGAGCCCAGTGTGTAGGTGTGGACCTCTCTCTTGGCTTGATGGTGGACACATGGGTTTGTGAGTGTGAAGCTCGCCCGGTGAGGTTGGCTGGAGACAATACCGAGGCTTGGGATATGCAGTGTTAGGATGTAAACTGGAGAAACCTTGACTGTGCAGCCCCAACCCCCAAGAGGTCCTCCAGGCTGGACAGTGTTTGATCCTGGAAGTGGCTGGCCCCCTTCTTTTCTGAGGGGAAGGAAAAGCTTTTTGAGGGAGGGTATGCAGAGACATGGCTAGGGAGAGCAGACTCCTCAGCTATACACCATTCTGACATCTCCCTTCCCACACCCCCCGTGGCAGAGGCCTGCGGCAGCAAGTCTGTGTACGACGGCCCTGAGCAGGAGGAATACTCAACGTTCATCATCGACGACCCCCAGGAGACGTACAAGACGCTGAAGCAGGTCATCTCGGGGGTGGGGACCCTTGAGCAGGAGCACGCACAGTACAGGAGAGACAAGTTCAAGAAGACGAGATACGGGAGCCAGTGAGTGTCGGGGTACTCAGGGTTGATCTAGAGATCTGGCCCTTCAGTGAGCAGCCACCTCCTGTGGGAGGACCCTGGGGTTCCATGGAGTTCAGAGACCTGGGCTTGCCTTAGCCTTCTGTCTGCTGCAGAGCAGGTACCCAGCTCTGTTGTGTGCAGGGAGCTAGCTCCATCCCACTAGCAGCCCAGTGAGGCCTTAGAAAGAGCCTGGGGCCACTCATCTACCATTACACACACCCTTTGCCACCTCTTCCGGCCACTGGGGGGCTCTGAGTACTGGGTCACGAGGCTGAGCACATTCTTGTCCCTGGTTGAGGTGGGAGAGGTGTAGGTAGAGGACTCGAGTCAGATTGGGACATTTGACCTCTCTAAGTCTGGCCATGTGGCCCCTGGTAGATCAAGCTTTACAGTTGAGGATCTGGAGATCAAGCTCAGGTTCATACAAGCTAGGGCAGCTCCTGGACCACATTCAGCATCACACTCAGGTCCATA
>NW_021604615.1:8231274-8263317 GCF_004785775.1 Grammomys surdaster | reverse complement strand
ACACTCAGGTCCATAGAGGCTAGGGCAGCTCCCGGACCACATTCAGCTGGTGCTGTGGTACTATGTCCATCCAAGGACTGCTCAGGGACTTCTCCATAAGTGCATGGGGCATTGCCCTTAAGTAGTGGGTGACCCACAAGGACCCCAGAAGTCTATATGCCCTCCCCATATCACCTTTCCCCAGGGAAAGCTAAAACAATGCTCGGGAACAGTAACAAGGCCCAATCCCAACTGCACTGGCCATGGGCCACGTCCTGACTGTCCCCAGATACTCACGGGACTGAAGATCAGCAACACAGGGTGCTATTGACTCTGACCTCAGACCTGCCTGCACTGGTTCCCAGCGATCCCTTTGGACACTCCTGGGGTGGTCCACATTCACCTTTCAGAAACATTGCTTTGATGGTATTAAACATGCATGTCAGCCTCGCAGACCAAAGAGCACAGTGAGAGGTTTCATGCCACGTCTCATGGAGGGAGGTGGGGTATGCACTGCCGTAGAGCAGCACTTACCAAGCTCCCACAATGCTCCAGGCCCTGCCCCAGCATAGAGCATCTACCAGCACCCAGGAAGACGAAGCCATGCCCTCCCAGAACACATACATACATACATACATACACACATTCTGCAAGTGATACATACTTCATACAGAACACACGCGTGTGTACAGCCCATGTATGTCCACACTAGCATGTGCACACATCTGTGTGCATCTGCCACATGTGTTCAGGACGGCATAGCCCACACATATGTATGTATAGTGTGTATGTTCTAAATGTGCTCCGTACACAAGCACACATGACAGCTACACATGTGAAGCGTGTGACATCCCATGCACAGGAGAAACCCAAGTCACAATGAATGCTTCCTTGGGGTCAGTGCTGGCTGTTCTTTCTGAACTTTCCACATTTTTTTTTTTTTATGATGAGCATGCGTCACAGTGACAAACAGGCACGAAGACAATTAAAAGTACAGTGGTTGTTCGAGTATCGGGAGCAGGACCTCACTTTCTCCTTCTGCTCTCTCTCCAGGGAGCATCCTATTGGAGACAAGAGCTTCCAGAACTACATCAGGCAGCAGTCTGAGATCTCCACCCATTCCATTTAAGGTCACAGCATTTCCCAGAACGGCGCTGTTGACCCGCACCAGGGGGAAAAGCAGATAAAAGAAGGCAGAACACATACATGGAGAGGAATCATGTTCACCCGTTCACACAGGGCCTGCCAAGCTGGTGGGGCCACCGCAAGCCACGCATGCTCTTCAGCAGGAACTGTTGCCTGGGCTGTGCACGCCCCTCGGCGGCCAGCACAGGCGATCTGAGCCATCCTGGAATGTATGATCATCTATCTGTCTTTTTACTCCTTCAGTTGTACAGGGATCCAGAGATCTGTTAAACATTAGGAAGCGTGGACTTTTGTCTAAACCCGTTCCCTCGTGGTCCAGTCCTTCTTCACAGAGGCACGGCTGGTTCATGCACGTTAGGGTGCACCTTCTGGAGTGTGCACTCCCTCGTTCCTCGCCTGCTGCTCTCTGTGACTCTGTACACATGTAGCGGACTGGCCTTAGCCATAGACGTACACGTAATCCTGCCATTCTACTTAAATCCCTCTTTGGGATATTAGAAGCAGTATTTCCCTGGAAGCCAGCCGGCAGGCAGCCTTTCTCCTTACCTTACGTTGGTCTGTCCCTGGCTAAAGGGTCGCTTTGTGGCTGGGATGGACAGGATGGTACAGAAACCCTTGGATCTTTGAGGACCTGGGGTTCTTTTCTTAGAGTCCCTGGAGAGGGAGGGCTGAGAGCCGAGTCTTCTCTGGGTGACCATCCCCCTCAGTTTGAATGCAGGTCTGGATGCTGGGTAAGGTTTTAAACTAGAGTCCACATGCTTGCTGCCTTAGTGAAAGTTTGGGAACGATTTTTAAAATGCACATTTTCCAAGCTGTCTTTCTTAATGTTTTTAAAGGATTGTTTTTAAATAACATTTTGATATAAGGCAGTGTGGGGACACCAGCATCTATATGCATTAAAGGGGATGACCCAGGGAAATCCAAAGGGAACAGTATTTGATTTCTCACAAAGCCAAAGGGTCCTCAGGGAGGGTCCAAAGGAGCTCTGAGATGGGGACTGTACCGTCAGCAATAAAGGCCAAACGTGGTATCACACATGCCTATGTCTCTGTGAGCCCAACAGGCTACACGTGGCAATGTCTGGAACCACTGTTGATTGGGGTGGGAGGGTCCTGAAACAGACAAGACAGACTGCACCAGCTTAGCCCCACAGTACTTCTGAAGCCTCACCCAAACTGCATCTCCAGAGGCCAAGAGAGGGGCGCTCTGTGGGCAGATGTTCCTGAAGGACACAACCATACATCCTGGTACCATTTTCTCTTTGTTCTTGTTGGGAGGTTTACTCTGTATCTATAAACATAACAGCGTTGGAAGGCTAAGAAGCAGAGGATGGGAGGAAAAAGTAACTTTGGTCACAGTAGGCAGGTGGCACTCTTGTTTTTAACATGGGTTTGTAACTTAATGTTTCTGTTTATAAGATACTAATCTTAATTTGCAATGTATTTTACTGGTTGATTAAAGCAGATGTTTTATTCTTTCTGTGGAGTGGTTTGGATTTCCAGAGGACAGCAGTGTCCAGGAGGTTCCCTACAGGGAGGGTGACAGATTGATGTCAGCCCAGACAGGTGTGGCTGTCATGACAGGTGGCATTTCCAACAGCGTGGCATGTCCCCTCGCTAGGACGAGGGACAGCGCTGAGCACCTAATTCCCTTCTCCTCTCCTCCCTTTGGGTTCTACTCTCTTCTTTTCCTTTTTAATTCCACTGGGAGTTAAATGGGAGTTAGACCCATTAGAAGAAAAGTCTGGAGTTTGGCTTTGAGAGAGCACTGAGTTTTTCTCTGGGGACTTTCTTGGGCCAAGAACTCAGGCCAGAAGGCTTCCCAGGACAGGGCAAAGCTGGCATGGGTTGCTGGTCAGTTTCCACTGGCCACAAAGGAGAGTGGAGTGGAGCAAGGAAGATAGGACCCTGCTCCTTGGCCTCTTGTCTGCCAGGGAACTCCCAGGAGTGGAGTGTGGAGTGTCTGGTGTCCTGGCCACGGGCATCTGTTAGTGTGGTCAGCTGGAAGCAAAACAAAAAACAAACAAAACCAAAACAAAACATAAAGAATTAGACAACACCAAAATGAAGGATTGACCTCCTATCCGAGCACGCCTAATCAGAGATCAGCTCACACTGGAACAATCACACCACAGCATGCTTGATTAGGACTTGGATCACACGGAGGCAAGCCTACTTAAGACTCAAGTTTACTCTCGAATATGCCTACCTAAGCCCCAACTCACACTCCAGCACGCCTAGTTAGGATTCAGATCATTTCAGGTGGGAAGGGCTCACATTTGATCTCATCAGATTAAGAACTGGGAGGCTAGGAATAGACCAGTCCCTGTGGGGAAGCCATACAGAAAATGGATCACTAGGGATCTTCTGTTTGGCTGTGTTAGTTCAGGCTGTGCCCCAGCACCCTCTGCTGAAGACATCACACCAGAAACCTCGGGCATGCTATGTTTGAGAAGCGGGGTCTTGGGAAGTTTGAAACTGAAGTAAGGTCACTGGTGTAAATCCAGGTTTTGAGAACAGCTTACACTGAATGTCTGCAAGGCTGGTTAACTTGCTTGCAAGGTTGGTAAGACCTTCCAAGCATGTGGCTAGGTTGGCTGTTCAGGGCCAGAGCCCAATTACACTTTATGTTGGGTATTGTTTTTTTTAAATGTAGGATACCTTAAATAATTCAATCAGAAAACATTTACATTTAAGGTATGAAATGTTGTGACTATTGTTATTAGAGATTTGTGTCTTCTGTTCTAATAGGTCTGATATTTCATTTTTTATCACTGTTACAAATAATATTTCGTCCATGGGAAAAGTTTTTTTTTTTAAGATTTAGCTATGTATGTATTTTTGAGTTCTTTGTTTGCATGTGTGCCTGGATGACAGAAGAGGGCATCTGATCCCGATACAGACAGTTGTGAGCCCCCATGTGGGTGCTGGGAATTGAATGCAGGACCTCTGGAAGAGCAGCCAGTGCCCTTAACTGCTGAGCCATCTTTTCTGCCCCAGGAAAAGATAACCTTGTTTAAAGAAAATTTAAAGGAATATTACATTGTCAAATCTCTTTTATAATGTGACTTTTCATTTACTTTCCCAAGATAAATCTGGCATGATGCCAATATAATAGTATCCACAGGTAAGAATTATGATAATTTGGATATTGAAGACCAATTTTCCCCTTTTATTAAAAAATAGATTTTTGGCCAGGCATGACACACGCCTTTAATATCAGCACTTGGGAGGCAGAGGCAGGTGGATCTCTGTGGGTTCCAGGATGGACTGGTCTACAGAGTAAGTTCCAGGACAGCCAGCGCTACACAGAGAAACCTTGACTCAAGCAAACAAACAAAAAGATTCTTTTCTTAATATATCCTGATTAGAGTTCCCCCTCCCTCTACTCCTCCCAGTTCCCTCCCACCTCACCTCACCTCACCTCACCTCCAGATCCACTCCCTTTTCTGTTTCTCATTAGAAAAGAACAGGCTTCTAAGAGGGAACAACCAAGCATTACAAAATAAGATATAATAAACAGAAGCCATTACAGCAAGGTGAATAAGGAGAACTACAGAAGGAAAAGAACCTGAAGCGAAAAGAATCAGGAACCCGCTCATTCATACGTTCAGGAGTCCCATAAAAACGCTAAACTGAAAGCTAAAATATATACCCAGAGGACCTGGTGAAAGACCAGTTTTTCTTAAGAGTTAGAGCTAGCCATGCCACAGCAAGCTAGAGCTGTAAGTTTCGCCAGAAAAAAACTAAAATGAAAAAGGTAAGAATCCGGGTCTTCCAAGTACAAATAAAACAGATCATAGAGGATAAATGGCTGTAAATACAGGAGAAACATAGAGTCGATCCAGGAAATTGTTTGTTTAAAGGGCCTGTTTTCCTCGTCTATACCTTCACTCTGAGATACTGCTCTGGATTATTTTGTTTTAGGTATATTACTATTAGCTGTCACATTATGTCAAATACAGATGATTTAAAAAGCATCAGCTCTTGATCATGATGGCTGGCAGATTTTAACTGTATAATCCAGGAGTTTCTTTCTAAACGACTTAACCAGTTTTTCCTCTCTCTCGAAGCCTATTTTTCCAACTGCTCAAGCCTTCCCTACATCAGGTCCTAGGAAGTCTTCTCTGTAGACATGGGACAGTCATAATACTTAATAAACGATATATGATACTTGGCCAATAGAACTGTAAACAGGGGCCCCTGGATGGACCAACACCTTGCACTGAACCTTCTCCTGGCTGTAACTGATAAGAACATCAGTGAGTGTGGAGGGGTTGGAGTGTTGCAGGTCTGGAGCCTGATGACAGTTCACCTTGGGCTTTCTTTAGCCACTTTAATATCCAGTCCTTGCCGACCTCACAACCTGTGACTAACAGGGGCAGCCTTTTGGGATGTATTAACAAAACCCTAGTTTCCCCCAGCCAAAGGGCTACGAATGCCATCGGACAGCATCTGAGGCCCAGAGCTGAGATTCTTTATATTTTTGTAACCTATCTATTTACAATGTCCAGCAGTGTATTTGAAAAGAGCCTTTGTTTCTGACTTTCTTTGTCCTGTTAATATAAAAACTCCAAGGGGCTGAAGATCTTCAGTGCTGAGAGGCCATGTCACTATTAGACTTCAGTTCCCCGTGCTCAAATCGGATGTCTCGCAGCTGCCTGGAACTCCAACTCCTGGGATCCCACACCCTCTTTTGGAGCTTGCCGGCACCTGCACTCACACACACACTTACCTGTACATGGAGATTAATAAACTATTAGTGTGGATTGCTGTCTATATGCAGGAGAGGGCAGGTACAAGAGAGGATGAGAGCTTGTGATTGGACAGTGGAAAAGGAAGACAGGCTGAGAATTTTAGAGAGGAACACAGAGAGATAGAAGAAGGGAAGGAGAGGAAGAAGAGCACAGTCCTGGGAGCCATTAGTACTGGGGATTTCTTAGGTAGATGATCAAATAATAAGTAGGGTGCATTTGCCCCATCTAGGGGTGTAGCTTGTGTTTATATCAATTGAGTTCTGAGTTCATTGTGTGGGCGTTTTGTGGGTTGAGAATTCACTGATATAAATCTGACTGATAAATTACAAGCCTCTAGAGTTTTGATTTTACCGGGTTACAGGGATTTGTGACAGCTAACCACAGGGGGAGGATGGCTGAGATTGTGACCAGAATCCGCAGTAAGAGAACCGTGAGATGGGTGGTCACTGCATGGGGGTAGTCATGGAGGGGGTGAGATCTCCGGGCCAGAGAGTAGCCGGCGCTGGCACTGGATGGAGCCTTTTTTAATAGTTCACACAACATATTAGTTATTAATAAGACACAGCCAGCCCCCCAACAACCGAGGCAGAGTCCTATGGATTATTTCTCTTGCATGATTAGTGGGGAATTACCCCTAATCTATATTTTCATTTGCTAGACTTAATTTCCCAGCTGCACTCCCCAAATACTTGCGGTTTGACTCTTCCCTGGTCCATAGCTGATCTTTATCAATTTGGAAGCAATCCATAGCTTTTCTTTTCCTGTTGGAACAAATGTAAAATCTCCTTCCCGAGGTTACATAGGTCCTTCTTTTCCATTCTGGAGTTAGGATTTCTATCTACTGATCTAATTCAGCAATCCTTTCTAAAATCGCTTGTGCTGCCTGTTTTATTCTCAGCTGCTCTCCCCCAAAGCAAAAATCAGCTGTTCGAATCCTGCCTGGGTTACTTCTGCTCCAGATGATCTGTCCTGAGGGCAGGGATGTTTCCCTTGCAGCCTCTCCCAGGGTCTACAGATGTCATCTTCATGGGCTATCCTCCCAATCTGTTTCTTCATCTCCTCTATGACACAGTGGACTGGGGCTCCTGTCTGTCCTGGGGGTGGGGGTGAGGGTGGGAGGCATTTTATCTGGGCACCTGTTCCTCCATGTGATCACATGTAATGGGGCTCTCCGGTCCTCTCCATCTCTCTCTTCACTCTTTCTCCTCCTTGTGGTCCCCATCTGCGACCCCCAGCCCAGTGTCAGAAACTCCACCTCTCCTATTCTCCCCAGTAACTGGCTGTAGCCACCTTTATTTAACCAATAGTTTTTAAATGGGGAGCAAGGTTTACATGGCATCACCGGTGTACGTGAGGATCTGCTCATTGGGTACAATCAGATCTTGGGGACCAGTATTTAGCATTTGAATATATAGCAGCACCAGAGGAATCCTCAACACATATCCACACACAGACATACACGTACTCAGAAAAAAAAAAAACGTATCCAATTGTTACTATGTTGGAGCGTTGAGTCTGGGGTCATTTGAATGTGTTCTGAGTCAGTTGTCACTTGTCTTTAGCAACAGAACATCCCTCTGAGGGGAGAGTTGTGTGCTGTGTTGACACCAGAGGGAGCCCCAGTCCACTGTGTTTGCTGTCATAGAGGAGATGAAGAAACAGATGGGGGGGGGGGAAAGCCCATGAAGATGACATCTATAGACCCTGGGAGAGGCTGCAAGGGAGACGTCCCTGCCCCTCCTTGATCTCTAGCCTTCAACTGGGAGACATTTTTCCAATTGAGGTCACCGAGGCTCAGGTCCTGTATGGGCAGATTTCTCTGTCCCTGTAAATCACCAAAATGTCTTCCACCAAGCCCTGCTTTCAGTGGTAAGTTCTGACCCATCGGTCTGAATGTAAACCGGATCACACTGCCTCAGGGCTATTCATTTATTTTCCTGACTTTGCTTCCTGCCATCCTCATGCCCGAAGAAACAGAAAGATTCTCGAATGGGAGAAAGCACTGGCTTCAGGAACACACTGCCTTCTAGAAATCCCTGGCTGTTAAAGAATCCAGGAGTACAAGACAGCAGCAGATAGCAAACCACTTAAAATCCCTGAGCCAGTGGGGATCTCTGGGACAGTCTTCAACAACCATTCAGCTCTAACTTGTGATGTCATAGCAGCGCTATAGCAACAGTGAGTGAGCTCATGCTGGACCACTTTGCTGGCGGAGAGGCAGGGAGAGGCTGGCAGAGATGCCTTTGGTCTGAGGCTGTGCTGGTGACTCCCTCCTTCCCTCTGGGTCAGGATGGAGAAGGATCCCACTACTCACAGGAAGCACCGGCCTGGACCTGGAGCCCTGCCCTCAGGAATAACCCCTGTATATCTCAAGGCGGCCAGTGAAGGGGCGGAACTCCAAAGGAGCAGGAGTGTGGGTGGCTTGCACCAGAAGGGGGATCCACCAGTCTGCATCAGGAAGCTGCTGCACAAGGAGATAGGTAGGGGGTGGCTCCCTCCTGGAAGGTTGGGAGGGCAGGCAGACCTGGTCCGGCCTCAAGAAAGTACAATCTGTGGACATCTGGACATGGACAGTGTGTGCATTATGCAAGACGCATTCCTATTAGGAGAAGGTAGCTGGTTTCTAACTCCAGAACTGCACCAGCCAATGGAAACCCTGCCTCTCTCTTGACTGCTCTTTGCTCAGTGCACTTAATAGAAAAGATCAGGTCTGGAAGATTCTCCTAACAATTAGCATCTTCTGAAACACAGTCACGTGTGTACATGTGTGTGGGAGTGCTGGGGGAGTCCTTTTATTTTACCTTGTGTATATGGGTGTTTTGCCAGCATGTAAGTATATGCACCTTGTACATGCAGTGCTTTGGAGACCAGGAAAGGGCGTTGGATCCCCTGGGAGTGGAATGAGACTTGAGTCCCATGTGTGTTTTGGGACTCAAACCCAGGACCTCCAGTAGTACAGTTAGCACTGTTTCTCCAGCCTACCAGTCCGTTTTGAAATCTTCTGGAAATATTGAAACCACCAGCAAGCCTCCTGTCAGGCTCCTTCCTCCATCATTCCTTGACCCCCTGGACTCTCGTCGGAGGCT
This sequence comes from Grammomys surdaster, assembly GCF_004785775.1. Taxonomy (NCBI): domain Eukaryota; kingdom Metazoa; phylum Chordata; class Mammalia; order Rodentia; family Muridae; genus Grammomys; species Grammomys surdaster. The sequence goes on along the minus strand of NW_021604615.1, from coordinate 8,254,350 downwards.
GGGATCAGACTGAAACCTTCCTTTTTTTTTCTCCCTGGGGCATGTGAGAACTGCCAAGGTCTGAATTATCATGCAATGCTGTGTAACATCCCCCATCCCCAGCTAAAAGGCTTCAGCCTCCTGCTCCTCACTGTTGGGACATCCACAGATGTCCACAACTCTGAGTTCGGCACTTCAGGCAATGGAGAGACAGGAGCACAGGGTCTCTTGAAGAAGGGACACAGGGCACAGGCCAAAGCCAGGTGTGCTGAACACAGGAAGGGACGGGCTGCCTTCTGGGAAGAAGGCAGCTGGCTAAGCACATGGCATCTCTATGAAGAACTGCATAGGGGATGGGGTGAGGTTTGAAATGGGTGGACAGACAGATGAACCTGTGAGGAACTTTATCCTGCACTGCCTCAACTAGCCTGCAAGCTAAGCCCCAGGAAAGGGCCAACCAGCTCTGTAAGGGAACCCTTCAGAGCAGGGCAGCCTCCAACTCAGGCTCTGGGTTCGATTTCTATAAGAACTCTTCTCTAGCACTTTGGAATTCCTGTCTGAGTCACAAAGCCACTGTGGGGGAACAGGTAATACCAGCTGTGGTCTGGCTTAGATGGCAACTCTGGGGGAAGAGTCCAGAATAAAGCCTCATAGAAGCTATCTGTGCACAACTCTTCCTGTCGGACGCTGTGCTGAACTGCCAGGTCCCTTGGTGTTGAGCGGAGGAAGTTACATGCAGAAGGAGTATGGCATGATGGGATAGCTCACAGACCAGCTAACATCCCTCCAGGCTCAGCTGGCTCAGTTCCCTGCAGTTATTGCCCTGAAGCTAGGGAATTCATGTCAGCTTGTTAGGGTCCCCTCAAGTATCTCTTGCCTCATAGGATAGAGGATAATTAAGATCACCCCAATTACGATGTTCCTCAGAGCTATGAGGTGTCAGTAGTCAGGATGTTCCTGAACAAGTCATCCCATTTCCAGCGAGCGGCCATCTTGGGAGAGTCCCTTCCTGTCTCCTGCTCTGCCACTTCAATAATTGATGCTGAGATAAGGACATTTGCAGATCCAGAAGGCCATGGATGCCCGGCCTGGGTCACAAACATAGGAGAGCAAGGGGGGTGTGTTTTTACAACAGCACATGAGGTGGGCTCAGAGCTCAAGCCCAGGCATGGAGGGTGTTAGGCCAGACGAAATGCAAGTATGCTTGGAGCATGGCCAAAGAAGCCATCAAAGAGGAGAAAGGGAAATCGTTAGAGCCGTGGCTGTTAACCTCAGGCTGCCCTTGAGCCTGCCCTGAGAGGAGTGCCAGGCAGGACAGTGAGCCTGTGAGGTAGCAAACGGTGGGAAGGCCTAGATGCAGGAGCCACCATACCTTGTTTAGAATGTTCGTGTACTAACCTACTTCCCTCGCTCCTCAGACTCTGAAGACCAAGGTAAAGACCCAAGAAGTAACACGGATGACAGCACCTGGTGAGCAAAAGAGCTTTCTTCTGAAATGTGACGACTGGGGTGTGGGGAGTGGGCCTAGAGCCCTCCGTTGGGGTCAGGACTTTGGGGGACCCAAAAGAAACTGAATCTTTTTAATGAAGGGATGATTGGTAGGTTCCTCTTTATCCAAGAGACTTGTCCTAAAAAGAACCCACCATCCATCATGTGTCTCTGAACTGCAGAGAGTCCTGTTCACTCCCTAGGCAGCCCTTTTGGCTGGTCCTTGTCTGGCGTCGAGCTGGCTTGCTGGAAGTATCTCAACAAACATCTCCATATGCTTCTCCTGGAAAGGAATCTGCACCCTCTTATATCAGCTGGGCCCACCGAGGTCTCCTTGATGAGCAAGGAGGGTGCATAGCCAGCCTCAGTATTGGTCAGACCTAACAAGATGTCTATTGTTAAGATAGAGCAAGATGTCTGGCCACCTAACACAGGGGCCATGCCTCTATATTTCCTACCATCCCACCCTCTAAAGGGCTTAGAGGTCATGGAATCCAAGGCTTTCCCCAGTTCTCAAACTCCATTCACTGTGGACCAAGAACAGGCCAGGTTGCCTGTTTACAAATGACCTCCCATGAGCCAATACCAGTGGAGGATACTGAACCAGGAAATCTTGAGGTGGAAGGATGTTGGTGACTAAGAAGACACTGAAGGTGTCATTGGTTGGTAGAACTAGGTACCAACATGTCACATAGGCCTATAGCATCCGTCTAGCCTCAGATAAAGCACAGGGACTTTGGGTAATATAACCCCAAATATGTCAGAAGCCAGCAGCCATCTGAGTCTTCCCTCTGGCAATGGTAAGGAGATATCTGTGTTCCCTGTTCCTACTGCAGTCCCCAAGACACATTCAACAAAATACATGGGGTCAGGGAACCACTAAGGTGGTCATGAGTGACGGGCATGGATCTACCCACTGATGCCCTAATTAAGATCTCTACCCGGAGGGAGCGGGGCTGGCGTCTCCAGACAGGATAAGTTATTAGAGGGATAGGGGTTCCTCCTTTTTTGCCTCCAAAGGGCTCACAGGTGTACCCCACTCCTAGCATTAGGGGGAGGAGCCAGAAAGACAGCAAGTAACTCCTGTCCTGACTCTTATTCCAAACTGCTTCTTTGACACGCCTGTCACATTTAACTCCAGTCAGGCGAGCCTAGAGGATGACAGGAAGAGAGAGAGCCAGGATGAGGCAGAAAAAACGGACCTCACGTGTGGGAAAACGGACCCAGAGAAGAGTGACTCAGAGCCCAGCGCCACAGGGGAACAGGACGATGCCTGCAAAGGAAGATGTGTCTCTGTGGCCGAGGTCAGGCCTTGGGCGGCTCTGCCCACTCTGTCTGTCCTCCTGTGAGGTGTCCCTGTACTCACCTGTTGGTGTCTTCTCGGATTTATAGGAGCAGCATTCAGAGTCCACGAAGCTGGATCACCTTCTAGAAAAGCAGGCAAGAGCTTCTTTCTTTAGCCACAGGAGTTAAGATATGTAAATCTGTCTGTAGACGAATTCCAGTGGGCTATGAGCACACTGTAGGCTTGTATCCCATAAGGCCATCTGAGCAGGCGCTGTGCTGTCCAACTGGGCCGGTAAGGAGCAGAGGGATCAAGCTTGGACCGCTTTACCTGATAACTGCTGTCCTGCCCAAGCTTGCCAAAAACGAAGTCACTAAAGGTGTACATCTTGAAAAGACTTCACCTTCCAGTTGAGCTTAGCCCACAACGATACACCCCAGAGACCATCACCCAGGTGTGGTGACTAAAGGCACACCTGAGGTGTGGCCACTGAGGTGCGTCTTCCATACAAGCATCATACTGAATTATAGATTTTGTAGTGACCTTTCCCAGTCCGTGTCACAGGGAATGGTGGCAGTAGAACACATTCTTCACCAGGACTTTACAACAGATAGTCCTTGGTAAGATTCTGGGCCAGTGAAAGTGCCGAGCAGAGACCTAGGTGGCATACCCCCGAGCTGTTGTATCATCCCATCTTGTGGAACAGATCTCATGTCAGTGAAACTTGGCTCTAGGAAAGTATATGAAGGTGACCCATGTGTTCCCAGTAGATCAGGGCTGAGGAGAGTTCCCCAGGTCTCAGGTACCTTGTCACTTGAAGGCCCTAACACTCAAGGTGGAAGGAGAAGAAACCCCTTGGAACATCAATAACTTGTTTCCAATGGGTAGGAATGAGGCAGAAGGCCGTACTTCTTCCTCTTCTGCCCAGAGCTACCCCTCTGGACACCCTGCTGTCTGTCACCACGGGGCCTCTGTCAAGCTTCACAGGAGTCCTCAGTCATCACCAGAATCTGGTGGAAGCACTCAGACCCAGAAGTCTAAAAGTCTGCGTTCTGTCAAGCTCACTCACAAATTATCACTTCCATCCTTAGAAACCATCTGTGTTTGTGGAGATCGACCTGGGAGACCATACTGAGGAGGAGGTACAGGCAAACCCCCCAGACCAGAAATCCAAACTACCCACTGGGAAAGCGCCTGCACTGTGGGTTGGAGCATTACAGACACGTGTTGAAGGGGGAGGCAGAGACCCAAAGCCAGATGTTCCAGGGAACCCTCCATGGTGATGGTGCTGAGGACCTGCCTTTGGGGATAGAATGAGAACACTTACGTTCTCTCTCTCTCTCTCTCTCTCTCTCTCTCTCTCTCTTTCTTTCTCTCTCTGTGTATGTATGTTTCTCTCTCTGTGTCTGTTTCTGCCTTTGTCTCTGTCTCTCTGTGTGTCTCTGTCCTATCTCTGTCTTCCTGTCTCTCTCTCTGACTCTCTTGTATGTCTCTGTCTCCCTCCTCCCTCTCTCTCTCTCTCTCTCTTTCTCTCCCCCTTTAGCACCAACCTGGGCCCTTGGGTACCCAGAGCTCTGAAGGAATCATGTTGTGCACAGGACACACTTGGATCTGGGAGAACAGGAAGTGTGGCTTTGTCAGTAACTGCTCAAACCACTCAGAGCCTCTTGTGCGCGATGCTCCATAGTAACTGTATCTCAGGGTTGTTTCCCGAAGCTCGCAGAACAGTGACCTTGGAATTAAGTATCACTAATATCACCGCCATGATCCCAACCCAGCTGTCTCACCATCTCTCTCCATCTCTGCCATCACTGCCATCACCGCCATCACCGCCATCGCCACTGGTGGAGCCACCATTACCATCAGTGTCACCACTACTGTGACAATTGCTGCTTCTTTTATCTCTGTCACCGTATTTTCACGCTCAGTATCATTGTCACCATCACCACCACCATCATCACCAATATCACTGCTGTTATTAACCTCACCATCTACATCACCGTCACCGCCATGGTTATCCATAAAATGATGAGGTTTTCTCAGTGGCTTGCCAACATAGTTATTTGGAGTCTCTTCCTCTGAAGTCTTTTTGGGCAATTCCTGAGGATTTCTGTTGACAAGTTCAAAGGGTGCCTGAGGGTTGGTTATTTTACAGATTACACCTGTTATACCTTTAGCTTTTGAATCACACAATATGGTGTTTTAATTAAATTTTTTATTGGGTATTTTATTTACATTTCAGATGTTATCCCCTTTCCCCATTCCCCCCCACCCAGAAACCCCCTATCCAATCCTCCCTCTTCCTGCTTCTATGAGGATGTGTCACCACCCACCCACTCCCACCTCCCTGCCCTGGAATTCCCCCACACTGGGGCGTCCACCCTTCACTGGACCAAGGACCTCCTCTCCCACCTATGCCTGACAAGGCCCTCCTCCCTTACATATACAGCTGGAGCCATGGGTCCCTCCCTATGTGCTCCCAGGCTGCTGGTTTAGACCCTGGGAGCTCTGGTTGGTTGGTATTGTTGCTCTCCCCATGGAACCGCAAACCCTTTCAGCTCCTTCAGTCTTCTCTCTCACTCCTCCATGGGGAACCCCATGATCAGTTCAATGGTTAGCTGTGAGCATCTGCCTCTGTATATGTCAGGCTTTGGCAGACCTCTAAGGAGACAGCTGTATCAGGCTCCTGTCAGCATGTATTTCCTGGCATCCACATCACTGTCTGCCTTTAAAAAAAAAAAGACTGACCATTAAATCCCTGAGGCTACTGTTTTATGAGGCCCTGAGTTCTAAGGACTCTGGAAAGGTCAACCAGAAGAAGAGCTAGACCAAGGGGCCAGGTCTCTCCATCCTAGCCCAGGGGCCATGGGGGGTCACACTAGAAGCCAGGGTCCCTGATTGGCATTCCCACTCAACAGAGTACAGTCTGGAAAGACATTCAGGGTCACAGGGGACTGGCCTCTGTTCCTGTCTGTTCCTTGGGTGGTGCCCTAGGTTACTCTGCTCCTTCCCTCAGGTAATCACCTGTACTGTAAAAGAAGAGAAGAGGGTCCCCAACGACATAGGGGACTTGTCTGAAGATGAGTAAGTATTGCTGAGGAACTGCTCAGAGAGAGGTACTTATCCAGAGTGACATCCCCGCCACACACTCTTATGGTGGCAGCACCGTGCCTCCTGCCTTCCCTCTGTTCCCCTGAGTCATGCATAAGCCACATGATTTGGGGGACCAGAGAGGCTATGACACAGTAAACTTTCTCAGAGCTGGGGAACAAATTTACCAGGAGCCACATTTGACTCCACCCAGACAACAAAATGACCAAGAAGCAGAAGGTAAAATCAGGGTCTCCATCTTGGAATTTAGCTAGAGAATGCTGGGTTGGAAAAGCCCTGCACACATATATGCCATCAGGGAGAGGGCAGCCCTTCACAGCTGGGTTTAGGCCTACAAGGTTTTGCACATTGGTGATGAGAGTTGTGCCTCTAGGTAGAACAGCAACGCTTTAAGACTTCCTGCAGTCCAGAGCCTTTAGCCACAAAGAGGGGTATTGGTTTGCAAGGACACGCCTGCCTCTGGCCCATGGATGCAGTTTACTTTATTTCTAACGATACAGAGATGTACAAAGAACACAATAGCGATTACTCAGACTCCCACCTTTTGGAATTAGTGGCTTTGTTAGGATGTTGCCTTATTTAGACTTTCAGAATAAAATGTCGCTATCAGATTTGTAAAACTGACACCAAGAAATTCTCCAAGGAATGACAGCAACTGTGCGGTCTCCAAGATTGCACAGAAAAGGAGGGACTTCAGAATCACCCCTAATCCAGCCTTACAGAACCAGGACACTGCTAGGCTGCACAGCCATTGATATCCTACTCGTACCCAGGCTGGGTTTGTGCAGGCTGGTGGGTGTCCTCTGGACCATAAGCCACCCAGAAGCTCTGCTCGTTGTTCAAGCAGTGTTAATACTCTGCTTAGCACTCTGCTTGCTGGCCACTTGATGAGTTACTGTTACAGCCATCGCTACCTTTGCTTCAAGCTTGTCTGTCTTTGGGGAAGGAACTCCGAGATATCTTGTTCATCCTCACTGGGAAGTGACCCTGACTGGCCTCCATGACCAGATCATGACAGGTGATCACATCCACACCCAGATTGTCCTACTCCAGAGGTACCCAAAGGACAAAAATCAGTAGCTAGCTATGAAATCTGGTTTGAATAACACATAAGTTGGCTGGGGCGTAAGCTTCATGTCCCTGGGACTTTGTAGAGTGGGAGCAATGGAGTTTGAAAGCAATCTGGAGAGACCGGGGTGGGGGCTGCTAGCCGGGAAGTTGGCACGTTACAGAGCGGGGAAGGGGTTCTTACATCCTCGTGTTCTTGGCCTCCAGGATAAGGACCAGCTGGGTATGCTGCATCCCATACCACACAAAGAAGAAGGCAAAGGAGAACACCAGTACTTTGGAGAAGGTACTGGAGGCCTGGAGGGCAGAGAAGGGTGTGGCTCTGAGCAACTAGGGACACAGGGGTCATTTGCTCACTCCAGATCCTCTCTAACCAGTTCCCTGGGGTTTCCATTTGCATCTTGTAAGATTCTCTAGTCTGTTGTAGCCTGAGGATGCCCAGGGGGCAAAAGCACCACGCAGGTGTGCCCTTGGTCACTAGAGGCATGATGAGATACTGTTTGTATAGGTCATTTCCTTTCTCCATGGGATGTGGACAGAGGAAAGAGAGTGGCTATGACAGGCTCCTGTCAATAATAGTGGGCGATGCTGGCATGCCCCAGTCCTAGCCTGCAGGTCCTGGAAACATCTAGAACCAGCAGTTGGCCCAAATACATAGTGGAACACGGTTCTCTGGGGAAGGCACAGTGGGTGCCAAGGTCCCTGCAGGGTAAGGTTCAGGGATACCCAGCAGCCTAGCCACCCTCTGCTTGTCAGGCCCTGGTAAACTGGAGAAACCAAGGTCCAGCATTACCATATAATCTTCATCATGGGCACTCCTACCTTTGCATCTGGCCGTGGTCATGCGCTCCCAGCCCAGAAGAGAAGATGGCCCTTCACCAGGTGTGGGAACGTGTGACATAATGCCTTGTCTCCTCATTTACCCAGAATCCCTAACTTTCTCATTATCATAGATGCAGGTTAAATGTGCAAGGATAACACAGCTCCAGAGATGCTGTTCAGTGCCAAACCCCAAGCCCTGGAAAATTGGGGAAGGGCCTATCACAGCACCAGTCAGGCTGGCTGCCTTCCCAACCTGGCGCTAGAGTCACCTTCTTTCTTGGCGGTTACCACAGCCATGATCCTGAGAGATAGATGCCAGGATGTTAGGGCCTCTGGACTATCTAGACATTTTGACCTTCAGATAGGGAGCCCGGGCTTCTTGGAGAGCGTGCTCAGAGTTGATTCACAGGGTCGGGAACCAGGACAGCCGTGTGGGAGCAGAGGCAGCTGTGGACACATCTCACCTTTTAAACCAGTTGGATAAAAGCACACTACCAGAGGCCAACAGTCGCCACTCACACGACTCTCCTTCATCCTAAGGGTGGGCCTAGCTTCTCTCTCACAAGACATGTACCTCCAGAGTCCACTCGGAGAGCTCTCATACGTTCAACATTCATTCTATGTGCATAGAGCACACACGAACACACCCATGTGAGTGTGCAGGGCTGTGCTCTTCAGATCCTCATACATACACAACACACACATGCCTACACACTGTACAGTCATATGTATAATACGTAGTGCACACGTATTCACACATGCATGTGTACTCCTAGTGCACACACCACTTACATAGTGCAAATGTACGGGGCCACACATGGAGACAGGCTCCATGTTCGTGGTTATATACAGGCACATGGAGCAGGTGATGAGACACCTGGAAGTCAAAGGTCAGGGGTCACAGGCCACAGAGGAGTACTTTGTATGTGTCTCTTCTGTTTCCTTTGGGACACATGGAGTACAGGTGAGAATTGAGGTCATTTAGCTATAGAAGGACAGATTTCTGGAGCTTGCAGTCTCTCAGAGTGAGTCTTGAAGGACTTATTTCCCAGGGAGACCACACTGGGTAGAGAAGGGAGGGAGGCTCATCCATCAGTTTCCGCCTAGACCCCTATCTGAAAGGGCAATTCTTTCTCCATATCATTCGCTGGCAATAAATGGGTCCAGATGGTCTTCCTATTGGGTCTATATGGTAAACTGAGGCAATGCTTTGGGCCCACTATGTGATTTTGAATCAAGTCCGTTCTCCAGCTGCCACCAACGAGACAGGAACCTAGGGACACTTGAAGACAAACAGCTAGTTGGTCCCTCTGTCAGAATGGAAGAGGAGGCCTCAGTCATTGCTTTTAGACTCTTGCCCTCAGCATGAGTCTGTCTACCTGTCCATCTTTGGTTGATGTGTCTGGATAGCAGTTCTGTGTTGGCCACGGCCGGGTACCTGGGTAGGAGAACCCTTAGATTAAACCTCAGCCATGATTGCTTCTGTGCATCTTTGTCAAAGGTCACAGCATCTTCCAGGTCAAGGGACTGATATCAGAGTCAAGAAATATTTGGGACTTTGGTTCTGAGCATTCCCATGTGCCTGAGAGGTAGCTCACACTCTCCCGCCTCTCTGCACCTATCTCTCTGTGTGTAGGCTCAGAGCCTATGGCTTCTTAGCATCATTGGCCCCATCAGAGAACAGATCTGGGCAGGACCTGCTCCGAGCACTTAGCAGCTCAGCACCCGAAGAGGAGAAGGTGATCATCTGTGTTCTGAGAACTCAGGGTTAGGGCAGGATCTCAGTTATACTTGAGCAGCAGCCAGTTTTACTGGATGAAACAGACCTGGAGCTTGAGGGACAAAGGGTACCTGCATTCTGTCCACATGTCCATGGGTAACAAAGACATTGGGCCTGCTCATCAGTGGGTTTGCTTGAGACTGCTTCAGATGACCAGAGGCTCTTGAAGGATGCCTGCCATTATGATCCAGCACAGCCATTGGCTCCTCAGATCCAAGTGATGCTGGAATTCAGGGAGGGCTGACAGCCCAGTTTCTAGGGTCCTGCATCCCACTTCCTGGTGGTTGCCAGGAGCTCCCGTGACTCAAACCCCAAGGATCCCTTCCTCTTTGGGCCTTATCTTTCCAGTCAGGGCACTGACACAAGCTTGGCTTTATTAGAACCATCAGTCGTCTCAGGACAGGACCCCTCTGACTCAGCCACTAGTAGAGCTCTCTGGGGACTAAGGGAAGACAGCCTAGGCCTGGAATGGCTTCGTGATCCCCCCCATGGGCAGGGCCAGAGTGACAGCAGCCAACGGATACTCAAGGCAAGGGACCCTCTTCCAATCCAACGCCAATCACAGGTAAGGTGACAGACGACAGTGAACTCATCTTCTAACAGATGGTCACTGCAGAGGGAGGGAACAGGGACCTCTGTTCGGGTCACAAGTAGATTGTGTTATACATTCGTAGGGGTAGCACATGGACCAAGTTGGTGTCCCCACGGGCCCTGCCTACAGTGGAATAGACAATAGTCTTTGATACCACTTATTTTATCTACAAAGAGTTTCATAAAAATTCGACTTTGGGTAAAGATCAGTCAAGTTTACTTAAGACATGAAGGCAGGAGGGTGAGGGAGCTGAGGCAGAGGGAAGGGCGCCCTGTTAGCTGTGCAGTCTAGTGGTAGCTACTCTGTAACAGTCTCTCCACTCATCTCTGCTGAGTGTACCCTTCTGCAGCCAGCCAGCCCTCCCACAATTCCCCTCTGTCCTCCACTCGCATTGCTGCTGCCCCGTAGGCTTATTTGTCCAAACACCAGAAGTAGGCAGTGGCTACTTTAGCCTGTCTGATGGCGCCCTCTGGTGGCGAAGATTCTCCAAACAGCTCTGCTTTCAGCCCTAGGAACCAACTCTTCAGGACCAACAGGCACCTCCCGCTTCCTGGCTACCGCGGAACGTAAGCGCCAGCTAATTGTTCACTAAAGGAAACAACACATGAACGCATCGCTGGAGTTACAATGTCATATATAGACGACTTCCAGACCGCAGCTGGAGAGGAGAGGGGATAAGGTCACCTCTGAACTGGTCCTGCACCCACATCCTTATACCTCAGGTCCTGGGCCACAGCCCTCCTTAGTACCTCTGCTTGGAAGCCTAGTTCTCTAAGGATGCTTGGGAAGGTAAACTCCCCAATCACCTTCCCATGTGATCCCCCCAAATCACCTTCCATGTGACCCCCCCAATCACCTCCCCATGTGACCCCACATACACCAATCGAAGCAAAACAATTCCTCAAACATCCGAGGTCGTTAAGTACCTGAACTCATCAAGGACATGGTAGACATGGTGAGTCCACTGAATGGAGGATGGGGTAGCAGAAGCTTGATCCTCTAATGGGCTTCTGGGTTTTGCCGTGGTCACTAGGAGGCATGGGGCAGGGTGAGAGGGTCTGCTGCCTCCCCTCCCAGAGCAACATCCTATTGGGTCCATAATTGACAGGGGTCCAGGATACGTATCAACGAAGAACTCAAGCTAGGATGGAAGGCCAAGAAGCAGGGATGGTTCAAGGATGGTCCTGACGGAATTCAGGCTCATGTTTGAAAGGCTGAGAAAGTCCTAGGACCACTGAGCAGCTCGTCCTTTGTGGCTAGAAGTTGCTTAGAAGAGTTACTGGTGCATCTGCAGACAGAGACAGTATCGCGGGCGGGTGCTCTGAGAGGCGTTCAGGCCAAATGCCATAGATAGGTAGATGGGCATTTGGAGGCTCTAACAAGGGCTCAAGCCATGAGGCAGAGTCGGGGTGGTCCCCTCTTATAGGTATAGAGGGATGGGAAGGTCCCATGTAGTCAGACTGTCTGTGACTCCCTACTGAGAGGCTGAGGTGGTGAAGAGTCTTGCATTGCCAGCGAAGAGCATGCAACTTTAAGGACATGAAGAGGTGTGGCCTATTATGGTCCATTTGACGTCCTGGAGTCTGGCAACCTGTAAGCTTCATGGGAAGATAAGAATGGTACCCATCATTCTCCCGGGTCAGGAAGCCTAGGGAGTTGGCTAGGGGCTTAGAGATCCACTGACCGTTCTGAGTGAAGTGTGCCATCTCCATTAGAAGAGGTTCCAGTAGGTTGGTCTGAATTCTGACAACTTTCTTAGCATCTTCCCTGTGTGAGCTTAGCTTTGGGGCACAGTTTCAGAGTTCAGGGCACTGTGACCACAGCTGACAAAGGTGACCTCTGTGGTGTTGGGACCCTCCCACGGGATGAGCAAATGTTCTGCAAGGTTAAGACAGGCTGTCTCAGTGAAGGAGCCCCTGGTTTCAGCTATCTTGTTTGGTTCTGACAAAGCTTAAGGCATCTTAAGGATGACCCTTGCTTTACAGATGGAGAAACTGAGGCACAGGGAGAGGACAAGAAGCTGAGGCAGAGCCCAGAGACTGAGCAGCACTGGGGTGGAGCATACATCCTCAGGGGCTACCCACAGGCTCTCCCCACCCCTTCTCCTCAGCTGGTGCTCTGTCATGACAACTCTGGTCCCCCTCATAACCCATCCAGTCCTGTGGAAAGATCTAGCTCTTCTCTCAGGGCCTATGATGGGGAAGACTTCATTCTGCAAGGGCCTCCATCCCACATTCAAGAACCCTCGCTTCCAAAGAGACCTAGTCCACGAAACTAGTGCCCCTCCCAATCCAAGACCTCTGTTCACAAGGAGTTCCGTCTACTCTACAGCTCTTCTACGAGTAACAGTCCTGTCCATCCCATTCTTCTCTGTCTCAACTAGTCCAAAGCTAAAGACTCCAGGCTCAGCATAGCCCCAGGCTGTACAAGGGTGGATAAAAGGACATAAGCCCCTGGGTGAACACCAAGTGCTCAACGCTGAAGCCACATCACAAGAACAGTTCCGTATCTAGTCAGTCCGACTGTGAGCTTAGTCTTCCACCCTTCCCGTCTCCTACCCCACCCCTGGCATCCAGGCAACTTGGCAACCAAGTTCTCTACAGTCCATGTCTGTCACCAGGAAAGAGGGGACACACTCTCCTCCTGAGTGAGAGCCATAGGGAAACTCTCCAGTCAGCAGCTCTGCAGAACCAGGTTGTGGGGCAGGCCCAGGCATGCTGAGACATGCCTGCAGCTCTCCCTGAGCTCCCCCCCCCCCCCCAAAGCCTGCCTTACTCACCGCCCACTCAGGTCCTCTGAGGACTGGCTGGCTGACATCCTCCTGAGTTTGCTGCCAAGTTTCCTGCCCGAGGTGGGAACAGTCACAGATTCCAAGAACAAAAAAGGAGACCTGGAATGTTAGTTAGACCTGGAATGGACAGGAGTTGGAGGAAGCCAGAGCCCCAGAACTCACCACCGTGCCCGGTCTCTGCCAGGGCTGAGGGTCATGACTCTGCAGGTCCTCATGTCAGCCTGCCTCAGCATCTACTTAGCACAGCTTGTGGCTTCCCAAGTAACCAGGAGAAGGTAATTTTCCTTTCCAGATTTGGATGGGCGTGACTCACAGCTGGCTTTATAAAATGCTGTCCCCCAGTCTGCAGCAGCTCAGACACCCATGATGTCAGAACTGGAAACACCTTGAATGTCTGCAGCCAAGAATACAATTAGTGTCACAGGCCCGACATCCACTGACAGGATGGCCATTGTGAGCAGGGTGAACAGACAAGTACATCATGCATGCATGAGAGTTGAGGGGTACTAGGTCCTTCCCTGGTCCCACAATCTCCTGCTGGCAGATAGAGAGCAGGGAGCCCCACAGCTATAGACTCTAGGTGGCGCTGTCCTCCAGGAAGGGACGAGGTTCCCCTGAACTTAATGTTTGTCACGAGAGTGCTACATCAGGAACACAGTGAAACGTCTTAGTTTTGGGATTGGGGGCCCCTGATGTAGAATGTTCTTTGGGGCAAGAAGTTTATTAGAATTGACACCATGGGACATACAAGAGGGGATCTAAGGAAAGCCACTGACGTGGGTGCTGGTGACAGAACTTAGCTCCTCTGCAAAGATCCTCCGTGTGTGTTTCTAATGGCTGAGCCGTCTTTCCAGACCTTATACCAATCTTACAAATACCCTCAAATTACACATTACATATCACACACTGAACGTATCCCTATCATGTATATGTGTAGGTCACGGGCTACAAAGTGTTGAGTTCAAACAGTTAAGAGTCTTCCCGGAGAGGTCTCAATCTTCCTAATGCTGTGACCCTTTAATACAGTTCCTCATGTTTGTGGTGACCCTCAATCATAAAATTATTTTCGTCGCTACCAAATAACTATAATTTTGCTACTGTTATGAATTGTAAATATTTCCGGAGAGAGAGATTTGTTGACGGTCCCAACCCATGGGTGAGAGCATCTGTCCTAGGCAGCTGCAGATAGTTTCTGCAGAAGTTAGGTGACAAACTGGGTGGAGGTCTGTTGAGGGCACTGGGGTAGAGGCAAGCTTCTGGAGCAGAGTTTAGCTGCCTGACCAGGTGTGGAGCCGGAAACCATGGATACAAAGTATAGAACTGGCTCCAGACAATGAGGAAACGGAAGGCTATTTGAATACTCCATGTCAACTGTGGAGGTAAGGCAGAGATGAGCTCCAGGGCCTGTTGGGCTCTCAAGTCCTCTCAGTTCTTTTACAGGATGCTCAGGTGACAAGGAGGTGACCCACCCATTGACACATTGCTGACTTAAGGTGTTTTTATGGGTCCATTGAATTGGTGTGATTTTAATACATGTATTTACTTCTACAGTGCCAATTTGGTGAGTTTATACAGTCATTTTTTTCAATTTTAAACAAGTTATGAGACGATGCCTCTCAGAGGTATGAGACAGGTGGTTTTAAATGCTAAACAAGGAGCAGAGACATCCTAATTCTGCATTTGCACTGCAAATAGAGTCTCTGGTGTGCTGGCTAATTTTGGGTCAACTTGATACCATCGAGTCATGGGAAAGCAGGGAATCAATTGAGAAAATGCTACCTTGAAATTCAGCTGTAAGGCATTTTCTTAATTAGCGATTGTGGGTGGGGTCATCTCTGGACTGGTGGTCCTATAAGAAATCAGATTCTTTAAGAAATCAGGCCCAGAAAGCCACGAGGAGCATCCATCCATGGTCTCTGCATCAGCTCCTGCCTCCAGGGTCCATCCCTGCCTGAGTTTCTGTCCTGAGCCTTCAATAATGGACTACAGTGTGGAAGTGTAAGTCAGTGAAACTCGTTCAAGCTCTCTAACTTAACTGTTGGTCACGGTGTTTAAACATAGCAATAGTATCCATAAGATAAGCTGGTACCAAGATTGTGGAGTATTGCTCTGAGAGACCTGATGGTGTTGTTTTGGAAGGACTTTGGGTAGAAAAGCCACTGAGTGTTGAGAGCTCAGTGGGCTGCTCTGTGGGAGCTTGGAAGATGAGATTGTTGAGAGCAGTGCAGATGATGGAGGCCTGGCTTGTGATGCCCCAGAGGAAGGAAAAACTCCACCAGGACTTTGGTTACGAATCTGTGGTTCTGGTCAGCTGAGACTGAAGAATCAGTGTGGCTAACATAAGTCCAGAACAATAAAGGAAAACCAATGTTTTACTGGGACAATAGATGCTGGTTAGCTGGAGCTGAGAAATTAGTGGTGATTAAGGAGAGACCAGCATCCCTGAGGTGGAATCTTCTGAGAAGTGTTTCCTCAAGAGTTGGCACACAGAAGCTGTGCTCCAGAATCAGCCAAGGTTGTACCTTGTGCTGGCAGCTAGACTTGGCAGTGTAAGAGTCACACAGGTGGTGCTGGTTTTGAAGGACCAAAGAGGTCATGGAGAGCAGCTGAGGCTTGGCACTGCGAGAGGCCACAATGGGCCACTGAAGAAGGTGTAGCCTCATTATCAATTAAAGCCCCAGAATTGAAGGGTCATGAGGAGTTGAGGCTTGGCGCCACGAACCTAGGAGAGGCTGTTGGCGAAAGCACAGCCCAGATACAGCAGAAGACCCCAGCATTTTGGAAATGCCAGTATCATAGGACGACCACCAAGATAGCAGCCGCGGTGGAGTGGAGCCAGCTGTAGCCTAGAAAACAAGCCATGTGTGCTGCAGAGGGCAGAGCCAGAGAAGTGTCCCAAGCCCATTGGCGGAGTCTGGAAGATCGTAAGTGAATCCCAGTTATATTGGACATTTTTATTTACACTTTGGGGGTTTGGATTTGCTTTGATTGTGACCAGTGCTCTGGTTCTTCCCTCTTGGCCGTTTTGATGATGCAGGTATAAACCTGCCTCTTAGGACCATCCTTCCTTGTGCTCCAGAAGTTTGGATGTGTAGAAAATTCATTTCCACGCAGTTCTAGAAAGTCTTTCATTTCTTAACGTCTGTCTTGACTCATTTTTCATTCGGTAGAGAGCTGTTCAGTTTCCACGAGTTTATAAACTTTGTTATTGACACCCAGCTTGAATCCATGGTGACCGGATAGGATGCAGGGTGACTTCGATTTTCTTTTATCCATTGAGACTTGCTTTGTGTCGGAGTATGTGGTCAGTTTTGGAGAAAGTCCCATGAGGTGCAGGGAAGAAGGTATATCCTTTTGTATTCGGTGAAATGTTATGTAAATATCTGTTAGGTTCATTTGGTTTATAATGTCTGTTAGCGCCACTATTTCTCTGTTTAGTTTTGTCTGGATGACCTTTATATTGGTAAGAATTGGGTACTGAAGTCTCCCACTATCAGTGTGTGGGGGTCCATATATGATTTAATCTGTAGTAGTGTTTCTTGTGTTTGGGGTATAGATTTTAAGAATTGAAATGTCCACTTGGATTTTTCCCTCACTATCTCTTCTGAATAGTTTTGGTTTGAAATCTATTTTGTTAGATATTAAAATGGCCTCACTAGCTTTCTCCTTAGGTCCATTTGCTTGGAAAAAGTCCAACCGTTTTCCCTGAGGTGCTGTTTATCCTTGGTGTTGATGTGTTTCCTGTAGGCAGCAGAATGGTGGATCCTGTTTTCCCTCCATTCTGTTAGTCTGTGTCTTTTCATTGGGGGAATTGAGACTGTTGGTGTTAAGAGGTATCAATGACAGTTGGTTCCTGTTATTTTGTTGTTGCTGGTGGTGGTGGTGCTCTGTGTGTGTGCGTGTGTGTGTGTGTGTTGTGTGCGTGCATGTGTGTATGGTCTGAAATTATTCATTCCTTGTGTTTCCTTGGGTGTAGTTAAATGTTAACCTCTGTAGGTTGGACTTTACTTCCAGCACCGTTCCTTAGGGAGGTTGCTTTTTCCCCATCTGTGGTGACTGAATGCTTTGCTGGGCAGATTAATCTCACCTGGCGCCTGCGGTCTCTAGAGTCTACAGCACATCTGTTCAGGCCTTTTAGGGTCTCCATTGAGGGTCAGGTGTAACTCTAATAGGTCTGCCTTTACTTGGTCTTTTTTTTTCTTGCAGCTTTTAGTACTCTTTCTTTGTTCTGTGTGTTCTGATTATGCGCCAAGGGGACTTTCTTTACTGGTCCAGTCTTCTTGATGTTCTGTAAGTTTTTTGTACTTTTGTAGACATCTCTTCTTTTAGGTCAAGGAAATTTTCTTCTATGACTTTGTTGAAAATATTCTCTGGGCCTCTGATATAGGTTTTCCTCCTTCTATTCCTATTATTCTTAAATTTAATAATGTCTTTTCATAATGTCCCAGATTTCCTGGATGTTTTGTGTCAGGAGTTATTTAGATTTAACATTTTCTTTGACCAGGGTATACATTTCTTTTATTGTGTCCTCAGTGCCTGAGATTCTCTCTTCAATCTCTTCTTGTATTGTGTTGGTGAAGCTTGCCTCTGAGGTCCCTGTTTAAGTGTCCAAATTTTTCATTTTCAAATTTCTCTCAGCTTGGGTTTTCTTTCTTTTTTAAAAAAAAGATTTATTTGTTTTATTTATACAAATACACTATAGCTGTCTTCAGATACACCTGAAGAGGGTTGCAGATGGCTGTGAGCCACCATGTGGTTACTAGAAATTAAACTGAGGACCTCCGGAAGAACAGTCAGTGCTCTTAACCCCTGAACCACTTCACTGGGGTTTTCTTTATTGATTCTATTTCCATTTTCAGGTCTTGAACAGTTTTATTCATTTCCTTCCACTCTTTGCGTTATCATGGATTTTTAAAAAGGATTTATTCATTTCCTCTTTAAGGACCTCTTATATTGACAATGGCTGTTGTAATTGTGCTTCGGGTATGGTAGGTTACTGATGGCCTGCTGTAGTAGGATTGCTTCTTTCTAGAGGAGACATTTTGCCCTGACTGTTATTGGTTGTGTTTTTTTTCTGGTGTGTAGGCATCTGGGATTGGGAGGATTATAGTTCTAGGTGCTAGTATCTGGTTTTGTGTTTGCTGAGTGGGTGTTTTGTTCCTTGGTTTCTGTTTTCTATTTGGTTCTTAGAGTGTGGTTGTTGTGTGTTGCCCTGTAGGAAATTTTCTGTGGACCTGATTAGCTTTGCCACTGGGGGTTCCATGTAAAATGTGTTTCTGGGGTTGGGGGCTGACGATTAGGAGTAAGGGTAGGTAGGCTCCAGGGGTCACAGGGGTCACAGGGCAGAGGAGAGCAGAGTGTTCTACCAGGATCTGCTTATTTAGTCTCCTTGAAATGGAGGCAAGAAAGTGAAGTGGGGTCCCTCCAGGTCTGCTATAGAGCTGGGCTTGGGGGTAGGGAGTGCCTGGAGGAACAGGAGAAGTGAAGGTCTGCAGTAGCCTGCCTTGTTCCCTTGATGGAGTGTCCTGGGGGTGCCTGCTGGAGCTTGGGGCTGGGATAAAGCAATGAGTCAGAGGAGGGAGATGGGAGGGAAGATCTGTGGGGTCCACAGGAATGTGGGTGCAGGGTGGGGGTTGGGTGACTACATCAGGTGTTGTGTTGCAGAGCTAGGAATGAGGATTGGGGGGAGGGAAGGGTGGAGGAAGGAAGGGTGGAAGAGATCTTTATAACCATTGGTGATGGGGTCAGAGAGGAAAGGGAGACCTCAGCAGGCATTCTGCTACAGAGCTGGGGATGGGAATATGGGATTAGATTTGCAAGATCAGAACAAGAGTCGAAGACCTGCAGTCAGTCTACCTGCTACCCTGGCAGGACTGGCCTGAGGGTTAGAAGGAGTTTCTGTTGGAGTTGGGATGAGACTAAATTTTTAAGTGTCAGGATGTTTAAAGACCAAGGGACTTTTAAAATGTGGAATATTTTATATTGTAAACCTACTAATGTGAGATCTTGGTGATGAGTAAGAAAATAAAAAGGTTGTGGCTTAATAGTGACGTGTGTGTGTGTGTGTGTGTGTGTGTGTGTGTGTGTGTGAAGTTGACAAAGGGGCAGCTGTGCTGGCTAGTTTTATGTCAACTTGACACAAGCTGGAGTCATTGGGAAGGGAGGAAACTCAATTGAGAAAATGCCTCCATAGGATCCAGCATTTTCTTAGTTATTGATGGGGGAGGGCCCAGTCTATTGTGGGTGAGGTCTCCTCTGGGCTGGTGGTCCTGGGTTCTATAAGAAATCAGGCTGAGCAAACCAGGGAGAACAGCCAGTAAGCAGCATCCTTCCAACTGCCCCTGCCTTCAGGTTCCTGCCCTACTTGAGTTCTTGATGAACAGTGGTGTGGAAGTAGAAGCCAGATCAATCCTTTCCTCCCTAACTTGCTTTTGGTCATGGTGTTTCATCACAGCTATAGTAGCCCTAACTAGGACACAAGGTAAGGCACAGGCTGAAGAAACAACCGTGTCATCTGCTGTGGAATAGCTTGGGACAGACCACACCCTGATCTAAGTACCATTCCTTCACTGTCTGAGTGAAGGGTTGGGTCCTGCAGGTCCCTGGAAAGTGGACACAGGGTTCTCCTTGTCAGTGCCCTGCCCTGTCCCTCTTGGGCTTTCCAAACTGAGTTCTGTAAAAACTGCCTGCTATAGGGATCAATCCCCATGAGTTTATAATTAGACCAAAGGGCAGATCAAGGAGAGAAGATTATTATATGTGCTGGACATGGGAGATATAAGGTGGTGAGGTACTATGGTATTTGCTGTCTCCAGCGGAGAGCTGTGGCTTCCAGAAACAGATGAATGCACTATGCCAGAACACAAATGGATATGTTTGTGTTTTCCGGCAATGTCAGAACTTACTGAATAACAATAAATCCACAGACTCAGTTTCTCGGAGAGGGGTGCAATTTTCCAAATGTCTCGGTTTCTTCTCCTGTTGCTGTGGTAAGACAATCTGGGAAAATGGAGGAGGGAGAAAGGTTTTATTCTGGCTCATCCTTCAAATGTACACACACTTGATCATGGTGGGAAGAAAAGGCAGCAGGAACGTGAAGCTTCTGGGCATGTCGCATGTAACTGGTACCAGAGAGGGAATTCACACAACACCTTGGCTCTTTCTCACCTTAAACTGTCCAAGATCCCAGCCAAGGAATGCTGCCACCCACCTTGATTGACACCAGCTAATCCTCCATGGGTAAACTCAGGGATCTCTCTTCTGGAACATTCTAGATCTCAAATTGTGTGTTTAACCATCATACCAAGTAATTCTGATTGGCCTCAGTACCAAGGTCATTGGCAATCAAAGGATCTTTTATTCTCATCTTAATTAGCAATAGTCATACACATGTCATACAATGAGGCATATATAGGCACACATCCCACAGTAAGACATGTATGTATGCTACAGAGTGTATAAAATGGGTTGAATAGGGCATGGTTTAAAGAGGGTCACTGAAGGTAGACACGGGGAATAGATACATTCAAGGGCAGATACTGCAAGTGCTTAGAAAATCTGTTTGTGAACCCAGTTGGAGGCTTGGAGGGTACAGAGACAAAGTGTCAGAGACCTAAGACTGATCCAGGCAGAAATAACAGATTTGAATGAGCCATGGCAACCAGTGGGAGTTGTACTGAGCTGAAGCCCAGGGCACTGGAGGAGTCTTCCTATTGGTCTCTGATGCACATACCAGACGGAGGCAGGACAGGAAGAGACACTGAGGTTACAGGAAGGAATGGAGCCCCATACCTCTTACCAACTGAGAGTTGAGAATCCCAGCACAGATATTTGCTGTGAAGACTGCTAACATAGAATCTTTTTTAGGGAGAGATGTTTTCGAATAAGCATGTTAAAATATCTACGAACC
Source organism: Grammomys surdaster (assembly GCF_004785775.1). NCBI lineage: Eukaryota > Metazoa > Chordata > Mammalia > Rodentia > Muridae > Grammomys > Grammomys surdaster. The sequence goes on along the minus strand of NW_021604615.1, from coordinate 8,233,525 downwards.
TAAAGACCTCTGCGTCTATCTGAGCGTGACATTTCTCGCATCGTTTCTCGGCTCTTTCTGGGAATTCCACAGAACAATAATTTTCTCTTTACAATAAAAATCATCTTAGGCTGGGCGGTGGTGGCACACGCCTTTAATCCCAGCACTTGGGAGGCAGAGGCAGGCAGATTTCTGAGTTCAAGGCCAGCCTGCTCTACAGAGTGAGTTCCAGGACAGCCAGGGCTACACAGAGAAACCCTGTCTCGAAAAACCAAACAACAAAAAAAATCGTCTTAGCTTCCCATGAAATCCTCCAGATTTCAGGCTTCCTAGTCAGCTGTGATCTCACCTGGAGGACCATGATCTCATTTAAATTCCTTAGTCATTGAGGGAAGTGTCTCCTGAGAAGCTCACACACTTCAGTGGGCTACTTCCTGTACCTGACTGGCTTTCTGTTACCTCCCCATGCTTAAGTCTGTTCAGATCTTTCCTTTATTTTTAAAAGGGCTTTTGTTACTTTTTTTTTTTAGATACAGTGTATTTTGATCCCATTTAACTCCAGTCCTCTTCCTCCTTCAAACCTGCCCCACCTCTTCTCCTCAGCAATTTTGTGGTCTCTTTTCAAAAACTGTATCATTTCTGAGAATTTTATGTATAAGTACTTTATTTTCCCTTCCTTCTCTAATTTGTCTCATGCTCCTGCCTCGATCATGGCCTCTTAATCATTATTGTTAAACATGCACGCACACACACACACACACACGTGTGTGTGTGTGTGTGTGGTGTGTGTATAAAGTCTTCCTGTATCTTGTAGGTATATGTCCATTTCCTACGCAGGTTTGGCCACCCCATGAGCAGTCAATTATCTTTCAGGCCCTTCAGTGATTCTGGGGACATGTTGGGGACCCACAGGTGTCAGCAACTAGAACCCTGGACAGACACTGAGCTTCATGGAGTTTGACAATCATTCAAGCAGAAATGACCAACCTGTGAGGCAGAATTCACAAACCGTAGCCCCCATCTGTGCTGGACTTTGACTAGCCAGCCTGATCCCGGAGGCCAAGCATGATCTGAAATGTCTGGACGTAGGAGGTGGAGACAAGAGGCTCAGAAGTTCAGGATCAGTCTGGAATACATGAGACTGTCTCAAAAAAGTACAGCAAAGAAAAAGTTATAGAGAAGCCCTCACAGGCTCAATATGGGCTGGGTCTTGCTAGCCACCTAAGCACAGTGGGCCTAGTGCAGGAAGCTGAATTCCAGAAGAAGAGACCTTGAGTACAGGGTGCTGCCTCATGTCTGGCACACTTGAGACCGTGCCAGCTCTCCCTCTTAGCCAAGGGGACTGGACTCTGGTGGCTATCGTCAAACCCTGCACTGGACTGAGCACTGAGTCATATACTGAATACTTTTGGCTCCTAAACTATGCCAATCTTTCTCACTCTGGGCACAGTGATGGAGGCAACTCCGTAAAGAACAAAAACCAGAAACCCCACATTTAGTTGAGAGTTAACAGTTTGAGAGGGCTAGTCTATGATTATCATGGAGAAGCAGACAGGCATGGTGCTAGAGCAGTGTCTGGGGCTTTACGTATTGATCCACAGGTAGTAGGCAGAGAGGGGGAGAGATCCAGCAAGACTGGTCTGCCGTGGGCTTTTGAAATCTCAAAGCCCTCTCCCAATGACACACCTCCATACAAAGCCATGTCTCTGAATCCTCCTGAGACATTTCCACTGTCTGATGACTAAGTGTTTAAATATATTCAAGGCGTTCTCATTCAGACCGTCACAGGGAGCCTGGTGTGAATGAGTGTCCTGTCTAGCACTACATGAATTTGATGGGATCCTTGTCATTAGCAGCTCAGTACTGACCAATTCTGGATTCTAAGTCAGGGTTTCACTTGCTGGAAGAAGTAGGGGCAAGTTGAGGGATGGTGTGGTGTGTGTGTGTGTGTGTGTGTGTGTGTGTGTGTGTTGTAGTGTGTTTGGTGTATGCAGGGGATATACAGTGTGTATGGATAGTGTGTGTGGATGGTGTATGTGTGTGTATGATATGTAGGGGGGTGTACAATGTGGGATGTGTGTGTGTGTGTGTGTGAGAGAGAGAAAAAGAGGTAGGTGGTATGTTTGGTGTATGCATGGTGTATGTGGTATGTGTGGATGGAGTGTGGGGCATGCACAGTGTGTATGTTGTATGTGCATATATGTGGGGAATGTATGATGTGTATATGTGTGTGTGTATGTGTGTGTGTAATGTGGGGTATTTGGTGTATGCA
>NW_021604615.1:8218808-8231264 GCF_004785775.1 Grammomys surdaster | reverse complement strand
TTTGTGTGTATGTGTGTGTGGTGTGGCTGTGTGTGTGTATGTGTGTGAGTGTGTGTGTGGTGTGGGAGAGGGGTGTTGAAATGGAGTTTGAGCCTGTACAGCCTAGGCCAACCCTGAACTGTGGATTTTCCTGTCTACCCCTTTCCACGCCACACTAAGGTTACAGGCGTGAGGTGTCACGTGGGATCATAGAGTCGTTTTTGAAGCAGACGCTTGGTGACTACCTCCCATACAAGCTACAGGAGCAGCCTCTGCACAGCTCGGTGCTTCAGGCTGGTGACCAGGAGCAGAGGGAGGCAAGGGTATGTAAACATGAAGGTTTCCAGAGGAAAGCTCTCATCCTGCCAGCTGGAGGGCTTGGACACAGTTTACCCAAACAGTCGTTGCCATGGAGACAGAGAAGTCTGAAGTGTTGTTGCCAGCAGCATCCAGCATGGCTCCAGTGTGGGGAAAGACTTGGCTTCATGGGTCCTCAGAGAGACGATTTGAAACGCACTGAGAGTGGGAAGCTGGAGCTGAGGGGCTGGCCGACTCTCTCAGCCCAAGCGCAGCCAAGCCTCATGCAGCTGCCTCACTCTGGATCCCTGGGCCAGCCTCTCACAGCAGGGGGTAGAGAGGCCAAGCATTTTTGGTTAAGCGGGCCACAGCCAAGTTGCTCATAAAAAAACAATAGTCAGGACAAAGGGCCTCTCTGCAGGCTGGTGTCCTTGATCTGGAAAATGGCTTTTCAGAGCTGGGCTCCACTTGTCTACGATTGGGAGAGTCAAGGTAAGGCTGAAGCTGGATACCAATTGGGACATGGATTCCTGTTACACCAAAAACAAAAACAAGAGGACCTTCCTGGAGACCGAAGCGAGTGTAGTTTCTAGGAGTTACTGATAGGACAGAAAGCCAAAGTGTCCCCAGTGTTGAGCTACCATTATAATCAGAGTGGTTAAGGTCACAACCAAGATCCTAGCAAGTTAGATTTAGCAACCAACCCTTCAACAAACCATCTTAAGAAACAAAACTGTGAAAGAGATTCAGTCAATGTGAGTCTATAGGAAAGAGGAACAACGGTCTGACCGTTCCAAGTCCATCATCAGAGCTCTGACCTGAGCTTTAGACTGAGGGCAGGAAGTGCAAGCATCCCTCTGCCCATCATTGACCTGGGCTCCAGTCTCCTTCAGAGTGGTCTGGTGAGCTGTCAACACTGTGAATTCTCTTTGTGGGAATCGATTTCTACTCTGGCTACCACCACAGACATGAGACTCAACAGAAAGATTGTTGAGATTTGGTGCCCTGCCCAAAGTAACTTTATACTGCATTGAACACTTTTTTCAAACTGTTCCTTGCTCCAAGAGTGTCCCATTTTACATGTAGACTGTGACACCATTTTGGAAATGGAAGCTGACTGTGAACTTGAGCAGATAGGTGAATGGTACCATCTGTCTGGTGCTGCTTATGTAGTATAAGGCAGATGGTTTGTCCCTGAGAGAGGAAAGAGTACCACCCTATAAACTCACTGGGGTAAGTCAGGGCTGTAATGCTAAAGACCAGCCTCAGCTTGGTCAAGGTCCTAAAGAAGGGGAGTTTTCGAGTGGCAGAAAGAACTCATATCGGGTACAGACTGACATCCTTGTAAGTTGCTCGAGAAGGCTCCCTAGATAGCTTTCAGTAGATAGCTCTTGGCTCTGTGGTCTGCTTGAGACAGCTCTCTGCTAAAGACAGCTCTCCCATGCTAGACACAATTCTAAAAGCTCTCTGGAGAGCTCATGGGCTTTCCCACCAAAGTCAGGAAAGCTGCTAGAAAAAAAATGTTGGATTTTCTAGAAAAAAATTTCTAAAAGAACTGTTTTATTTATATATCAATTCAGTCATTTACTCAGGTCCCCTCTTGACCATCCCAAGAGTCAGCATTCTGTGACCTTAGCCCCTTGATTCTTCAAAGGCAGCAAGCACACCATGTTTTTTTTCAACATGACAAATGAATTCAGAGATCTGCCTGACTCTGTAAGCACAAACAATAAATTTAGCTGGGTGGGATCCTGTCCTGAGATCACCATTCAATCGTGCCTGTCCCAGGCTGACCTTGAACTCAGAAATCTGCCTGCCTTTGTATCTTTCTGACAAGCTGGCTCATAGTGCAGTTAATTCTGTTTTTATAGGTTTGTGAAGTTCCTCATGTAATTCATATTGCATCCTTATATTTTGCAAAAATAATTGTTATTTAACTCATGTTTTCAGAGTTCTTTCCCACAGCCTTAAGGGCTGTTCTGAAGGTCATAATATTAACTATTTTTACTAAGGATGTAGACATACCCTTGCCTCATAGTCTCATGCTGTCTCTGATTATCATGGAGTCATTAGCTTTGGCAGAAAGGACATTCTCCTGAAGGAGGAACATAAAGTAAAATATATAAATAAGCCTTACACCTGGCAAACAACACTGGTGGAGGCCCATGCCCTGTTGGCTCTGTTCCAGGGGCGGGAAACCATGTCACACCATTCCTTCCATGTGGCCAAACAGGACTCAGCACTATAAGCACACATCAGCATCTTAAAATCATATCAAGAAAGCCCAAGAACTTAGACACATTTACTGAGGAAAGAGTACATATCTCATGTGAAAATTATAGAGAGGAAGACACCTGGTACTGTGATGGGAGCACCCTGCAGAACCCTGTCACCTTTGTCTCTTAAACCCTTTGTAGCCATTCTGAAACCTGACAGTGCAGACTTAATATTTTCCATGTTACACAAGTCACAGCAGAGATCCCCTCAGAACCCTTGTTTTCAATGTCTCAAAGGTTGAATCAAACCCCTGTGGTACAACAGTACACCCAAAGACTAACACAATTTTAACTTCCCCTGACATGCGAGATGACCAAATAGAACAACATGCGACAGATTTGTTCAAAAAACAAACTTCTAAATTGACAAAAACCAATCACATAAACATTGCAATGCCCAAATAGTTCAACAGTACCCCAGTGGCTCAGAATAAACCAAGAGACAAAGACAGTCATTAAATGGCATTGAAATGATTCAAAGTGAACAACAGCTCAAAAGAGCCCTGAACTAAAAGGATGAAGTGCTCAGAGTGCCCCCATCACAGAGATGCAGGACCAGACTTTCAAGTCCAAAACCAAGCTCAAGTTCTCATTTCTCTGCAGCACCAGGCTTGATGGGCTCAACACTGGAGGCTAAAAGAAAAGAATTGCCACAATTTTGAGGTCAACATAGGCTACACAAAAAGTTCAAGGCCTGTTTGGACTATTGAGTGTCAAAGTGGGGATTTGGGAGGGGAGGAGAAGAGAGGGAGGTAGGGAGGTAGGAAGCTACCTGGACATCAAATTAACCCAACTGGCAGAATCAACTGTGGAGGTCAGGCCACAGGTTTGAAACCAGCCTTGGGCAGATCAGGAGATACTTTGGCCTCCCCGGATGACTTACAAGAAACAGACAGACATAAGGAGTGGATTGGAAATGGATGATCTAGTTCTGAAGCAGTAATTTGTGCTTTTTAATATGTTGAGATAATTATATAAAACGAATGAATGGGAAAATAGTACCAACCACATGTATGTTAGAAGGGCACACTTGCATGGCTTTGGATACTCGGTCACTACTGTCAGAGACAAAACTGTAGCAAATGTAGTTTAAAGGTATCATGGCCTCAGCTCAGAGGTTCCAGTCAGGAAATCCTCCTCGAGGCAAACAGAAGTTTCCTAAGTGGAAGATCAACAAGGCCTTTGAGGGCTGAGGACACAGAACCGTCCATGAGAGGTCATCCCATGGCTGCTTTTCTTGCAGCCATGAAAGAGTCAGGTAGATGGTGCCTCCTTATCACCCTGACTCCGGTGGGATGGTTTCTCTTGGTCTCTGGAGCTGACATGGTACTTCATTTAAGGTCAGCACTGTAGTCTACTCTGGTCCATGAGCCTTACAGAGAAGTTCTGCTCTAAGCAGAAGCCTTCTTGCCATCGACATAGCTTAATTCATTCTCTGTAGTCATGGCTCCTCTTTCTACCCCTCTTCAGAGTCTGGCTTCTATCCTGGTCTCAGTGAAGGACTCACAGGTTGGGAATCCTGCATGAGAGGAGCCTTGGCCATGGTCTCTCCATGGTATGACATCTTGTGCACAGCACAGAGATTCCAAGGCTCTTTCATGATAGTACACACATCATTTTTACATTGCCTGGTGTTGCCTTGTGCTATACACTACCATTTGTGCACAGGTCCCCTAATGGAGGCCGTTTGGGGGTTCATGATATGACTGTCTCAGGCAGAGCCTTCTGTACTAAACCTGCCATTAACCATTATTACGGGGGGTTAATGTTTTGTTCCTTTGGAGCAATCATGCAGGTGTTAAAATATCAGGCATAGAGCAGATATGCTTAACTTCTTAGGATACAGCTAGTTTTCCTGACCAAGTTGTGTATGAGGCACCTGTTGCTACATCCCTGACTTAGAATGATGAGTGTTGCTTTGTCAGATGGTTCTTTTGGCAGTAATAGCATCTCACATCTCTTTCTGAGCATGTAGACCATCCGTGTGTCTTCCTATATGGGCATCTGCTCAAAGCTGAACAAATAGGAGTTCCTTGTTCATTCTGGATATGATTCCAACGGGTGTCCATCCTGAAGGTTTGCTTCCACGGTGATAAGCCTTTTCTTTTTCTTAACAATGTTTAAAGAGAAGATTTTAGTTGTAATGTATGATAGTTTGAATGTGCTTGGCCCAGGGAGTGGCACTGTTAGAAGGTATGGCTTTGTGGTAGTAGGTGTGGCCTTGTTGAAGGAAGTATGTCACTGTGGGGGTGGGCGATGAGACCCTCCTCCTAGCTGCCTGGAAGCCAGTCTTCTCCTGTTTGTCTTTGGAACAAGATACAGAACTCTCAGCTCCCTAAGCGCCATGTCTGCCTGGACGGTGCCATGCTTCCAGCAAAGATGACAATGGGCTGAATCTCTGAACTGTAAGCCATCCCTAATTAAATTTTGTCCTGTATAAGAGTTGTCTTGGTCATGGTGTCTGTTCACAGCAGTAAAACCCTAAGACATAATGAAATTCAACCTATTCTCATGGGTTTTGTGCTCTAGAAAGCTTCATCTACCCCGAGTAAAAGGTTTTATCCTGTTTCCTTACATAATTTGTACAGCTTTAGAATTTGTACTTCACTTTATAACCCATTTTGAGGTTTTGTTTTGTTTTGTTTGTATATGCTGTGTTAGATAAAAAAGCCAGAGTCTTAAAAGCAAAATCTGAATCTAACTGTTGGAGAGACGTTTTTTCCCCAGTTGAATTATTTTTGCTCCCTATTGAAAGTTAATTTGCCAAGAAGGCACGCCTGGTGATATGCTTGCAATTCTAGCTACTCCGAAGTCAGGCCTGAGAGACTCTTGAGTTAGAGGCCAGCCTAGAGAACACTGGGAGAACTTATCTAAAAACAGGCCTGGAGAGAGGGAGGGGATGACGAAGGGAGGGGAAGAGGGAAATAATCACCAAACATGTATGACCTTGCAAAATGATTTTTAAAGAAAAATTGTGAGGTCTTTTCCTCTGTGTTGAGCCCACGCCCTGCCCCATTCTGTCTGACTGGCCATTGCACATATATAAATGAGCACTTAACTTTATGACCCGGCAGTAGCAGCCCAGGCATTGATCTTCAGGAAATGAGGCTTTATTTACATGCTCCCCAGAAGCTTTATTCTTTATAACCAAAGCACGTGGCACTGGCCCCACACATGGGCAGTGCACCGGCACCAAAAGACACTCATGATAATAAAGGGACCTAGGCCATGACTTGGAACCTTCAGAGAATCATGACAAAGCAAACCCAGTTACACACTGGATTACATAATAGTCCTGAGATGATCAATTATGGCCGTGGAGAATAAGTCAGTGATGCTGAAGGCTGCAGAGGAGCCCAGGAGATATAGGGTCTGTGTGGATAACAACTAAAATAGCCTCAAGATAGGCCTACAAACCCATTAGAATGGCCACTCTGAGGGCTGACTGTGATACGGAGCATATATCTTTCAGAGACTCTTGGCCAGGACATAAAGCAATAAAAACAAATTGAGAATGGCTTGCCAGGTTTTTGTTTGTTTGTTTGTTTTTTGGTTATTTTGTTTGTTTGTTTAAACAAATAAAAAACAAAGTAAATACGAACTCTTCGTCAATCCATACATTTCTTTTTCCTGTATGTTTAGGCAGTGATTGGCATGCAAATGTTCAAAACAGCTTAGTCTGCGATTGCTCAACCCAGAAGCAACCTAGATGCCCCTCAAAGCGTCGGAGATGAACAAATCATAAGAGACTCACAAAATGCCACTGACCATTATTGGGCAAAATTCTAAGTAACTATGCTGCATAAACAAATAATGGGCAATTAAAGTGTCTTCCCACTTGTATCAGATTCCAAAGCCTGTAAAACACACTGCTGGGAAGACAAATGCTCTCAAGAGAGCGAGGTAGGAAGGGAGAAAGCTTTGGGGCAACCAGTGCACTCGTGATCTTGACTGTGGCTATGCATCCATGCATAAAACTTACAAGACCCCTTAGGTACATCTTAGATACAGATCCTCCACTGTGTGCCCAGAATACATGAACAGAGATAAAAAGGCTGGAGAGATGGCTCAGCAGATAAGAGCACTGACTGTTCTTCCAGCCGTCCTGAGTTCAATTCTCAGCAACCACATAGTGGCTCACAACTATCTGTAATGGTATCTGATGGACTCTTCTGGTGCATCTCTGAAGACAGCTACAGTATAAATAATAATAAATAAATAATATTTAAAAAGAGAGATAGAAATGCCACTAAAACCCATGACAAATGACAGACTCTAATGAGAGGACTGAAGTCAGCAAGCAGTAGAGACTTGTCACCAGAGGCCATGGGCTCTGAGGAACCGTGGCACTACTTAGATGTGTTTAAACTTAGGACTAGTGAGGACCCTGAAATGTAGTCTTCTAAGCATGAGAATCCCATACTATTTTGTATAACCTTCAGGAAGAATGGAAGAAGGAATAAGTGGCCAGAACTCAGCAGCAGTGGCAGACTCAGCAGCTGGAGGATTCCCCCGTGAGGCAGGCGCTCATTCTGTGGACTCTTTCCCTCATCCCCATCTCCATGGATTCAAGGACACATCTTGTCTCACTGAAGAGTTAACAAACTGGGGAGAGGAAAATGTTAGCCCCACCCACTGGAAACTTTTCCAGGGACCACTGAGAGCTTCATGGAGAAAGCCAGACAAAGTGGGAGTATACTGGGGTTCATTTATCTCAACTGTCTAGAACAGTCTAAAAAGACCAGGATAAGCCAGGAGTCAAGTTTGTCTCTGAGAAGGACCAGAGGAAACCTGGAGTCTGACCACATCTGTATCTCTATTCAGGGACCCTGTCAACTGTGCGGAGATATCTTAGAGACGTTGGGTAAATATATGCATGAACACATGAATACTGCAGCCCACATTCCCCAATACCTCAGCCAGCCGGGATGAAGTCATCCATTCCTAGTCCAGCCTTGGGCCCTCATGATCATCCTTCCTCCTGGTCTGTAATCCGCTCCTCCCAGATGCCAATGCCCAGGACCCTCTCTGCTTCTGACACTGCAACCTGGTTAACTGGTGTGTCCTCATTGCCTGGGGGACATGATCATCTGTTGTCAAAGCTTACAACCACAGTCACCTTTGAGGTCTCCTTTGAGGTAGACCTGAGCGGCTTCCACTCTGTAGTCAAGCTCGATTTCTTGACAATAAACAGCATCCTGAACCCCAGCACTGAAATCCAAGAGAAATGTAAGTTGTCAGACAGAGACCTTTGGGAGCATCCTGAAACACTGAGCCTTCAGACATGGGCATCTTTACGTAGAGGCCAGGACATTTCGGGTCTGCTTGGACATTATGCTGGGAATTCAAAGGAAAGGACTTAGAAACAGCACCTCCCGCTCATCTGTCTGATCTAAGGGGAGAGCTTTTCATGCTTTATGTAATATGACAGAGATCTGGCAGCCGGCCGGCTCATGGCCAGTGACACATTTAAGAATGGGCCATGGAGCGGAAGCAGAAGCTCAGGACCTCTGCTCCTGAGCCTGGGCTACACTCCAGATTCTCCAGGAGGTTTCCTTCTGGTACCCTATGATTTATCAGGCAAGGAGGCTGTGTCACATGGCAGCCTTCGTGGCTGAAGCCTAACCTGGGTGGTACACAAACGGATATGGCATAGAGCCAGAACACTGCCTTCTGAGCCCAGGACTCCACTGTAGCCCAACAGTCTATGCTTGTATGTCCAGCATGACCACAGGAACAGGGACCGATCACCCTGACCCCGTGCAGGGGACATCCAGGATGGCCCCAGGGCTATCTCAGAACCAATCATGGTTTTCTGTTAGCCAGCAATCCAGGGATAAGGAGGGAAAGCTTCTGCATGGCACACAGCTTCCCAGAGAGAAAGTCAGGATGCTGAAAGCTCTGGTGGCATGGGAGGAAGATGCCTTGGCTGTGTCCCTGGGGCTTGGGTATGGAACCGTTGGGATGCAGCTACTGCTTAGAGTCTTCGTAAGCGTCAGCACATACATGCACTTGAGGACCCCGACATACTATCCTACAATAGCTCTCAATAGCCTGCAGTGCACAGGGCTGCCTCAGCCCCCACATATCCACTTGCTGCCAATAGCTCGAGGAACAAAGACAGAATTCAGCCAGGCCAGAGCACTCCTGCAAGCAAGGCCTTGGGGCAATCTCTCCATGCTTTTCCTACCCCCTGACTTGGGAAGCTACACCTGAGCCTGTGGAAGGAATCTCTAAGACTCACCATCCTGGGATAGTGGGGATTGAGTAGTTGGCCATGATGATCCCTAGTCATCTGTGGGAGACGGGCGTCCCTGGGGTTCAGTGTACAGACAGGAAGAGCATGCTCCCCAAGCCTCTTACCACCACCACTCAGCCACCCAGGACCTCATGGTCGTCACTTCTCACCACCCTCAGCATCGGGAGGCAATGGAGGACAGGACAAAGGGTGTCTTCAGGGTTTCCATGTGCAAGACAGGAGCTTCTCCTCAAGCCTGTGGCAGATATAACCCCTCTCTTGGCTGGGCGCCTGGTAGTTGGATCCTGTGGATTCTGGCGAGGACTGTCAGGGCTTGGCTCCCTCCGGCCTTGGCTTAAGTCCCAGCCTCCCAAGCCTTAGCTCTGAGTCTCTGCCTAACCAAGAACACAGTAAGCCCCACGCTGGGCCAGTCAGAGGGACACAGTGACCAGAACAGAGCACTTGATGTCAACACAACCGGTGTCAACAAGATTGGAGACAGGTCCTCATGGACACTGAGAGTGTGAAACCCTTGGAAAGGGCCAAAGTCGCCTGCGAGAAACAGAACGGGGACAACGGTTCTCCCATGCCGGGAGCACATGCATGTTTGCACATGACCTGAGTGCACTTTTCATGTCTGTGGATGGAGAAACCGAGAGTGGAGAGTGAGCTTACTTCTACCAGCCTTGGGGAAATCACCCGGGTGTGTGGAGAACTGGCTCTGTAGACGCTGGGCCAGCTGCTGTCCAAGGGGTGCTGAGACCTTACCTCCTGTCAGACTAAGCTTACCTCTCCCTCCCTCCTGAGCTACACTTCTCCCTCTGACCATCCATCAGCTGGCTCACACTCAGGGTCCAGGGGGGTTCCGGCTAGTCTATGAGCTGAGGAGGTTATGGGTGAAGCATCTCCCCTGTGCGGGGTGAGGTCCCAGCTCAAGAGGGTCCAGCCCACTCCTCTGGCAAACCAGGCTGTACCCACAAGAACATTCTTCCTGGCCACAGGGCCTCCACAGAGCCCATAAACACAGCACTCTTGACAGCCCCACGCCTCAGGAATGCAGTTGTCTTCCCAGATAGCAGAATCTCGGGCTTGGCGGCGGCAGCGGTCAGTCCAGAACCCCGTGCCTCACATGTTCTGGAATTGACAAGATAAATAACTGTCACTTCCAAGGAAAAACAAAAAATCCACTTTCCTTTTAAACACCCTGGGTACACATGTCTCTAAATCTGGAGGAACACAGAGTTTCTCTTCCAGGAATCTCCCCAAGCTTTTTGCGGGCCACCACGGAGTCCGCAGCACATTCCTTCCCCAGCAGAAACGAGCTTGAGTTTGTATCACTCACGTGGACAGACAGCCCTCGTCAGGGATCTGGGCCTGTGTGCTTAAGACTACTGGAAGGGGTTCTGGGGTATCAAAGAACTGGAGATCTACAGTGTGAAAGTACAGCCGAGGCCCAGTGAGTCTGCACTGTGAGGTAGGCTGCTCTCAAGCTGCTAGTGAGGTAATCTGCACCTGGCCAAGGAGCTGGGAATTCTGTCAGAGTTACACATAACAAGCCTGAGTCATGACTATTAACCATTCGGCTCTTACTGAAACACAGGCATGTGGGTCATCCACCCAGTGATGGTAAACAATGGGCAGGCTGGGAATACAAGGTTCTCCGCAGTGGAGCATCAGTCATGACACGAGGGGAGGGATCTCTGAGGATGACCCACAGGCCTTGACAGGCCAGGAGGAGGGGTGGAGTGAGTGAGGTACTTTTAATGCCAGTGCTGTGCCTGGAAGGTGGGATAGCCATGCAGCATGCCTACAGAGAGATGTTCAGCCATTGTCCCACTGAGGGCACAGTGACAAGAACTTCTGCACAGTTCCCAGCTTCAGTGAAGGAACCAAGGGTCCCCTCCAGGAATTGATGGGGTTTTTTTTTTTTTTTCAGAGTAAGGCCCATCGGAGTGGTACTTTCCTCTATCAGCAAGTGGAGCTGTGGATTTTTTTTCTTCCCCAAGCATCATCATTGTGCAAGTCCCACATAGTCAGTTGAGACAAACGTGAAGGTTGAAGGTTCTGAGACGTGGGCTCCTTGCAGTCTCTGGGATGAATGGGAAGGGTGAGTGGTTCCACACAGCTTTGGCAGTCGTAAGATCCTCTCCATAGGTTAGAACAAGAACACACACAGCTGGAGCAGGAGAGCCACTGGCTGTCTCTGTGACTCTTGTCTGCAGCTGTCACTCATTAAACACCTTGCTTTCTCAGTACTTACTGGTCCTGAGCTGACAGTCGTGTCACCTAGCAACCTTCTAAAAAGGGGACCCCAAAGCACCACCACATCCTTTCTAGAGTTTCAAAACATTTTCATCATTCCAGAAAGGCACCATGTGTCCCGCAGGTAAGCAGCCTCCATTCACTTCCCTGGTAACTGTTCCCTGCTTATGTCTAAGGACTCGACTTCTGTCTCGGCCACTGTTCTATTGCTGTGAAGTGACACCATGACCAAGGCAACTCTTATAAAGGAAGTATTTCATTGGGGCTGGGTTACTGTTTCAGAGGTTGAGTCCGTTATCGTCATGGTGGGTTGCATGTGGCATGCATGCAGACGTGGTGCCGAGAAGAATCTGGATCTGCAGGCAGCAGGAAGAGAGACACTGGGCCTGGGTTAGGCTTTCAAACCCTCAAAGCTCATCCCCAGTAACAGGCTTCCTCTAACAAGGCCACACCTTCTTCAACAAGGTTGCACCTTCTAATCCTTTCAAATAGTGCCGCTCCCTGCTGACCAAGCATCCAACCGTATGAGCTCATGGGGGCTGTTCTTATTCAACCACCACAGATGCTCTAGATGTTCATGAGACAGGAACCGTGTAGCACACAAGCTCATGTGTGGCTTCTCTCAGTGAGCACAATGCTCTTGTGACTCATCCCAGTTCTGTGTGTCAGACCTCCAGTCTTTTTCATAGGTGAATAATATTTCTAGTATAGTATAGTGCAATCTTGATCCATTCTTCTGTTGCTGGGCACTTGTGATAGCTCCTGCCCTGGTCAGCAGTGCTATTGTGAACATAGTATCTAAGTCTCTTCAGGACATGCTTCCATGTCTCTTGGGTATATGCATAGGAGTCCAGTCATAGGGTTTGATGATAACTTTAGATTTAGTTTTGCGGGCCTGTTAAATGTTTACATAGCAGCTGTACCATGTTACACTTCAGCTAGCACAGTATGAGGGCATCTGGGCCTCCATGCCCTCACCTTTCATGCTGAAGGAAAAGCACAGTCATCTCCATGGCAAGGGGCTGTATTTCTCTGGGGCCTTGATTTGTATTATTTTCATGACAAACCTTGCGGAACATCTATGTCTCCACATTCCTCCTGGACGTGTGCAGATCTTCAGAGGAGTGTCATTAAATCTTTTATCTATTTCTGAATCGTGTTTTATCTTTCATGTAAGAATCAAGTGTATATATGTACATGTGTATGTAAACGCATGTACACACGTGCACACACACAGTATATATGTATATATGGAGTGAGAGGGAGTGAGAGAGTGAGAGAGAGTGAGAGAGAGAGAGAGAGTGAGAGTGAGTGAGAGTGAGAGTGAGTGAGAGCGAGAGAGAGAGAGCGAGAGAGAGAGAGAGCGAGAGAGAGAGCGAGAGAGAGAGCGAGCGAGAGAGAGAG
>NW_021604615.1:8207908-8213377 GCF_004785775.1 Grammomys surdaster | reverse complement strand
GCCCCCCTCCTCGCTTCTCCCTCCTCCTCCTCCCTTCTCCCTCCTTCTCCCTCCTCCTCCTCTTCCTCCTCCTCCTCCCTCCTTCTCCCTTCTCCCTCCTCCTCCTCCCTCCTCTTCCTCCTCCTCCTCCTCTTCTTCCTCTTCTTCATAACGCTGTCAATTCGCAGAAGTCTATGTTTGTATGCAATCTGATGCATGTGTCTTTTGATGTGTCTGCCTTTTGGGATCAGATCTAAGATTTCATCAACAAACCCAATGTCGTGAATGTTAGTCCTTTACAGTTTAGGGGCTTTTATATTTGGGTCACTGAGTTTTATGTTTGGATCCATTTTGAGTGAACTTTTATATGTGAAATAGGAGGATTCTAAATCCATCCTTTTGCAAATGGCTATCCTGTTACCCCTGAGCTATTGAGTCAATCGCTCTTCTGACCGCATGGCCTCTGTGCCCTCATAGCCCTGGTGTTTGCCTCGTCTGGGCTCCCAGTTCTGTTGGACCTATCTACCTGTCTGTCCTTGGGGAATGCTTCACAGTTATCGTGAATTGAGATGTGTGAGTTATCTGCTCTACTCTGAAAGTCTGTGTCTTCCCAAATTCATGTACTGAAACCTCACACTCATGGTGATGTAGAAGCAGGCATTCAGAGGTGACTAGGTCGCGAAGGCTCCGCTTATTCCTAGGGAGCCCTTTGATCCTCTGCTTGAAGACACTCAGCAGGTAAAGGAAAATTAAAAGGAAAATATCTCCACAGATATCATATCTGTTGATACATTTATTGGGTTTTATGTCTCTAGAACTGTGTGCAATAAATTTTTCTTGTGCCCAGACTAAGGCACCTCTAACGAATGAAAATACTGTTTAATTTTTTTTTAATATTGCTTGGTGAGTTGGGGTCCCTTATAGTTCCACGTAAAGCCAAGGACTAGTGAAGCATTGAATCAAGAACTATCCTTAGAGAAAGGCCGCCCAGCACACGGTGCTCAGTTCTCTGCTCCCAGCACACCCTCCTGTGCTGTCTGGGCCAACACTGGTGTGGTCTGGTCAGGTAGTAACTCCTAGCCCAGAACTTGCTCTGAGATCTCTCCTCTCTGAGCCCAAGGCCAGCATTCCCAGGTACTGAGCATACCAAGTCCAAGCTTGGAGAGTGACTATGCTGCCAGCCCATGGTGACCCCCAGGTTTGCAGCATGGCTCTCTGCTCTGGAGACAGGGTACAGGATGCCAACGGGAAGTGGGCCATTTGCTCACACAGGATCCCGAACTCAACCTGCTTACTGCCATTGCTTGGACAGATGGATTGCTCTGATATCTTGCTCCCTAGACCTGGGTAAGCAAGTGCAAAGCTCAGACAGGGCATCGGGTCACTTGTCTCGGTGCCCTGACACTCAAGACTGCATAGCACACAGAAGTGTGTGTGACATGTCCCCTTCTACAGAGCTCAGCATCACAGTGTCAAATAAAGATGTTGAGTTTCACTGATGAAGGATTTACTATAGAAAAGGACCCAAGAAAAGGACTCCACCATCCTGCAGACCAGTCCTCCCCTGGATGGCAGAGCAAGCCATATGCAACCATGAAAGAGGACTTTTGTTTCTCAAAGCTAATAACTACTTGTGGCGAGCCAGTTACCGACTGCCAGGACAAGCCAGATAACACACAGAGGCCTTGCTAGAGAATGAAGGCTGAAATTACATATCAATCCTATAAGAGCCTTGAGGAAGTCTCTAAGCCCAGCTTAAGACTTTTTCTGTGAGGAAGAGATTTATACAGCAGATCTCTTCATACAGGGCAGAGCCAGTGGCGACACAATTTAAGTCATAACGTCAGTCTCTGTACTGTCTGGGCATCAAAAGCCATAAGCAGCAACAAAGGTTTTGCAAATACAGGACACATTGTCTGCTCTGCTCACTGTACTGCCACAGTGGCTGCTCAGCGCCTGCATGTGGTGCTCCCGGGGGTGGGAGGGGGGCAGCTGTATAACAGAGAACAGTGCTCTCGGAGAGAGCCTCTAGGTCAGTCTAGTTGTAAGAAGCAATGACTTACAACTGTACCAGGAGCTGACAGTTAAACAGGAATGGAAGAGAACTATTTTGGATGCTTGCCTCTGGGGTTGAACATCATCCATCCCCACTAACAGACAAAAGTCCTGACTCTTGTTTTCATTGTATTTAGAGGTGAGGGCCTTCCAATAATAACTCTGTTTAAATGAGGTAGGGAGAGTGTCTCTCCCGTGAGGAAATATGTATCTTTATCACAAGAGACATGGAGTCCCATCCCTACCATGTGACAAAGCATAGAAGGTGGCTATAGAAAAAAATGTTCCATTTCTTGACAACGTCTACACCACCAAATGGAATGCTTCAGAAATTCGATGCTACCTTCCTAGAGCTGCAAAAGCTAGGTCCCGTGTGTCTGGCTTCCCATCGGATGGCCTGCACCACATCTGGCCCCAGTGTCCTCACGCTTCTGATAGACAATGAATTTGCCGCAGAAGATGGATGGCACATTGTAGATGTCAAAGCTACTAAAGTTCTGTGTGTCAGTCAGAGTTTGGAGCACAATACAGGGAAAGGGACATCATCACACAACCAAGTCCCATGGTACATGTGAATACCACAAATCATCCTCAAGGGAAGGGAAGGTGCAGAAGAGTAGTCCCTGGGAGCACACAGAGGGTGTGAAGGAAATACCTTTCCCAGCCTCTGAGCCCTGGGAAGCAGAAAGAGGGAGCAGGGCCAGGTGTCTGAAATTGTGCAGGTAAGTGGAAATGTCTTGTGGCTTATTTCGTTGATCCAAGGGCCACACTATATCTGTTTGTCTGTCTAGTACTCATCCTGAGGAAGTCAGAGGCTTTAGATACCCTGGAGTTGGAGTTACAAGCATTTGTAAGCAGCCTGATGTGGGTGCTGGGTACCAAATCCCTCATCAAGAACAGTCCATGATTTAACTGCTGAGCCATCTCTCCAGGTCCTTGCTCTTCCTTCCCTAGAATCCTTAATAATCAAGGACAAGCATCCTCTCACCACAGGCCTTGCAAACCCTGTTGGTCCTGCACCCACACAGCCTACTTCACCCTTGAGGACCCAGAATCACCTCCTCCTGCCCACAGGCATTCAACCCTCTGCCCCTGGGTACCCACTGATTGCTCCAGCTTCGTCAGAGGGCCAATGCTGCCATAGAAACAGGAGTCATACAGCTTTATAATGTTCAGAGAAAGTCTTAAAAGTCACAGACACGGACCACCGTCATCCCTGCCACGGTGCCTCATTCCATCTGGAGACTGCTGGTCTCTTATATGATTCTGCTTAGTTAGGAGAGAGAAGCAGGTTCTAGGCTTCTGACTGGTTTATCTTCCTGCTTCTCTTGCCTCTGCAAAGAGAGATCACAGTGGCATCTCTTGGATGAAGGGAAGTCCACAAATCCCATCACTTCTACCAGTTACTGGTACCTAGAGCCCCCTCCTCACTACCCTGCCCCTCATCCTGGTCCTCTTGGCATTGCACTATTATTAAGGCCGGCTAAAGCCCTCATCCTATTCAAGTGTGACTCTGTTTGGAAATAAATTCCTTGCAGATAATAGAATTAACAGTGTCCACTCTGTAGTGAGGCAAGACCTGATCTAAGAAGACAAGAAAAATTCAGCTGAGAAATGGTGGGACCAAGAAGGGCAGATCAGCAACACCAGCCCACAGAGGGGCCCAATTCCTTGACATTTTGCTCATCTGGTCTCTAGGACTGCAAAATGATGGGTTTCTGAAGGCCGAGGGAGGAGGATTGAAAGGTTAAGCCGATATCAACTACATATCAAGATCCTCTCATTAAAACCTGAAAAAGAAATTTCTACACAAAATAATACCAAGCAATATTCAACCATATAGTAGAAGAATAGTCTACCAGACCAATGCACATTTGCCTTAAGATTGCTAAGCCAGATCAATTTGTTCATTCATCGATGGAGATAGCCAGAGAAGAAAACTGGGAAAAGTTTTGTCTGTTGTTAATACTGAAAACAGATTGAAAGTTTGTGACTTTACCTGAAAATTTTTACCTGTGACTTTATGTAATAGTAAAAGGAAACTTGTTTTTGCTCTTGGAACGTGGTGGGAAAGCGGATTAAATGTGCCGACGTTCCAGCTTTATCCACCTCTTCTGGCAGAACATCCCGAGAAAAGCCATAAATCCCTGTGTGGTGACAGCTGTTCTGCCTGGAAATGCTCTCTGGCTGGCTTTGCCCAGTGCATTGCAACATTATTTTAGACTTTAAGATAAGTGGGGGCTAGGCACAAAGAGAGTGTAGAAAGGTCTCTGCTAGGCACTGTGAACCTCAGGGTGGCCGGGAGGAGGAAGGACTCAGGCAGAGCATCCATAGGAGAGTCACTGAGGAGACAGATGCCTAGGCAAAACTCTGCAAGACTCTCAGACCCCAGGGCTCAGTCCCCCTCAGGCACCCTGGCCCCGGTGCCTGGACCTATGTACTCAGATTGATCAGTTCTTTGATCGAATTATTTTTCAAAAAGTAACATAAATATTGTTACCTAAAGTGAGAAACTCTGCATCAATGTTGCTACAATTGTTGAACCATATTGCTACATTCTTAGGAGTCTGTGTGCACTGAATATTTAGTTACATAAGTGAAAGACAGAATCTGGCAGGGAATCAGCAATGATAACCTGTGAATCTAAATGCTTTATTATAACTTAGTATGTAATAGTAGAATATGTAGGTTGACTCCCCATGCTTGGGAGACCGTCTCTGTGAATTCTTCTCTGCTGGTATGTCTGCCTCTGCTTGGCAAAAGTATAGATTCTGTCTGAATTCTGAAACTCGGCCCTTGTGGCGGCAGGGTTGATTTATCTGTCCTTATGTTGAAGCAGACCTTGGATGCTTTTGTGGTGATGCAAATGCCAAATCCTTTGGAACCTTAGTGCTTCTTCCATCTTTGTCATTTTCCTGCATACCTTTAGTTTTATTGCGCTGGGAGGCGTTTGCCAGTTTAGCTCTACCACGTGTCTCTTACAGCGGCTGTATGTGAAAACTGATGCAAGCACACGTAGCACTGGCTGGTTGGGAATGATACTGTGGCTCCTACTGAGCCCTCAGCTCAGCTACAGACCAAGGAAAGCTGGCAGAGAGGGAAGCAGAAGCCAGGCTACTCGGGTCCAGCACAGCCACCGGAGTGCCCTGACGGGGTGGTAGGGTGGCTGGTGAGCTGTGTGGGGGACTGGCTCAAGGCTAGATTGCTAACTCAGCACTTTCCAAGCCTACTTTGATCCCCAGCACCCAAATAACACCAAAAGTATACAATTTCAAGCTCTCCACCTTGGGTACTGTTGAAGTATTTGTTTTTCTTGCCTGTCCTTCCTTCCTTCCTTCCTTCCTTTCTTCCTTCCTTCCTTCCTTCCTTCCCTCCCTCCCTCCCTCCCTCCCTCCCTCCCTCCCTCCTCCCCTCCCTCCCTCCCTCCCTCCCTCC
>NW_021604615.1:8201595-8207808 GCF_004785775.1 Grammomys surdaster | reverse complement strand
TCTTTCTTTCTTTCTTTCTTTCTTTCTTTCTTTCTTTCTTTCTTTCTTTCTTTCTCTCTTTCTTTCTTCTGTATAAATCCAGATTTCAATTTCCTCTGCCCAGTTTGAGGTATCTAAAGCCTCTGACTTCCTCCCGTCTCCAGCCAGAGTCCTGCAGCCTAATCAGACACTGTGGGCTCCAGGGCCCTAGAAAGACTGGGAGCATCTTCCCCCCAATCTACAGATGCGCTTCATCCATTTTAGCAAGAATTCACAAACATCTCCCAATTCTTAGTGCAGCATGCCTGTGCTTTCGAATTGAGGACTGCTCGGATCGACACCAGTCTTCCCTTTCTCCAGTGGCCAACAGTTCCCTCATTTGTGATCTCTCTGTGACATTGTCATTTGGAGAAGTTACACCCCACAGATGATGCTCCTGGCAGCATGCATGCACTTCCTAACAGTTTCTAATTCACCTTGGCGATGTGCAGAAAACAGTGAAACCACTCTGTACCTTTCCATAGGTGACAGCAAGTGCAATTAGATCTGAGATGTCAGTCTACTGAGGAGGGTTTAATCACATAGTTAAATACCCTTAACTGATCATTGTGTAAAAGCTTGGCAGCAGCACAGAGGAGGGGTGCGTGGGAAACCCTGCAGAGATCCACACTTGAGCACACAGCCTGTGCTGTGTTCACTGCTCTGAGCTCCGTTTTGATGCTCTCCTTAGAAACGCCACTTCTGTCCTGCCTCATCTAAGAAGAAGATAGTCTCTGGATCCTGAAGCTTCTTTTAAAAGACCATTTCTCTTCTTGTTTCAATGTTACTGTGATACGGTGTATGGAGGTTTTTGTTTGGTAGCTCTCTCTCTCTGTCTCTCTCTCTGTCTCTCTCTCTGTCTCTCTCTCTGTCTCTCTCTCTCTCTCTCTCTCTCTCTCTCTCTCTCTCTCTCTGTGTGTGTGTGTGTGTGTGTGTGTGTGTATGTAGTGTGTTTGGCTTTGTGTGTGGTATTTGATAGAGGTGTGTGTGTGGGGGAGAGAGAAACACATGCAGAGAGGTATTTGTATGTGTGTGTGTAGGAGAGAGAGGTGAATGTGTGTGGTGTGTTTGTTTTTGTGTCTGCATGGTGTGTGAGAGAGGTGTATGTGTATATGTGAAAAAGAGACACACACACAGAGGTATGTGTGTGTATGTGATGTGGTGTGTATTATTTCGTGCATGGTGGGGCGTATGTATGTATGTGAGGATAACTTTCAGTAGTTGCTTCTCCGTCTACCATGGCCACTGAGAAAGGCTACACTTGGTCATATTTGCTTAGGCCTTAAGCAGTTCGTTGCTGTTGTAACAATCTTCTTTGAAATGTCTATATAAAAGGATATTGTCTCTGTGAAGGTAACTTTCCCAGATGAATTCTCTTTTTGCTTTTCTTATGTGTGGAAGAGAACTTGAAAGAGTCATATCTTTCCTTCCACGATACAAGGGTGGGGTATCAAACTCACCTCGTCAGGCTTGGAAGCAGACACTTTAGAACAAAACCTCCTTGCCAATATATGTGCAACCTAAGTATCCAGGCAGCTGGGTGAAACTATCCCTGAGGTTGCTTGAGTGGCAGGCTAGCGGAACACTCAGCAGCCATGTCTACCCTTGATGCCTCTTTCTCTGCTCTGGTTTGAGCTCAGCTAGAGTGATTCAGGGTTCTGTGATGCCTAAAGGACCTTAGAACTCTCCTGGGCAATGGGCCAGGGAGAGAGCCAGATACAGGAATTCTTCAGGTAGAGTGGGCTGAGAGAAGAGGGGACAGGAGGGGAGGGGAGAGGAGAGGACTAGCTCACAGCTACTGCACAGAGTAATTGGTACTGCTCTGAGGGACAACCAGGTTGGTTGGCTTGCCTTGAAATATCCACTGGGCTATTATGTTATACATGGATAACAAACCGTCACAGACTCCCAACATGGTCCATCTCTGAGGGACAACTTCCAGGTTGTCTAGCACCTGTATTAGTTATCTTTTCTGCAGCTTTGATAGAATGCCAGGACAAAAGCATGTTGGAAGAGAACAGTGTTTATTTTGGCTTACAGTTCCAAAGGGAAAATACTCACTCATGGTGGGGAAGGCATTGACGTGGCCATCAGGAACAGAGTGGTCACGTTTCATGGGAAGGGGGGTGGGGAGAGGGAACAGGAAGTAAGTCCAAGCTCGAAGCCCACTCCTAATGATATGCTTCCTACAGCAAGGCTCTACATTCTAAGGGTTTCATAACCTTCTCAAGCAGTACCACTAACCGGGGACTGAGTGCTCAAATATATGAGCCTATGGGGAACATTTCTACTTATTTATTTATTTATTTATTTATTTATTTATTTAATGTATGTGAGTACACTGTCACTGTCTTCAGACAGACCAGAAGAGGGCATCAGATCCCATTACAGATGGTTGTGAGCCACTACATGGTTGCTGGGAATTGAACTCAGGACCTCCGGAAGAGCAGTCAGTGCTCTTAACCACTGAGCCATATCTCCAGTCTATAATATTTCTTATTCAAAAAACACCACCATGATTGTCCCCGTTTCTGTGGCCTCACATGAGCTGCTTGCTTCTCCTAACATCTCCAGCTTGGTCAGCCAACGCCAAGTGGGTGGGTTCCCTGCAGAACCATTCTGGGTGAACTTCTGTCTACATGCCAGCCACATGGATGCCAGGACCCCCTGAATGGTCAGGGAACTTTCTGGAAGTAACTGTTGGGTAATTCATTTCCACACAGTCAGTAAGGACTTGGAAGTTGTATCTGGATTGTGAACGTGTTCCCGCTTACCAACTGTGCCAACTTATGCTTGGAAGTCCTGAAAACTTTGCTTGCAACACAATTGTCTTAGGAGGCAGAGTGACCGGGCCAGTGGAGGTATTTGGAAAGGATGCACACTGTTTCCAAGAACCCTGTCTGTAGGCCAAGAAGATTACCCATGTTCTGACAACCTGGTCCCACCACGTTGTGAGTGTGTTCTCCCCCACTGCCCATTTCTTCAACTGTGTGGGTATGCACAGATAAGATGCCTCGCTCCTCTGACCAGCCAGAGTCCTGCAGCCCAGTCAGGCACTGTAGGCTCCAAGGCTGTAGAGCAACTCACTTGTTCAGGAATGTTCAGGACAAAGAGGGAGTGTGCAGGCAATGAGGTATCAGGAGGGTTGAAACCACACAGACAGAAGCAGAAAATAATGTGCTGGCTGAAGCCAAGGCTCTTTGGAATTTTCCATTATAATACACTCAGTGTAGGAGATTTGGGACGGGAGGGGGAGGGAGTCATCAGATCCCTACCACCCAGGAAAAATCATGAACATGATTTATGCATAACGTATTATCTTTGAGAGCTTTATATCATCATTAAAACCATTGTTCTTACATGTCATACATACAATTTGATATCTCTTAGAGCAGAGCTGCTGCACAGGACCTGTAACCATCCACAGGGGTAAATAAATGTTAACCTGAGTATTTCCCACAGCCCAATTACCTCCTGCTGGACATTGAGATTGTTAACATTTTTTCACTGTGACTTAAAAAAAAAAAAAACAGGTTGGAAATGAGTGTTTTGGGGCATTGAGATATTTTCCACATTTGAAATTCCTTCCTCTAGCTCTGTTCCCAGAGCAAAGCCCTGAGAGGAACATCCCAGACACTGTGGTCTACTGGACTGTGACCTCACCCTGGCACAGCCTCCTAGTTGGTGAAATGTATTCATCACGGGGGCATTTTTATTTGGTTAGTGTTTGAGGAAGAAGTTTGTTTCCGTGTTTTGAAGAACAATGGGAAAGATGCTAAGACGTGGTTAAGAAGACAGGTTGAGGCGAATTCTTCAGTTCCTCCCTTGGTTTGTGGGGCATCTGTTCCCCAGGGTTTGAGAAAGTGGAGATAGAAGAGGTCTGATTCCTTGGTCATACTGCATCACCTCCTGGAATCCTGTCCAGAGTGAAGTGGGTTCTAGGAGTCTGTTCTGGGGTAGAGGTCACGGGGAGCCATGACTCACGCAGGACAGCTCCGTCCTGCAGTGGGACATAGCAATGCGTGCTCACTCAGCGTTTGCTTCTCCCCAGTCCACATGGAGCAGGAATCAGGCCCTGAAGGAAAGCAGGCCCCAGGGAAGCCTGAGCCTCATCTTCAGTAATTTATTGCTTCTGGGTCCGGAGGCTGGGCACACTCTGTCTGGAGAAATGACCCCACAGGTTCTGTAGGAAGGAAAAGCGGTGGATGAGGAGGGGGCCACCTGGCTGGTGGGTGAGCGGCTTCCCTCCTACCAGGTCAGATTGTGATCCAAGGGCTGGCTGCCAAGAGTGCCTGAGAGCCGAGCCTGCTTGGCCTGTGGTGCGGATCTTACTGGAGTGGCTTTCATCTTCCTCCAGCAAGTGCCTGGGTGGTTCTGATAAAGCAGTTGTCGTGGCTGCTTTGCTGAGGCTTAGATCCAATTAACTGTTCTTATTCTAGGGCCTTTGGGGTTTGGAACAAGAGCCCAAGGCCTCTCTGATGAGATGCAGCCTTGGGTTTGTTGACAACAACCTAGAACATAAAAACCACTGCCTTTGCTTGAGGGAAAACAGAACCTCGGCAAGAGTCTACCCGCAGGCTGTGGAGGAGAAACCACAGCCTCTGTCACCATCACTATTACCAGGTAGCCCCTCGGCGTTAACCCACCTTACAGGCCAGCGTCTCACTGCTATGGCTGGATGCAGGACAGGTGCTCACTGGCTCTTCCCATGCTTTCCAGGGCTCTACTTGGTTGTACTCACTCTAAAGCACCTCGCTGCTACAAACCACCAGAGCTACTCTTTGGAAACTAATTTCTCTAAAACAGCTTTCTTCCACACACCCTCTTCTCGTTTTCCTGGAATGAAAGGAAGGCACTACAGTTACGACCGTGCCACGTGAAGACAGCTCTGGGCATGTGAGAGTCGATGCTCACTTTTTTACCACAGACTTATAAAAACCAGTCCTGTGGTTAGGTCACACTGACCAGGAGACCAAAGATCTTTTTGCACTGAGTAACCTGAGGTGGACCCGTAACACGCCTGTATTATGGACGCTTAGCCTGAGGACCCTGCAGTCTCTGTGAGCCTGATTTACACAGGTGGTTTGTAGTGGGGATGGGAGGGGCGTCAGGTATCCAAGCTCTGTTGTTCTAAGCTGTGTGACCTGGAACAATGTGTTCAACATGACTTCAGATGGGTCAGCAGTAAGCACAGAGAACTGAAGACAAAGTATTTATATGATAAACTATCTGGTAATCAAAAGAGTGTGCAGGGCTGGACCTAGACCCCTGACACATTTGCAGCAGATGTACGCCTGGTCTTCATGTTGGTCCCCCTACAATCAGCACATGAACTGTCTCTGACTCTGTTGCCCGCCACTGAATCCCTTCCCCCTACATCGACTGCCTAGTTGGGCCTCAGTGGGAGAGGATGTCCTTAGTCCTGGTGATATCACAGGGTACTTGGGAGTATGGGGGGCTTTCCTTTCACTGAGGAGAGGGGGAAGGGGTAATGGGGCAAAGGATTTGTGGGGGTAGGTCATGGAGAAGAGGAAGGGGGCTATAATATGGATGTAAAGTAAATTTTAAAAAATATTGAAAAAAAACTATTTGGTAATCAATGTGAGGACAACCAGTTTATCCACTTTGGTGAACACGAAACTCCTGTTGTGTATTTTCATCTCATTTATTAAATGTCAAAATAAATACAGGATTAAAATATGAATGCAAAGAGAGGAAACAGACAGACAGACAGACAGACAGACAGAAAAAGAGAGAAACAAAGTTATCCATTCTGTAATGTTGGAATGAAGGCCTCTCTAAGGAAAATCTGAATATCTTTCTGAGATACAATGAATACACCTCATTTGTTAAGAGTAGACCTACAGCCAAAATGATGTACTAATTTTAAAACTAACATTCCAGATGACCTGAGAGTATGGGCACAGGTAACGAAGAGGGGCGACCTTATCTCGCAAGACAAGTTTGTCTTGTGAGAAATCGTTCCTACCAGGCGGTGGTAGTGCAAGTCTTTAATTCCAGCACTTGGGAGGCAGAGGCAGATGGATCTCTGTGGGTTTGAGGTCAGCCTGGTCTACAGAATGAGCTCCAGGATAGCCAGGGCTACACAGAGAAACCTTGTCTCAAAGAAAAAAAGAGAGAGAGAGAGACAGAGAGAGAGAGAGAGAGAGAGAGAGAGAGAGAGAGAGAGAGAGA
>NW_021604615.1:8200022-8201585 GCF_004785775.1 Grammomys surdaster | reverse complement strand
AGAGAGAGAGAGAGAGAGAGAGAGAGAGAGAGAGAGAGAGAGAGAGAGAAAGTCATTCATGTGAATCACAGGATTTCAGGTTTATCCTGAAATCCCTTTATTCATAAAGGGACTCATTATAAAGGACACTGGCAGCCCTGGAGCTAACATGATATGATTTATTACTGTTGTCTGAAGACAGGGGCAAGGTGAGAAACACTTGCCGCATTTCCCCATCCTGTCCTCATGTCCCAATCAGGACACAACAAGAATTAAATAAATAAGGCCCTTAATCCAGCTAAAGCCTGCTCACCTTGGTTCCCTACCCACACACAGAAGGGAGAGGGGTGCTTCCAGGAGGAGGGAGAAGCCAGCATGACACTAGTGTGTAGATCCTCTGGATGCTGAAGCTGGCACCATCTTCCACTACCCACACATCCTTGATAGAAGGGACTGTCCTGTGTGACCTTGAGCCTAGAGCTCCCCAAGATTGGATCAGAAACAGAGGCCAGCAAACAGTACCCAAACATGCATGTTCTACATGCATGTGAACATACATGTTCAAGTTTTCTCATTTTATGCTTTCTATGTAGCTACCAACCTGGATGAGCTCCGATTTGAAACACATGATACATACACAACAGAATTGCAGTAAACTGTCCTGGGGGAGCAATTAATCGTGCCTGCCCTTACATCACAGAGATGCATCTGCTTCCAGAATGTCAACGGACAGCATGGTCTCAATGTCCCCCCTAGCCCTGGAACCTGGTTGTCACATCACAGCATGGAAGGGTCCTTGCAGAGATAGCTGAATGAGGAACTGAGCTGTAAAGGTTGTCTAGAGCGTTCGATAGGCCTCAAGTAAGCAGAGGTCCTTCTAAGACAAAGACAGACAGACCACCTCTGTGCTAGGCATGCAGCACTTCTAGAAACGGGAATCACTAAAGGCTTGCCCCGAGTCTCCATCAGGCATGTCCAGCCCTTGGCCCATGGGCTACATGTGTTCAAAGATGGTTATGAATGTAATCCAACACAAAATCTTAAGCTTTCTTAAAACACTGAGGTGTGTGTGTGTGTGTGTGTACACGCATGTGTGAACACTCATGCATGAATGTGGGTGATTGTGTGTATATACATACATGTGGGACCAGAGGTTGACATTGGAATCTTCCTCAATTATCCTCCACCTTAGGTTTTGAGACTCTCTTACTGGACCTAGAGCTTGTGGACTAGGATCAGACGGCTAGACAGCGTGCTCCCCAGGGATCCTCCTGTCTTCTTCCTCCCCAGTACAAAGATTCTAGGCACATGTAGCCAGACTCTAGTTCTATGTGAATAGTAGCCCATCAGACACAGGTACTCAGGATCATACAAAAAGTACACGTTTGCTTTAGAATTGGAAGACAATGAATGTGAGCTGTTTGAGGAGGAGGGGGACTTCTTTCATTCAGTAAATGTTCAATGACTATTTTTTGAATGTTGGCCAGGTTCCAGGCTCAGCGGTCACCAGGAAACATCTGAGAAGGAAGTGTCTGTGGTGTATATCATGAACATACCTCACAGTTGTATACAGGCATGTGTGTA
>NW_021604615.1:8133328-8200012 GCF_004785775.1 Grammomys surdaster | reverse complement strand
CATGTGTGTATCATGAACATATCTCACAGTTGTATGCAGGCATGTGTATATCATGAACATATCTCACAGTTGTATGCAGCCATGTGTGTATCATGAACATATCTCACAGTTGTATACAGGCATGTACATTCTTGGTCCCTTCCCTCCAGGTGAAGAGGAATTTCCTCGTCCTACTTAGTCCCTGGGCACACAGGCATCACATAGAGTGATGTTTTTTGCATGGAACAGATGGTTCATAAGCACTGGGCAGATGGGGCAGGTGTTCCAAGAACAGAAGACATGTCCGACTCACCGAAGGACGCTTCCACAGGTGGCTCAATCTGTCTGGTCCCTTCATGAGGCTCCATGTTTAACCACAGATTCCAGAGAAGAGCTCTGGGCTCGTTGTCAACATTCCTGGGACTCAGGGCTCTGGGTTTCCTATCAACCCTGAACAGGAAGACAGCAAGCCTGGCTGTCTTCTTCTGGGAGTCCAGCCTCAAAGGATGTTCAAGAACCTGCTAGGCAGCCCTATCTCGGCCTCACCTCAATACACCAATTAAACAGGCAGTGATGGTGACAAGCAAGGAAGGGGAATTATGCAAATTGGCCACATTGGAAAGAAGACTGCATAAACAGCTCCCCAAACCCCACCCCCACCCCGTGGCTCCCTGCACTCCCTAAGGCTACCTTTGGGGTGCTGATGTGAGGCGTGGGCTAAAAAAAAAAAAAAAAAAGGCAAGCAGTGCATGTAGTTTTAGTCACAGTGTGGTCTCAGCTCTGTTCTCTCTCTCAGAAGCCTGCTGTGAAACCTCTTCCTGAAGACAGACTCTCCTTCCAGCTGGCTTCTGACTTCATGCTTTTCCTTCTCTCAGCAGGAGATTCCTGGGGAAATCCCAACTTCTTGGGAATCCATGTTTCAATTGTCTGGTAGTAAAAGGACAAAATGTCTGCCTTCAGAACGTCTCTGTTCAGCCAGAAGCAATTTCCAGCTCTTGGCTTTTACACCCCCATGTTTTAAAGAAGATTTTAACATCTACCAATCTATTAAGTGTGTGTGTCTGTGTGTGTGGGGGCATGTGCCTGTGTGTGTGTGTGTGTGTGTGTCCATGCATGAAAGAGCACACATGCTAAGGTGTATGTGTAGAGGCGAAAGGACACCTTGCAGGAGTTGTCAGAGGGGTTCTGGGGGTTGAACTCGAGTGTCAGTCTTGGTGACAAGTGCCCTTCTCTGATGAGCCATCTCACCAGTCCCACATCTCTAGCTTGAGGAATTTGGTGTGGAACTTCCTAAAACATGTCTGTGTCTGAAACATCACAAACAGAATACAAGCAGGAACCAATGTTAGAAGACACTCACTGTCAGGTGACCATGTGCAAGAACCATTTCTCCATGACTTAGTTTTCTTTGGAAGGACTGGCACAAGTTGCTTGTTTTTGTGGTTGGCTCTAAGATGGAGTCTTGTGATGCATCTGTGTCTGAAACATCACAGAATACAAGCAGGAACCAATGTTAGAAGACACTCACTGTCAGGTGACCATGTGCAAGAACCATTTCTCCATGACCCCTTGGACTTAGTTTTCTTTGGAAGGACTGGCACAAGTTGTTTGGGTTTTGTGGTTCGCTCTGAGATGGAATCTTGTCATGAAACACAGACTGGCCTCAAACCTGCCATTCTTCTGTATCAGGCTCCTAACTGCTAGAGTTAGAAGCAGGTGTCAGCATGCCCAGTACTGCTTTGATTCAGAAAATTTCCTGCCCTGTCGTGTGTGTGTGTGTGTGTGTGTGTGTGTGTGTGTGTGTGTGTGTGAAAAGATGACAAGGAGTTGGTACCAATAAAGCCTTTCTGTCCAGTATTAAGCAACTAAGAATTGTAGGCGGGACGGCTTTTCAGTTAAGCCTACTCAGAGTCCTTTCTTGTACTTTTAACATGTCAAACATTATAATAAATG
Source organism: Grammomys surdaster (assembly GCF_004785775.1). NCBI lineage: Eukaryota > Metazoa > Chordata > Mammalia > Rodentia > Muridae > Grammomys > Grammomys surdaster. The sequence continues at coordinate 8,198,080 of NW_021604615.1, read as the reverse complement.
TAATCATTTTTAAATGTTACAGTATAAAACAATATAAAATATTACAAAATCATAAATAGGATAAAATGTTGTATTCATGTATTATCATGTAATAATTAGCTCTACAAGCTTTTGCACAGTGCATAAAGTTCATGTGCAAATTTCTATGCATTTCTAGACATAGGGTTTAAATACACTAAAGTTGCCTAAAAACAGTTGTTTATAAAGTGGTCATTTAGAAAGCTTTACTGTAGACCCTTAAAGAAACCTTGACTCTGTTAAGTTACAATCAGTAGGAAAGAAATGGTCGTCTTAGTAAAACATCAAGTCTGGATAACTAAACTAGATACTAAACCGTCTAATCTGATAACGTTATTTACAACAGAATATACCATCTGTCTACAATGGACTAATGTTGAACAATAACTACTATGCCAGTAGCAAAGTTAACCCTTCTCGAGACTGACAAACTGTATGTATATGTCATGTGGACCAAAGCATAGGGACTATACAAGTATTTCTAGAAATAAGCCATTCATAAAATTAATCATTTAAATTTGCCTTTAAAAGGCAATTTTAGAAATTTCCTGAGCTTTAACAAGAGCTTGGTTTAACAACATACTTGCTGGGCTAGGAAGATGGCTCAGCAGTTAAGAGCACTGACTGCTCTTCCAGAGGTCCTGAGTTCAATTCCCAGTAACTACATGGTGATTCACAACCATCTATAATGGGATCTGATGCCCTCTTCTGACCCACAGGGATACATGCAAGCAGAATACTGTATACATAACAAGTAAATCTTTTAAAAAAGAGAAGTTATTAAAAACAAAACAATGTAGTTGCCCTCTAGATTTAAGATACAAGTTGCTTATTTTGTAATTTCTATAACAAAGTTTTCTCAGCTTCAGTTTCCAAAATACTGAAAGCACCAGATACAAACTATTTAAATAACTTCAAAATTAACATTTTGAATTTAATTTAATTAATATTAAATTAGTGAACATTTTAGTTAGGCCTGACTCAGATATTTATTTATATATGAATATTATATATGGATATATGAATATATATTCAAATATATGTATGTATATGTTATAAAATATATGCATATATGAGTATGTATGTGTGTACATACATATATACATATATATGAATATATATTTTTACATGAATATTATATTCACATATATTTTTATATATGAATAATTGTATATTATATAAATTAAATATATATAAATATACCATGTATATTACATATATTATATAATTATATGTGGTTTATATTATATAATATATAGCATACACATACTATGTAATATATAATATATTATACATAACATATTTTATATATAATTATATATAACATTACATATTATATATAATGCATAAGCAATAGCTTCTATATGTTATATTGCTCCAAAATTGTCCCTCTAACACTCACACTCATACATAAATATTCATTTTAAATTATATTTGGCAGGAATAGTGCTTTTGTCTTGTAATCAGTTCAAAGAAATTTTAAATGATGTGTTATCAGAGGTTTGTTATTTAGTTACTTTCAGGAAAATGAGGGATAGATCAAGGGTTTTTTTCCCCATGCTCTTTTAGAAACAAAATGACACAAAACAATTGCATTAAACCATCACACGTTCATAAAAGCCTCATCAACTGGCACTCTCCCTAGGGAGCACCAAAGCATAACAGACTTCAGTTATCCATGGCTACACAAGTCACCACAGAGATTCCCTCAGCTTGTTGTTCTGTCTCAAAGGCTCCACAAAACTCCTGTGATTCAGCAGGGCCCCAAGAGACCAACACAATTTAACTTTCTCTGTCACACAAGGTGACCAAATAGTTCAACCTAACTCTGAGTTAGTTATTGGTAAAGCCAGTCACATAAACATTGCCATGACCAAATAGTTCCATAAAACCCTGGCAGCTCAGAATAAAACAAAAGACAAAGACAGTCACCAAGTGACAGTCATCAAATTGATTCAAAGTGAATAACAGCTCAAAAGAGCCCTGAACTAAAAGGATGAAGTGCTCAGAGTGCCCCCATCACAGAGACTCACCGGGGTCACATTCTCTCGGGTCTGAAACCAAGCTCCAGCTTCATCTCTGCATCACCAGGCACTGGCCCCAGCTTCATCTCTGCATCACCAGGCGCTGGCCCCAGCTTCATCTCTGCATCACCAGGCGCTGGCCCCAGCTTCATCTCTGCATCACCAGGCGCTGGCTGGGTGGTAGAATAAATGATTCTGCAGCTGTGGGAACTGTTCAGTCTTTTCTCTCTACTTGGGGTCAACTTGCTACAAGTGACTGATACCCAAAATGTACCTCCTCTCCCAGCTGGCTCACCAAAGTTTTTACTGGCATTGTTAGCCTCAGAAACTGGACCCTGGAAGCCCTAACAAGCTAGACTCAGCCACGAATCCTCGGTACACCGATTAAACAGACAAGTAATGGTGAGAAGAAGAGAAAAGAGAGTTGTTTAATGTGGCCCCATTGGGAAGAGGAGTAAATGAAGAATTCAATGTCCCGCTGACCCCAAAGCCCGTCCCCAAGTCCATCGTGAGTGATCTGTAGTGAAGCTCAGGTTTAAATAAGGGGAATACAAACTAAGTCCTGGCGAGGGTGTGATCCAGCCCATCATTTGCATCAATGCCTGGACTCTAGGTGTGCCCATCAGGTTCTCTGAGAATTGTTTAAAATGTCTTCTGAGAGACAAATCCCTCCTCTAGCTCAGCACAGGCTTCCTCCTCTCCCTTCTCCCAGCATGAGATTCCTCAAATAATTCTAATCTCATGGAATCATTGTTTCAACAATCTAATAACCTCGGGAGGGGCACACATGTTTATATTTGCTTTCATTCAAACATGTACAAGGAGAAATGTCAGGGACACCCCTCCCATGCTCTGCATAGGGCAGGCCCAAGTCTGGGACCAGGATAACACCTGAGATGTGCACAGACACAGCTTAGAAGTCCAGGTAGTGATGTGGTAGGAAGAAGACAGGGCCAGGGCAAGCATCTGTGTTCTATGCCTGAGGAGGTTTTTTGAGAAGCATTACTGCTGTGGAAAGACTAGCCTCCATGACCACTCATTCCTGGATCTGTCCCCTCAAAACCCAGTCATGAAAATCACTACACAGAAGAATCATGTAAAAAACACTATGCAGGGCATAGACCGAGTTCCACTGCAGGCTCTCATTGGCCAAAGCATGTAATGACCTCCTTCCTGTCAGTAAGGGAACCACGAGAACGTCGGCAGTGAATAGAGACATTCTCAGCCCTGCAAACCTCATGAATTCTGAAAACAGCAACAACACAAGTCACCCTTGGGGATGCTAAGAACTTACCTTTGTGAAAACTGGTGAACAGAGAGGGACAGCTGCTGAGAGAAACACTACAGCCTGTAGGACAGAAGAGGAAGGACAGAAACAGCCTTGCTTTACACCTGTGCAATGGAGCAGTTGCATGCAAAGGGTGCCCTAGGGCCTGCACCCCATAGGAACAGTAGAGGATGCACTAGCACGGTCTGTAGTCTGACAAATGGGCCAGACTACAGGCAAAACACAGGACCTGTGCCAGGCCCAGAGCCTAGACAAGAGACAAGGCAAAAGTTAAGGCATGCTCAATCACAAAATAGGATGTAGCTACCCTGAGGTAGAGAGCCACTGACCAGACATCTGGGACACACACACACACACCTGCTTCTTTTCCATGTTTACAGAGAAAGCGCCTTCTTAGACCCCCACATTGCATGATGGGAAAAGCAGATAAAAGCTGGGCAAGAGTACCTTCTGCCAACATTCCAGCTCTGCTGTAGCCAGGGACCTGTTTGTTCTCAGTTAGGGAAGCAAGCAAGAGAGACTATCCAGCAGCTCTTGCCTGCTAGGGTTCTATAGCAGTGCAGAAACTCTCATTTTTTTTCAACACAAACACATCTGAGCCCAGTGACCACTCCCTCGAGATATGAAGGCCAAATGCACAGTGTCAAACAAATATAAATCTTTACTATTGTCCTCCTCCTTCTAGAATGACACCCTCCTTCCTTCTATAATACCCCACAGTGTTGCAGGTGCCAACTGCCATTGAACTCACAGCCCCTCTCTTAGTTTATCCAAAGTTCAGAGACAGAAGCAAGAAGCCAAATCTGAGACCTCCTCAGTCAGGATTCAGCTCTTGATTTTGCAGCCCTGGCAGACAAATATAACCTCACACACACACACTCTGTCCAGGATGGCCTAATGCCAGCCTTGCTGAGTCAGGATAGCACGTGGTAGGGCTGGCAGGTGGCCAAGGGCAGGCTGAGGTGCCCTCCTGAACCAGCCAGCAAGGGAGACAGTACCGGGGCACTGGCTGTCAGAGGTAACGTATGAGTGGGTTCCCTGGGGAAGTCAAAGATGCCATGATCCATCCTGTAACCTCTCCGGCATGTGCCTGAAATCAAAGCTACTGTGACAAACCTTGGTTGGTAACATAGAAAAGCCAAGCACAGTGACTTCAGGAAATATGGAGTTGATTTATTAGCATCTTTGCAAGTTGCCAATCCCACGTGGTTACCCCGACCCAGTCCCTCATGTCTTGCTGCTCTCCCATCTTTTAGGGACACTTCTCAGCAGTGCTGAAGGCTGTGAGCATCCAACTCATAGTAGAGGAGTTGGGTGAGTCTGTGGCTCAGCCTTCAGCCCACAGTTCCTGTCCCTTCCACTTTGTGAGAACTAGCTATTGGCCATAACTCCCTGCAGCAGGAGAAAGGGACAGGCGCCAGGTCTAGCTCAAACCACTATATCAAGTTGCCTGTCACACTCTCTGATGATGAAGGCTGGCTATTCAAGGACCAGGTTCCATGCTGGGCAGGTTCCATGCTGGGCAGATCTGATTCTGAAGGGAGGACATTCCTGTGTCCTTCATTTTATAAATTGTAGGAGTCAGGAGGTGACAAGGGACATTCTGTCTCTAAAGGACACCAGGATACTGTACCCACCTTTCTCTTAGAGAAAAGCCTCAGAATGAGGGTTTCTACAAAGGGAGCTAGACCTAGGTAGCATGCTCCATCCGGAGGATAAGCCAGCTTAGAAGGGATGGACTCAGGCTTTCCTTCAACCCTGCATGGAAATGAGAGTCCCCTGTGTGCTCTGCAGAGTGATGACAGGGGAGGCTTGGCTGGCTTACCCTAAGAATGTGACCAAATTAACTTGTCAAGCTTGATTCTGGACACAGCTTTTTCCATGCCTGCCCTTAGCTTCCAATGGCTATTTTAACAGGAATCCCTGATTCTCCATAAAGATCAAATACAGCACAGGGACTGTTTGGGGAGAAGAGTGGTCCCTGAACACATATTTCCACGTGTACCTGTGTTAACTTCACCAAACACATCAGCACCTTTTGAAATTTGTATATCAAGAATTTGAGGTTGGGTTTGCAGAGATGGTTCCATAGTTAGCAGCTCTTCCAGAAGACTCTGTTCTGATTCTCAGCTCCCACGTTGGGCCTTATGACCAATTCCTGGGGTTCTGATGCCCTCTTCTGACCTCCACGGGCACCAAGCACACACATGATACACAGACAAATATGCAGAAACAAAGCAAACACCGATACGCATATAACAAATTTTAAAAACAGAATTTGTAGTTAAGGACTAAACCATGAAATAGTATCTTCATGTCAGGAATGAACAGTTCTTTCACAAAGGACAAAGAACTCACCCAACATTATGAAAAGTTCCCCAGAAGTCTGTGTGACAGGGACAATGGCCTCTTGGGTAGTGACACCCTTGTCTGACTGGGAAAGTAGGCACAACCCTGTCCCCAGCCCCACCAGGATGTTTGTCTTCTGGCAGGTGCCCTGTTCACCTTGATACTTGCTATAACTACTTGCTAACTCTAAGTTACACATTAATCCACAGATCTTTTCCAGTAAAGTCGTTTAATGTTTGCTCTCAAGAATAAATAAGCTAACAGGCCATGTCTCTATACATCCAATGTCACTGAAGGACAGGGATCCCCTTTGTGCCTGAGCCAGTGATCTGGGTCTTACATTCCTTTTTTGAATCTGGCGAACAGCCCTTCATCCGTTAAGTCGCCTCTGGAACTAGTTCTGTCTGCTCTCTCCCTCCTTCATTATCCAGCAAGTTGGTAATTCTCCCACGCCTGTTCATGCTGTGTGCTTGAGAGCCAAGCTGAGGCTCATAAACCTGTACTTTTGTCCCTGAGGAGGAAAAGCAGATGAGCGCACAGCAATTCCAGGGCAGTAGCGCCCAGAGGACCATCCAGAACCATCCCAGCCACCCCCAGGAAACCCCGTGATGGATCTCATCTTTGAAGCAAGCAAGGTGAGGACCAATACCTGAGTCTTTCCTAGCTCTGCCAGTCCATGACTAACTCTAACCCTCAGTACTTCGGGCTGAGACCTCACAGCAGGGTCCTTTTAGATGTAACTAAAGTGAACTCCTACCCAGGTAAAATGAGCATGGATCCCATAGAACCGCTGCTTTAGGAAGAGGAGACAGGTGCAGACTCACCTGGAGAGAACGCATACAAAAAGAGACAGAGACCAAGTGTGAAACCAGGAACACAGAGGCACGTGAATGAATAAAGATGGAGAGACAGAAAGAACCTCCTGGGAGATGTGGGTTTTCTTGACTTTAGGCTTAGGGGCTACAGAACTGACAGAACAAATTTGTACTGTTTAAATATCCCTACTAAGTGGATCACTTGGCTGTTCCAGGGCATGGACATACCCAGAGTCTGTGTCCTCAAGGGTATAGGTCTAGTTAGCAGAGCAGAGCTGTCCTTGAGTAGCCTAGGGTTGACTGTCCATTCTAGAAGGTTAAAAAAACAAACAAACAAACCACTGTCACACCAAAGTAGCTGTGTCAGTTCCAAAGATGTGTAGAGTTGCTGTAAATACCTTGGATACACTCCAAATAGTATCTGTAGACCTCTTCCGGTTCTGCGTGGAGCCAGGTTCCTTTTTCTAAACCAACAGATGCAAAGCTCATCACTTTGTTTAACACGAGGCGTCAGCAAACCACAGCCTCTACCAGGAGACATCCACTACAGTCGGACTGCTTTCCTTATGGCTGCTCTGTACGTTTTCCCCCAGCATTCATAGCCCACGGCTTGATCCCTGCAGGCACTGGCTTTATTGGGCAGTGTGGCTTAGTCACTGTAGGCTCTGTTCAAACCAGGATGGCCTCCAGCTGACCATGAAGGGCATTTCAGACTCAGCACAGCACCACACGATGCCTGTGCTGACCGCCCTAACTCCTTCCCCAGAGGACAGATGACATGGCAAACACATGGTCATGGGCAGAGAAGACCAAGGCCTGACCACATAGCCTGTGGATGCCCCTTTCTTCCAGATGACAAGGGCAGAGCTGAGCACAGCTGCCAGCCTCCCTGTCAGAGGGAGATCTCTGGGCCAGAGCCTGGATGTATTCTTTGTAATTCTGTCCTATACTCCTGCTATGCAAACTATAGATAAAAAGCTGGCTTTTAGGCCATCAGGTTATTCAAAGACACCTTTACCTGAGCTCCTGTCCAACGGACCCACAAGTGACCTTGATCAGCAGGTTAGAGCTCAGAATCCTTACTCCATAATGGATTCACAAAAAAAAAGCCTCCAAATCTCACCATGGGAGTGATGCAGCACACCTGGTCTTCTCCACAGGCGATCTCCTTTCCTACATGGTGAGTCTTCAAAGACCTCTGAGGCCTACTGCAGCAGGAGAGCGGTGCAGTCTCCACCAGGTGCAGTCTCCACCAGGTGCAGTCTCCACCATCTCCATCTCTCCATCATTGTTAGGCCTCTTCAGCCCAAAACCAGACACACCAGCTGCCTGAGCCCTAGAGAGCCATGGGCATCTCCCTTGAGTCTCAGTGGGATACTTGAGGCTTAGGCCTTCTGCTTCTATTGTGATTAACATGCCCTCGTTTCTTTCAATGATTCTTTCTTCAGGAAACAAAGCTTACTCTCAGAGCTGCCCAGGTCTTTTTAAATCATGCCCATTAGAATGAAATACTTGGTCATTATAAAAAGCATGTGAAATGTCATAAAAGTCCAGTTTCTTCTCCCCGGTAATGTGAGTGCAGGAAGTCTTATTAGATTTGTGACAGTAAGTCTGGGAGTCAGAACTTTACTCCCCAAAGGACCAGCTGAGACAACTTGTTTCTGCCCCTTGCCCATGGACCCACACACGAAGCTTCTATATCCATAGAAGCTACTTTTCCAGCACTGAACCCCTGCCTAGAGGGCAGGCACAGTAGTAGTCTGAACTCTCCCTTGCTCTCAGAAAGCTGCAATCATGTTTGTGTTGGAGGTACAGCTTTGGGTACGTCTCTCAGGCAGCTCTGGGCAGGCATGCCTGACTCTGAGGAACTCCAACAGGGTGGGCCACACATCCTGAGCGATCAGATGTGTTCTGTGGCTCACCTAGACTGAGTCCCCACCTGCCACTATCCAGCCATCTGCCTTTGACTAAGGGTCTGCCTGCTACTCAGCCTTGGCCCCAGCCAATCTGTTTGGATTACGTTCCTCTGCTGGGGCCACCAAAGGCACAATTATTTTCATAAATCCTCTCCCCCAGTCACCTCTGGCCTGTATTTAAAATATTTTGGTGACATGACCAATGCAGGGAGACACCATTTGTCACATCCATGTCCGTTGACCACACTCTTCCAAACTCTGTAGAAAAGGAGATCTTGGCTTCTGTTCTTCACACATTTGCTTCATCCTTGACCAGAGCTCCAGGGTCCACCCTCCTCCAACCAGCTGAGCCAGCCCTTCCTGAGACACGGAGCTCCTGAGGTTCCAGCTTTCTTAGAGTGCCTGGACCACTGATGTAAATGAGCACAGACTACACGGCTCAAATGTTACTTCTCCTGGTGCTCGGGCCTGGAAGATCAAAAAGTCAGGAGATCAGGTCTGGAGGATTCTTAGAACATCTGGTCTGGGTTAAGAGGCTACCTGGTTTAGGGCAAGAACTTTTTGGCATGTCCTCCTGTGATGGGGGAAAAGTGTCAAGTTTCCTGTCTCCTCTTCTATGCCATTGCTCCCATTAGGGACTCATACTTACCCTAACCTGGCCCTGGTGGCCCCACCGATTGGCGCCATCAGTTTGAGTAAGAATTGATTATAAGCATTTATTTGAAGAACACACCTATTCATTTCAGAGCACTATTTTTGTGCTATGCAAGAAGGGCATCTTCCTGGGCCGACCAGTACCTGGTTATCATAGACCCTCCCCCAACAGAGAGCTGCCAGTCCTTTTCCAGCCCGGAGGCAGTCTAGAGTTGGGTCATAACTGTGCTGATGGTGAAGAATCCTAGCGGCAGCAGGACTGGGGAGTGGGCATGATGTCTCCCATTTCTATACATCACAAGGTTCATATTGGCCATCTCCTCTAATTATCAGACTGTACCCTAAGCAAGGACGTCTTACACCTTTCTTCACATAGGGAAAATGGCTTTCAAAAGCCTAAACAGATAACAGTGGGAAAGGTAGAGAGCTCCCACTAAAGCCAGGACACCCCCAACTCTGTCTCAGTCTTTGTGTCGTCAAGTACAGACATAGTTATAGCCTAATCATCGCTTGTACACAAGCAGACAGAGGGAAGAGAGAGATCCCTACCCACTGGGGATAAGCCCTGTGAAGTGGAAGTTTCTGGTTGTGTCACATGATGCAGACTCCTGTGGTGTTTTGCTGAGGCGAGACCCATGGGAAGACATGTGGTGTTTGGAGAGGGTATAAATAGGACTCAGTGGATGGTGACACAGTGACAGGATGCTTCCACAGTTAGCTTTGCCATGCTTTCTTGGTTTCTAATCTTTGCTCATCTTCACTGCTTCCTTGAGAGAAGCGTGGCAGAGAACTCCTGGCATCCCAACTGATTCAGGTCGCTCCCACCGCCTCGTGTTGATTCAGCGGAGGACTGGTCATTTCTGCTGGATTGTGCCACCCACCGCTGCTGATTCGTGTTTGGAATCCTGACACGACTGAACTGGGCTGCTGGGGTCCTGACAGAGATTGCACCTCTAAGTAGTTTTAAGTAGTTCTAAGCAGGTCCACATTCCCTTGTCCTATTTACCATCTTTTTTCCCTGACCTTTGGATGGTGGGCTAGAAGGGGGTTGAAGCATTCGAGAACCCTTATTAAAAGTAGGTTTTAAAAATTCTAAGCCTACAGCCCTGAGGCTCGTGTTTGCACCCTAAGAGATGTACTGTCAGGGGCCTGCAGAGCTGACTCAGCAGTTAAGAGCACTGGCTGCTCTTTCTGAGAACCCAAGTCTAATTCCCCATACCCACACGATGGTTTATAACTGTCTGTAATTCCAGTTCCAAAAGATCTAATGCTCTCTTCTGGCCTCCCTGGGCACCAGACATGCATGTGATACAAAGATACACATGCAGACAAAAACGCCCATACACATAAAAATAAAATGAAATTATTTTTTAAAACTACTTTTAAAAGCTACTGGTTAGTAAAACACTAAATTAATTTTTATAGTAGGCTGAGAATCTGGCTGGGAAATGTTCTTCATTAAAACATGACTGGGGGGCTGGAGAGATGGCTCAGGGGTTAAGCATACTGACTGCTCTTCCCGAGGTCCTGGGTTTAATTCCCAGAAACCACATGATGGCTCACAACCATCTGTAATGGGATCCGACGCCCTCTTCTGGTGTGTCTGAAGACAGTGTACTTACATAGATAAATATTTGAAAACCACATGACTGGGGATTTTTGTCTCTAGACAAGACACAATATCAGAGTCTAGAGCTGCCTTGAAGTAATTAACAAGAGGCAGTCATAGGAAAGGACCTCGGTTCAAATCCTGGCAGATCACAGGCATCTTTAGCTCCAGCTTCTAGACATCTCAGTAGCTGGCATATCTGGGCACCGACCACACAAGCAGTATACAGACATACATGCAGGCAAAATATTCACTTACATAAAAATTAATTTTTAAAAATCCATGCTAGGCATGGTGGCACACACTTGTAATGCCAGAAGTGGGGTAACAAAAGAGGATCAGGAGTTTGAGGTCTGGAGAAACAGCTCAGCAAAGTGTTCCCTGGGCAAACATAAAGGCTTAAATTGAATCCCTGGGACCTATGAAAAAGTGGGGTTTGTTTGCTTGTTGTTTTATTCTGTATTTTTAATCCAGGCATGGAGTCTAATGCTTTTAATTTCATCTCTTTGGAGATAGGGATAGGAGGATCTCCGGGGCTTGCAGGCCAGCCCAGCTACCGGCTAATAAAAGACCCAGTCTCAACAAGTTAGACTTCTCCTGAAGAGGTTGACTTCTGGCTTATACACACACACACACACACACACACACACACACACACACACACACACACACACAAGACAGGGTGGAGGTGTTTGAGGTCAGCCTGAACTACATAATAAAACCCTATACTAGAACTAAAACCCACTGAAACAGGATGAAACACTCAGGAACAAGTCTTGCTGAATACGTGACACTTCTGACAGTGAACACTGTAAAATGTTGCTGAGATCATCCAAGACAGTGTAATAAGTAAAAGATGCTGGTCACATGTACAGATCAGGAGATGAGACACTGCAAAATGTTTGCTCTCCAGAAACGATTTATAGATTCAATGGAATCCCAGTTAAAATTCAGTACATCTTTTTAGAGAGCTGTTCTAAAAATTCATATGCAAATAAGAGAACAGACAAACAGTTTTGACAAAGAAGGGAACATTTAAATATTCATGCTACCTGACTTCAATTATTATCATAAAGAAGTGTAGTATTAGTTAACTGTGGCACACGCCTTTAATCCCAGCTCTCAAGAGGCAGAAGCAGGTGAATTTCTAAGTTGAAGGACAGCCTGATCTACAGAAGTGAGTTCCAGTACATCGAGGGCTACATAGAAGATGAAGAGGAGGAGGAAGAGGAGGAGAAGGAAAAGGAAGAAGAAATGATTGGTACTAACTTTAAAGAGAAATAAATTGAATAGTCAATAAACAGACCCACATATGTAAAATCAGTGGGTTACTGGTAACACAAAGACAAGTCACTAGAGGTAGAATAGTCTTCGGTAAACAATTCTGGAACAATTGTATCATTACCGTGCACACACACATCCACATACAGGCACGCATGAGCAGAAATCTACACCTCAATCATTTATTCAGAATGCTGTGTAATGGGTCAACACTATTGATAACCAAATGACTATTCACCTAAATAAAGTCTCACTAATTTAAAACAGATCATGTTCCTAAACACAAAACTTACCTTGGCAATAATTTCTAGGATAAAACCTTTATGATATTTGATTGGACAAATATAACACCAAAAGCGTAAAAGGAGGTGCCAGTAATCGCAAACTTAAGAAGCCTGCTCTTTGGAAGACAGTTTGATAGAATGAAAACACAAGGTGCAGGCTGGAAATAAGTATTTACAAACCACACATCTGATAAGGAACTTTTATCTGGACTATTTAAAGAATTCTTGAAACAACGATTAGGAAAGCAAACATCTCAAACAGGAAGGAAAGAGGGAGGGAGGGAAGGAGGAAATGTAAACATACACTTCAGCAGAGAAGCTATTTGGATGGCCAAAGGCACTCTAATCTCTGCTTGAAATCATCAGTCATTAGGGAAATGTGATTTTAAACAGTAAGATATCCCTGTGCACCTACTAAAATGCCTAACACCTAAAACTGTGATGAGTGTTGCTGAGCTGGAGAACAAGGACCTCCACGCACTGCTGGTGGGGTGTGGAACGGTGCGAGCCTTTGGGAAAATGCTTTCCATAATCTTTAAAGTTAAATAAGTGTCTGCCATGTAAACCAGCTATTCTGCTCTGAAGGTATTTTCCAAGGAGAAACTTGCATAAGCTGTTGAAATGGTTTAGATGTAAATATATTTATAGTCAAGCCTCAGGATCTGAATTCAGTTCCTGGGAGTCACATAGTGAAAGGAGAAAGAGAGATTCCTACAGGTTGCACACACATACACACATATGCACACACACACACACATGCATGCACACACACACAACAAACAAAATGTTTAAAAACCTTCAAGTTGCTTCTTCTGCTGCTGCCTGTGTTCTCCTTCAGTGCGGACCTGGTGCCTCTTTTGTGAAGTGGCAGCTGAGGAGACTATGGCGCTCACCATGGCTGACAAGAAACTTGAGGAAGGAATGAAGACAGAACAGCGGTCATAGTAATTTGAAGGTGGGGGTGGGCAGCACAGTTCTGTGGTGCAGTTGAAGATTAAGAGGCAGACAGCACCTAGTAAACTCATGAAAGCCTATTGGGAATGACTAGGTTTGTCAAGGAGGCAGATCAGATTCTGATTGGATGGGCAACCAATCAATGAAACAGACACATCTGCAAAGTTGGAAATGGAGGATGAAGATACGGTTGGTGTGTTCCAGCAGCAGACAGGAGATGTCTACTGAAAAGGGAACCTGCTGCTTTCCTCCAGAATTTTGTTATAGACCATATGCCATGTTAGCCACAGGAGCCACGGGAGCCACGGGAGCCACGGGAGCCACGAAGGCCATGTGAGCTCTCACTCTCAACTAGAAAACCAAGGTTTGGTTCCGCCACACCCCGGCTACTGCAGTACAGTTTTCTCTATTCCTTTATTTCCCTGTCCCCATTTCTTTATTGCATACAAAGTGCCTGGTGTGTGTGTGCACAAGAACATTGCTCTTTTTTTTCTTCTTTTTTAAACTAAATGGCCAGTGTTGTTATGGTTGGCATCAGATAGGGCTGGTCTGGGGGAAAGTACTGGGTCTGTGAAAACATCCCCGTTTCTCCATCAGTGGCACGCTCATTCCTCTCCTTATATTCCAGTAAGTTATTCTCTTCTCATCGTTTTAACAAAAGAACCCAACAACATAAAATTCTTGCGTACCTCGTTTAATGGTAGAATTTTAATGTTTTTCATCTATCATTGTAAAACCAAGGACAATTTTATAACTTTTTTTGTACACAGTTGTTACATGCAGGGCAGTCTGTCTTTAAGTAGGGGGAAACTGCTCTTGGACAAGATGATCCTAGATAAATTTCCCTTCAAGTCAAGCCTCTTGTTTCAATAAACGTCGTATTAAAATAAAAAGAAAGTTCAAGAGAAATGAAAGCAGGACAGAGTGTGATAATTTGCACATAAGTGGTCCATAAGTGTAAACAACCTATTGTCTGATTTAAAAAGATAAAGCAACTTGAGCTGGAGAGATGGTTCAGTGGTTAAGAGCACTGACTGCTCTTCCAGAGGTTCTGAGTTCAAATCCCAGCAACCACATGGTGGTCACAATCATGTGTAATGGGATCCGATGCCCTCTTCTGGTGTGTCTGAAGACAGCGACAGTGTACTCACATAAAATAAATAAATAAATAAATAAATAAATAAATAAATAAATAAATCTTTTTTTTTTAAAAAACCCTCTAATGTCCATCAATAGGTAGCATATCCATACAACGGAATATAGTGAGCTACCATGAAAACATGCTGGTCGAAAAGGCCAAGCAAAAAAATGTAGTTAATATAGATTTCTTTCATATGTAATGCTAGAAACTGCTAGTTCATCTGCAGTATCAGAAGTTTTCTAGAGTATGGGAACTCATGGGATGGGAGGGATATTGGGAAGGAAGGAAGAATTAGCAAAGGGGACAGGCACTCTTTAGATCATGCTGTGTCATCCAATTACACAAGTAAACACCTAGACCTCAGGTATGTCAAACACTATCTTATAGGCACAACTTACAGGCATTTCCTTCTATTGATAAGGATATCAAACCCCAAACAGAAACCAAACTGAGTGTTGGTTTGCTCCCAGGACGACTCCTTTTAAAAAGAACAAGAGCTTCTCTGCTCAAGTGTGTTGAACAGAAAAGTGGTTTTGGGGACCATGCAGAACTGGTTCTGTCCAGACACGCTCGTCCACCCAACCTCCACAATCACCCTAGCTTATTCCTGACAAGAGATGCAACCAGCTTTCCTTTCCATAGCCAGATTGTTCGCAGCACCCTCCAGACAGCTCCAACCTCCTGCCCTGTGGTGCTGAGACTCACCATTCCCATCCCAGAGCACATCAAATGTGAAATATTTACCTGGTTGGTTCTTACCAGTTTCCTACGTCTGCCTTAGAAAGGGATTGTTTGTTTATTTTGCTTGTTGTTTGTTTGTGCCGATGACTCAGTTACAGTGACCCTCATCCCGTCTTCCACTTTCCCCCACACTTGCTTCCTCCTTGTTCCATTTTCTAAATCAAAACCAGGAGGATGCACTTTATTAAACCGAAGGTCTATATAATGTGAGGCATCTTTACTGGGCTACTCAGCAGAAAGAATGCGTTGGGAATGTGGGAGAGACTGAG
The DNA here is from genome assembly GCF_004785775.1 of Grammomys surdaster. NCBI lineage: Eukaryota > Metazoa > Chordata > Mammalia > Rodentia > Muridae > Grammomys > Grammomys surdaster. Next base: position 8,182,737 of record NW_021604615.1, on the reverse strand, counting down.
GTCTAGGCTAAAAGGAGCCAAAGGACCTGGATGACTTCATCTAGTTGAGGTGGTGCTGGCTCCTGGTCATCTGAGCCATGACCACACCATAGAAGCCAGAGAAGCTGTCTCTCAAGGGGTGGGGAGGGGGGGATTCAAGTAACTGGAAAACGCATCTCTGCTCCAGACTTCCACAGGTGCATAGGCAGCAGCTGCAGACATGCAAACCACTTGAGCTCCATCCATCCATGCCATTCCTTAGACCCCTAGGAGATGGTGGACCACTACTTGGCTTGCAGTGAGTGTTTATGAATAATTGACACTTTTGAAACCACTGTTTCTTCTTAAGAAAGAGCAGAAAATTAATACAGCAAATATTCTTCCCAAGTGCATAGTGTTTATAGGTAGGCCTGGGGGTAGCCTTAGGAAATTTGGGGTGCCCTCTGGCTTCTGAAGCCTTTGGCTTGGTTTCCTGGGAGTGCCATGATTCTGGTTTGGACACAGGCACAGATGGCTTATCCAGTTTTCAATTCCCTTTCAAGACTATTCCCATGACATTCATTTCTCTGAAATTAACATATCGGTTAGCTCCACCTTCAAACAAATGACCTTAAAGAAGAATTCCACTAGTAATGACCCTGTGTGCTCCCAAGAATCTGAGTTGCATTTACCCCAAAAAGGGGGTGACTCCCTATCCTTCTCTATCAACATGCTGAGGTAAGGATGTCTCAGGAGCAGCTCCCCTATTGGAGTTTGACTGACTGCTGCATATCTGCATCCTGTGATTGGTCTGCAAGGTGTGTGTGTGTGTGTGTGTGTGTGTGTGTGTGCCTATGACCTTGCAAAGTGTTCTGAGACAAGAGCCAGGAACCTTTGGTACTGGAAAATACACAATGCTGCTTTTAGCCTGTGGTGTGGAAATCAGATTACAGAGGGAATAACATCTTGCACTGTGGACCTCCACGCCACTGGGTGTGGCCTCAGTTATTGTTTCCTTAGTGGACGTTACATCTCTTTAAAAAAATGTGCCCAAGAATGAAGATTCCAAAAACGATGTCTGCAGAGGAGGGTAGAAAACAGTCAAATTGTATCTGGGCAGGACGCCCAGCTACAATTCTCCTTTCATTTTACCGCATTATAGGTTATAATGGCAGTGAAATTTTGAAGACGCTGGAGTCGAACCAGTCAGCCCGCCTTGCCCCAACCAGCTCGGCCCCGCCCCAAAGGTCCCGCCCACTCCGCCTAGGCCCCACCCCACCCGCCCCAAACCCCGCCCTCACCCGCTGCCTCCTTCACGGCCCAGAACCGCAGCGAGCGCCGGGTGCGGCGCTGCCGCCGCAGGGATGTGACCTTCACCGCCGCTTGGCCAGGATGACCGGTGCCCGTGTCCCGCGGCGTCCGCGGCTCGCTTCAGCCTCCCGGGTGCTCTGACCGCATGCTCCCGGCTGCCCGGCCCGGGCCTCGCCATGCCGCCGCCGCCCGGGCCCGCCGCCACCCTGGGCACTGCGCTCCTGCTGCTCCTGCTGGCCTCCGAGTCTTCGCACAGTGAGTACCGTGGGGAGCCCCCAAACCCACCACCCCCTGGTGTGGGGCTCCAGGCCTGTACCCTGGCGCAGCATCCTGGTGCAGGGTACCCCAGCCACCCTGGCATCCTGGCCCCGGACCTCTGGACTCTAGGCATCATGGATCCGGAGCATCCCACACACACGCAGGCATCATGGTCCTCCGGAATCCCCGACATTCCAGCCCCGAATGGGTGCAGGTTGACCGCGCACCCTTCTTTCTGCAGCTGTGCTGTTGCGGGCGCGTGAGGCGGCGCAGTTCCTGCGGCCCAGGCAGCGCCGCGCCTACCAAGTCTTCGAGGAGGCCAAGCAGGGCCACCTGGAACGGGAGTGCGTGGAGGAGGTGTGCAGCAAGGAGGAGGCCAGAGAGGTGTTCGAGAACGACCCCGAGACGGTGAGCGGGCGCCAAGGTCTCGGGGTGGGGGTGGGGGGCATGTGCGTCCCAGAACCCATACTTTTAGGTGCCACAAGTTCCGACTCCCACCTTGTGCAGGTCCAGGAGACCCGGGGACTGTGGAATCTCAGACATCCTTTCTGGAGATTTAAGGATCCTTGTGTGGACTGCACCACCACGTGCACCCCAGAACTCTTAGACAGCGAGCCTTATTCCCACCCCACTTGCACTTTTCCATTCTTGAGCCACAGTTCCTCAGATGACCCCCCCCCCCGCCCAGGTCCTCTCCTTTTTGGGAGCAGAAGGCGTGCCCTTGAGAGGGCTCCACTGAAATCCCTTCAGTAGACTCTGAAGGAAGCCCTTCCGAGCGTATGTTCAAACTAAACCTTCCCCTACCCCCTCGAAAAGAAAGCACCCGTGGGAAAAAAATCCGCAGTGATTTGAAACTCAAAGGCTTCCTAAGATTGCCTGTCCCTAGATTGGATTGGAGGTGAGGGGTGGGGCTCCTCTTTGGTCTTCCTCCGGAGGGACCCAGAGTTTTCCTGAAAGAGGAATTGAAAGATCTCAAGGCTGGAATTGCTTGCAGCAGCAGGTCCAAAAATACGATGCCTGGAAGTGTGCAAAGAACTCGCATACGGGCGGGTGGGGAGCAACGTGAGGAAGGGCCCGGCACCTGCCTCTGCAAGGGCTGTGCTGGCCCAGGACAAACTTCTATTAATAATGTCCTTGGGGAATGGAGCAGGCATACAGCCAACTGCAGCCAGCAGCCTATGTATGCACAGGACTCTCCACAGAAGGTGCGTGTGAGGGCTGAGTGGACTCATGGGGGAACACACCCCAGTTTAGGGCATGCCTGAGGTTAAGATCTGGACTGGCACACAGACCTCCATAGTGATGCAGAGGGCCCCCTCTCACCTGCCAAATCGGTATGGTTTCACAATTTTGGGTTCCGCTGGCATTTTCCTTTCAAAGAATTCTTCTGGGGTGAAGTAAGGATCACGTGATCTGAGGATGGCTCTCTGTGAGCCATTCGGGCCTTTGCTTTGACTTGCGTCTAATCGGCTGACTGGACAATCCCTGTCAAAGCTGCTTTTCTGATACCGGTGTTACAGCTGTTGAGTGTCACCGTAGCTGCTTTGGCACTGTTACCCAGTGTGGAAGCCGAGATCAGGTGACACGCTGTGCCCCACCCTTATCCGCCCCCCCCCCACCCTAGGCTTCAACAGCAGTATAGGGGCAGATGGCTGATCTTTTTATACCCTTGCTGCTGCTGCTTTGTTGATGATTCCTCTCGACCGAATGAGTTCAGCCTTAAATTGACATTGTAGGGCAAGTCCTAGTCCTTGGTCACCTGGGCTTAGGGGACTGGTTCTGTGTGTTACAACTCCAGCCTCCCATGAAGCATTCTGCCATTCAGTGTGGACAGGGCTTGTGGTGACAAGAGTTGAGAGCTACAAGGCCACCACCCAGCCGTGGAGTCCCGCCCCTCTGCAGCCTGCCTGCCAGGGCAGACAGGCCCAAGCTGGCCCCTCCTGGCTGCCTGGACATGGAGCTGCTCTTCTTAGAGTCAAGTCCCTCTGGTTTTAATTGCTTGTACGTTTTAATTATAATTTTATTTGCAAAGGTGTGAAATGAAGACATGAAAAAGAGTGATGTCCTCGGGACCCCCACTTCCTTCGGACCATGGGAGGGTTTCCCTTTTCTGTCACCTTTTGGGTGAAACTCCAGGCTATAATGCTCGAAAGGGCAATCTCTTCTGGTCCTGTCGAAGCCTATCTCCTTCAGGACTTGGCAGACACCCCTTCCCATCAGAGCTATCTAGACCTGTCCCCTCTGCAACCCCTACAGCCCAACACAGATTTTTCTCTCATGAGTCAGCTTGAATGCCTGACCTGTGCCTCTTGCCTGCAGTATGGAAACTGTTAACCCTGGCGTCCAGCCTGGACCTCACCTCCTCGCAGAGTTCCAAATCAAAGCTCTTTCCTGGCTTCTACCACCTTGATCTGGCTGCTGGTTGCTTCTCTCCTGTTGCCACACCCTTGTGGGATACTGGGGAAGCCTCAGGAAGGGGTAGCGCCAGGCTATGTGCTCTGGAGTCCTGGTGTTCCTCTGCAGGGACCTATGCCTGGAGCCTCCCCTACTCCATACCTTGTTTAGGTCTCCCTGGCGAGACCTAAGACCCCAGTGGACATGCAAGTGCCAGTCACCATCATAGCCTCAGAAGGAAGCGTGAGAAGAGACTTACCTTCCTATGAAAATGCTAGTTCAGTTTTCCTGCCCTTGAAATGTAGCTCGTTTCTTGTGTAGGAGGAGGCCTATGAGACAGTCTGGACAAGGGGGCATGGCTTTGGCTTACCTGCCCTGTAACAACAAGAAGCTGTGGTCTGCAGATCACCTACCAGACCAGATTCTCACCGTGGTCCTAGGGAATCCTTACTAGGTCAGTTAGCATCTGCACATAGGGGCTGATCTTGTGAATGCAATTTTAGGGTAAAAAGCCAGGTCTGGGAATCTCAAAGATCTAGGCTTGGCTACCCAGGCAACTCTATCCATAGAGACTAGAAATAGTGAGAAGCAGGGGGCAGAGGTCTAGTCAGTGCACACAGAGAAAAGGAACAAGAGATCCAGGGGCCTCAGGGTTGTCTTAGGGATGTTGATGTGAGCTTTAAGTCTCAATAGAAGGATTGGGGACAGGGGTATGAGATACGCAGAGTTAAGCAAGACTCATCAAGTGTGGTCTGGATGTTGCTGTCTCAGATCTGGTTCTGCAAAGTGGTTAGAAGGGGGTCCTTATTCTTTGAAGGGACAAGGGGGTCCTTGGGAGTGTGGATTCCTTTATAATAACTGTTCTCAGCAATCTCTAAGACTGTTGTCCCTTGAGACGGTTAACTTCCCTCGGGGATCTGGGACAACACAAAATGTTAACAGATCCTTCATATCCGCTTATCTTTGTGTGATCAACCTGGCAGGGGATGAGATGGGTGTGTATCTCCAGTTTTTTGTAGACAGTGCCTGAGGGATTAGCATGCCTCCATTAAAAAAAAAAAAAAAAAAGCAGGTGACCTGAAGGAAAGCACACAGACTCAAAATGAAAGTAGAGGTGCTGGGCCTTCATCCAAGGCCTCTTGTGGGCCTGAATGAGGAGTCAGTGTGGTTTTTAGGGAAAGCTGTCAGTACTTGTTAAAATCCCATTGTGTGTTCCCTGCTGTTGTGGACTTAGGGTGCTGGAATAGACCAGCCAACCTCCTGTGGCTCCGAGTGGTGTCCTGGCCAACTGTAGCTGACTCTCACCTGCACACCTGGGGCTCCTTATCTCTGCTATTCATTTCCAGGGCCCCCAGGGAGGGCATGAGAGTTTGGTCCCGCCCTCCCTACTGGGTGGGCCTCCACAGCTGGAAACAGGCTGTCTCCCACGTGGTGAACCACGAGGTTGTTTTGTTTTGTTTTCTCACTGTGTCTGGGAAGAGTCTGGCTCTGTTCAGTTAGCGTTTCTTCTGACATTGGGAAGAAAAGGGCCAGGCCTGGGCCCTCCAGCAAGCCGAGGTAGCTTCTCACTGACTTTCTCTGGAGAGGAAGTGCAGGATCCCTCCACACAGTTGCTGTGCCACTCCACCCACATTCCTCAGAGGCGGTGGTGGCAGCCCTGGCCACTTCTAATCTCTCTGTCCCTTCTCTCCCCCACAGCCTCTCCAGTTATCTGGTTTCCCTTTTTATTGTTACTGTCCCTTCCGGGCACTTCCTTCCTACTGGCTGGGTTCCCTGTCCCAGTTGCTAATTTCCAAGAGGCCCTGAATTTGTAGCTCTGCCCCAGGTGAGGCCCTTCTGCAGAATCACTTCGGTAAGGTACCTAATCCTTTAAGGCTGCTCCCCCCAGTAGATGCTTGCCTCTAGAGGTTCCTAATCAAGAAGTTAATCCCTGCTGAAGCCTCTGCCCCACACTTTAAACCTATGAGGGAAACCTCAGGCCTGGTTGCTGATTGGCACCTTCTTTTTAAAATTTAAGATGCAAAGTGCAGTATTGCAAGATTCATAGTGGGTTGGCTTCGAGGATTAATACTCCCAGGAGCTGAATGAGAACCCCTCCCTCCCTGTCTCTCATCTCTTGTTAGCTCTAATTCATTCTCCCTGCCTGCCCCCAGACCTGCATCTGTTGCTGCTGCACTCTCATGGAACTCTGGGGGCATTGTTAGTTCTGAGGGTCTGGGACCTAGGTCGGGGACATTTTTGAACCATGTCTACCCACTAAGGACATTTTTCCTGAGATGGTGGGCTTTCTAAGGACAGCTTGAGGAAGGCCAGTTCCAAGGCAGGTGGAACGCCTCCCACCCTGTTTCCTCTTAGAATACTAGACAGAAGGGACACAGGCACAGTGTGGGGAGGGGAAAGTGAAGGAAGGGGTGTCTTAGCAGGAAAGAGACCCGAGACTTGGAATTTGGACTCTTGGCAGAGAAGAGACATCTACGTGAAATACTCGGCCTAGGTGCCCTCCCCCCCCAGAATTTGAAAGCTCTCCCCTGCAACTATGCCTTCCTGCCCGTGCTTAGAATGTTCCCCAAACTCTGGGAAACAATACTGTGTGCAGAGCTGGTGGGGTAGAACACGTGCTCACTCCACACTGAGCATCCGATGCTCAGAATTCACTGGGAGTGCTCACTCCTGTCTATGAAAGCAGCATCCCAGATGTATACTCATGGTCTCTGGGAGTCCACATCCATCGGGCCAGGGTATGGGTGTGAGCGCTCTGTAAGGTCTGATGCTGCCTGGGGAAGTGAGTTTTGTGATGGGCTTGTCTGTGTCTGTGAGGCCCATGTATGATGAGAAGTCAAAATTGTGGACACTTGTAACACGCTTCCCCCCCCACACACACAAGGATGCTGTGTAACACGCTCCCCCTCCCCAACTCTACAAAAAAGCCAGTCAGTCCACTGCCTCATTTCTGCTAGGCAGAGATGTCTTGGCCTTTGAGAGTCTGAGAGGACTTACATACAGGTGAGAATGGTGTTCTGCAGGTAGCTGCTGCTGTTCAGAGTAATCTAGAACCTTCCTGGTGGTGTGGCATGGGCTGTCAGTTGGGCTGTCCCTTTTGCAGTGACAGAAAGTGATGTCAGTTCACCCACATCCTGCTTTGGGCTCAGATGTTTCTCCATCTTGATAATGCATGCGTCCAACATTGTCCTCTTGTATGGGTTTTGTTTGTCTTTGGAGCATGCACTGCCTTCAGGCGTAGTCTGATCAGGCAGCCACAGAAGCTATCCAGCTGCAGCCTGGCTGGTGAGGTCCTCCAAGGAGGCCAGGAAGGATTGAGAGCTGGAAACCAGGAGCAGGATCCTGCCTGATCCTGTGCAGGGGGACAAGGAGATCAGTTCTGAGCTATGTCACTCTTGGGAAGCTGCAAAGGCCACTGGGTCCTTCTGAGCTGGGTGTTAGAATTGCTGTACCCTTCCAGGAGACAAGTTGCCTTGTGTTGGTCTCGAGACAGATCTACAGCAGTACTACTGGTTACCTTCTGTAGAAAAGCACCCTGTCACCCCCTAGTCATGGGGACCTTCCTCCCACATGCTCCATCCCTGTTACCTCTGTTCTCATCCACATAGCCCCGAATCAGTGAGAGAAAGGGGAGAGAAGACAAACAGGGATGTCTGTCACATTGCAAGTGAGGAAGACGCTCTGCTGTGAGTCCATGGCTACCTACCTGGCTGCCCGTTGCTTACAACATTCCTGAACAGGCTTCTAGTCGTCTGGTCACTGGCCCGGAATAGCCACGGAACTTAGCTATTACACACGGAACACTGTGGGGATACAGAGACAGAAAAGAGCTCTTGTGAACAGCTTCACGCCTCAACCAGAAAATTTGTTTTACCAAGATACTGTGTGAAAACCAATGACAGGGGACATCTGAGGATGCAGAGAGCTGTGCTGGGTGGTACTATGTCAACTTGACTCAAGCTAGAGTCATCTGAGAGAAGGGGTGCTCAATTAAGGAAATGCCTCCATAAGATCTGGCAAGCCTGTAGGGGGCATTTTCTTAATTAGTGATTGATATGGGAGGGCCCAGCCTACTGTATGTGGTGCCATCATCACAGGGCTGGTCATCCTGGGGTCTATAGAAAGCAGGCTGAGTAGTAAGACACAAGGAGCAAGCCAGTAAGCAGCACCCCTCCATAGCCTCTATGTTTAGCTCTTGCCCCCCAGGTTCCTGCTCTGTTTGAGTTCCTGTCCTGACTTCCTTCAGTGGTAGACTATGATGTGGAAGTATAAGCCAGATAAACCCTTTTCCTCCACAACTTGCTTTTGGTCATGGTGTTTCATCACAGCAATAGAAACCCTGACTAAAACAGAAATTGGTACCAGAATAGAGGTGTATTGCAATGGCAGACCTGACCATGTGTTTTGGGGAGGAGTGTGGAAGGACTTTGGAACTTTGGGTAGAAAAGCCATTGAGTGTTGAGGTTCAGTGGGACTGTTCTGTGGGAGCTTGGAGGATGAGATTGTTGAGAGCAGTGCAGACAACAGAGACCTGGCTTGTGATGTGTCAAGGGGAAGTTTAAAGACTCCACTGGGGCCACTTGTTATTTTGAAATAGATTCTGTGGTCCTGGTTAGCTGGGGCTGAAGAACTCCTGATGTGAAGCCTTTGCTTTGCTGGGATACTCTCTTGAGGCCGGTTAGCCGGCGCTGAGAAATTCACGGTAATGGAACAGAGATCAGCATCACTGAGGTGAGATCTTCTGGAAAGCGTTTCCTGAGAGTCCACACACAGAAGCTTGCTCCAGATGTGGCCAAGTGTGTGCCTTGTGCTGGCAGCAGGCCTTGGTAGCGTAAGAGACAAGAAGTGGTGCTGGGTTTGAAGGTGTGAAGGGGTCATGGAGATCTGAGCAGCTGAGGCTTGACACTGTGTGGTGCAGTTGGTGTTTCTGAAGAGAGCACAGGAGAGGCTATTGGAGATAATGCAGCCCTGTTGCAGAGGAAGACTCAGCATTTGGGAGATTCCACTACCATGGGATGACCATCAAGAACAACTGTAATGGTGGCGTGCAGCCAGCTGGAGCCTGGAGGGTCTGTGTGTGCTGCAAAGGGCGGAGCCAGAAAGGGCGGAGCCCGAGAAGTGATCTAAGCCCCTTGGAGGAGCCCATAGTTAGAAATTTCAAACGTTTTTGGTTTTTTTTTAAGAGTCTGGGTATTTTAAAGGGACTGAACTTGTAATATCTGAATTTGTAAATACTGTGGGACTTTTTAAAAGTTACTATGTTTTTAATGTGAGATCTCGGGAATGAATGAGAAAAAAGTTAAGACTTAATGTGACGCATCTGTGTGTCAGTTTGACAAAGGGTCACTTGTGCTGGGTAGTTTTATGTCAACTTGACACAAGCTAAAGTCATCTGAGAGCAGAGACCCTCAATTATGAAAATGCCTCTATAAGACAGGGCTGTAGGCAAACCTTTAGTGCATTTTCTTAATTAGTGATCCGTGGTGGGAGGCCCAGCCCACTGTGGGCGGCGCCATTCCTAGGATGGTGGTTCTGGGTACTATAAGAACGTAGGTTGAGCAAGCCAGAAGGAACAAATCAGCAAACACCCCACCATAGCCTTTGCATCAGCTCCTGCCTCCAGGTTCCTGTCCTGACTTCCTGTCTCAGCTTCCTTCCATGGTGAACAGTTATACAGACGTGTAAGTCAAAAAATCCCTTTCCTCTCCAACTTGCTTTTGGTCATGGTGTTCTATCACAGCAATGGAAACCCTAACTGAGACAAGAACTCTCTCTCCTTGGACTGGAACTGGGCTCCTACCCAGACTGTTCACTCCTCCATCATCTCTCAGAAAACCTCTAAGTAGGTACAGGTGACACGGATTTGCCTCTTCCTGAAGGTGACTACAGTCATGCTCTGCAGTCATCCTGCAGAGGCTGAGTCAGCAGAGGCCTCTGGTTCCTGGACTTCTCTCCTTGACATCCTGTCTGAACAGTGGCTTCTAAGTCCTACCTTTGGGGGAGCCACAGCACAAGATTCTTGCTTCCGTGCCTGTCTCCAGGCTTGATTAACCGGTGATAGCCCTTTTCAAGAGGCCTCCTGCTGTGCTGGTTAACTGTTGCCTTTCTTCTCTCCCCACAGGACTATTTCTATCCAAGATATCAAGGTAAGTTAAACTTACTATAGTAGTTTCATTGACACACATGCAGAGTGCCTGATTCATGCTGGGGAAATCCCACTACCATGTTACTCCTGAGAGAAGGGAGCTTAGCGATTAGAGCTGTCAACAATACTCTGGTCAAACATGAGTGTGCTTTTTATACCATCATTTTATTCCAAGTTGCCAGAGCCTCAGATTAATGCTGCTATTTTACAGATATCTTTGGTTGATTGAGTGCCCCTCAATTTACTGGTCTCAGGACTCTGCACTTCTGAGATTATGGAGGACACCCTCCCCTACACACACACACACACACATACAGACACAGACACACACACACACACCAAAAAAAAGTTTTGCCTGTATGTTGTGTGTTTACCGACATTTGCTCTGTTATCAGTTAAAAACTTAGAACCTTGCAGGTTTTGTACATAGTTGGGTGAACAGGAGCACACACATACTCTCAGCCACTGGAGCAGGCACACAGTGGCAGGGAAAAGACCATAAGATCGTTTGTTTGTTTGTTCACTTCTCTATGTGGTTTCTCTGTGTAGCCCTGTCTGTCCTGGAACTCGTTCTGTAGACCAGGCTGGCCTCAAACTCAACAACCCACCTGCCTCTGCCTCCTGAGTGCTGGGATTAAAGAAAGGATTAAAGAAAGTGGTAGACTACCACTACCCTGCTCTAATATGCTATTATAGGGGAGACAAAAGAATATGATTCCAGTCTGGAGGACAATCACTTTGCTTCCTTAAGAAGCCCTGAGTTCTCCTCTGAGCACTGTTTGTCTGGTGAACACCTGAAATACTTTGGAATGTATATTGCTTGTAAGAAGAGTATATTTTTGGTCTTTGGAATTATTACCACACATTTGGGTAAGATACTGGCCTTCTGTTCCACAGGCACCTGCTTATAACCTCTATCTGGCAACAGCACAGGAGACTAGTGACTAGCCTGCCACGGCTCTCTCCAAGCTTGGGTACCAGAATCGTGGCTAGGGGAAAACTAGAGAAAAAAAAAAAAAAGACAGACACACATAGAGTCAAGCTGGGATGCATGGGTTCTCTAAGACATAGACTACTACCCAGAACCTCAATGTCTTTATTAGATATAACACAAGGGAGGGGCTAGCTAGTCTCAGTAGGAAGTCTCTGTAGATATCAAGCTATAGACATGGGAAGAAGAAACCACAGTTGCTAGTCTTTACACACACTGATCCATCGTTCGTACACACTCATTTCCAGAATCTCAAGGAAGCTTTGTCATTCCTCCTGATCCTGGCCCATATGGGTAATGGCTTTACCAATTTCCCATAGGTCAGTTGGCCTTGCAACCCTCAGCAAACTATGCCCATATCCAAATACACATTCACTCAGGGTGTCCTCTGAGGCCCCACACCAGCCCAAAGGCCTTGGGTCATCTCTCTGCCAAAGCAGAGGGAGCTAGTTAGTCTACCTATACATCCTAACTGCTTACGTGGTCCACACGTGGCCTTTCCACACGTGGGCAATCAACAGTGGCCTACTGAAGGACCAGATGGAGTAGCTGGGCACCAGGGCACACAGCCATCACATGTTGCAATGCCATGCTTCTGGCTCCCCTTGAAAAACACACGAGTGTGTCAGATCTAGTGCCCTCCAGGCTTCAGGTTCCTTAAGAGTGCATCTGCCTGCAGACTAAGGACAGTATCCTTAGTCCTGCCCGGATCATTGTCCAGCTTCAGCCAGAGTCACACTTGCACTGCAGCTCTTGCTGGTCTGTGTGATAGGAGGATCCAGCACTCACCGGTTCTGGGCTCAGTGTTCTGTCACACTGGTACACCTTCCTGCTGTACCTGCTAGGCTCCCTGACAGGTAGACCCTGCACTCACTGGAGATCCATGCTGTCCGGGTGAAAAGAAACTGTGTCATTTGACCCTGACTTGGACAGCTGCTCCACCCCAGGGACGAACAGTGACTGTGTTGTCTGTTTCTTGCAGAGTGCATGAGAAAATATGGCAGGCCTGAAGAAAAAAACCCGGATTTTGCCACATGCGTTCAGAGTAAGTGTGCCCTCCTGCCTCGCTTGAGGTGCATCCTGGGTAGCTGGGGCTCAGTTATAGTTGGGATAAGGCTGCTGAATGAAAAGCTGTCCGACCCTCCCCAGTCGATTTCTTGGACTCTTAATTTTCTTTTTAAGGAAGTAAGCACATCTTGGTTTGGTTTCTAAGGAACAATAAATGTACACGTCATCGGGGGTTAAATAGTCTGTAGAGCGGAAAGCGTTTCCCTGCTACACATCACATGGGCAAGACCCCCTTTCAGCTCTCTGTCTGCAACCTGAAATGGCTTTTTCATATCTGTATCACCCCATCCTCAACCACCCCCTGATCGGAGTCCCTTCCCAGGCGAGGACAATCACATGTCCTATCAGATGTCAGCTGCCTTGAGGCAAGTTGATTGACCGGCTTTGGGGTTTTGTTTCTGTTATCATTAGCTAGAATGATGTCCTATGCATCTGTCCACAGTTCTGCCTCCTGAGAAAGGGTCAAAGACAAATGTTTTAATTAATTATTTTATTTATTTACTTATTCACTTTACATCCCATTCACTGCCCTTCTCCCAGTAAGCTCCTCCCACAGTCCTTCCTCCCCACCCCCCAGGATGGTCATTTCTTTCCTTATACTTTCTAATTTGTTGGTACATATGAAATTATTGTCTCCAGACAGTCACCTTTGTCCCCAGTGCTCTGATGGGTTACTCTATTGTTTGGGTTGGTGGCTAGGATTGTGGCTTCAGACCCTCTTAAGATGTTTTGAATTGCAATGACATCCTCTGGTGGGGCGGGAGGTGGCCTGGAAGAAGAGGATGGGATTGTACTTCCAGAGCCTGTCCCTGAGCTGACTAGAGGAGAAAACCGCCTGTGTCTGCTGGTGCCAGATATGTTAAATTCATTTGCCAGAAGCCTTGCCAGATGCCTTACCAGATGAGGCTAACACAGAGCTGCCTCCTGCCTGGCTCTGATCATCACAGGACCCATGAGCACCCACCTGAGCTGTGCCTCTCCTGAAGGCTATACAAAAGTGCCTGATGACCTGCATATCCTTCTGCTGGGGCATGGGAAGATCAGGCCAAGGCTAAGCTTCCCAGCTCTGCAGGCTGCTGCCCTTTGTACCTGTTCCTCACCCTGCTGTCCATAGAATGTCATAGCCTGAGTTCTCTGGTCATCCGGTTTTTTTTTTGTTTGTTTGTTTGGTTGGTTGGTTGGTTGTAGTTGTTTTTTTTTTGTTGTTGTTGTTAAAAATTAAAGCAAATGTTTTTGCAGGCTCCATTCTGGCAATTTCTAGAGAGCTCAGACCTAGCCCTAGGCAAACCTTGGCCATAGCGGGTCTTCTGGAAGCCCATTACTTCACCTCATGGGGGCTGGTCACCATGCCAACAGCAACTAGAGTGACAGGGAGAAGCCATAGTTTAAGCATGGACTCTGCCCGCTTGGTGCCAGGAAGAGCATTGGCTTCTGTTCCATTCCTTTCTCATAAGCCATGCCTGGTTCCCTGCCATATCCAATGGGATCCTCTTGACAGACAACATCAGGTCATCAGGATTTTCCAGGGGTCTGGGCTCCTTGCTGGGCCCACAACAAAGGGCCTGGATTGGACAGGCTGGGTACCCAGGTCCTGACTTGTCACCTGGTGAGCCAGCTCACACTTCGAAGCCACACAAAGGACCCAGGATAAACTGTTAACATGAGAATAGCAGCTTGCCTGTGGAAAGCTAAGCAGCCCCCCTCAGTGACTGCAGAACAGTGTCCACTCTTTCACCTTTCAGGAATGTGTCTGTGGAGAAGTTCTGGGCACCTGCCAAGGGTCAGACATTGGACTTGGTAAATTTCCAACAGGAAAAGAAATGACATGTGGTGGGTGATATTTCTCTAGGGATGGAGGGACAAGGGTTTTGGTATTGGCTCTGTGTCGGGGGACTCTCTTAAGAATAATATTACTCCATTGGAAGTTGGCACTGCATCATCCCTCGGCCTAAGGACAGATTTTGCAATGGGTAGATGTGGCTTTCTTGGCCAAGTTAACCGTCCCTTATGCCAAATTTGCCAGTGTAAACTTTAGAAATAAATTTAAGCCTCCAAGCAGACACTTAAGTTAGCCGAGCACCGCGTCCTGGCTTCAGGTGGACTCCCACAAGTCCATGCAGCTGTGGGACAATGAGACCCTCCAGTCCTGACCCCTCACTCACGGACAACTCTGACTTTACCCAGCCCTTACTTGCTTAAGGAAAAATGATATTTTATAATGATCTGCCAACAACCACTCTGAAGAAATCAAAAATAGTCGAAGACTCACAGGCATACTGTTGGCTGTAATTTGTGCAAACCCAGCAGACTTCGGATGTAAGCGTGGAAGGGCCAGGGTGGGGGCCGCGGTGGGGGGAATCAGATCGCAGAGCTTCCCTGAGAAGCCTCAACTTGCTTCCGAGGCTTGCCGTGGGTTTGGCACCCAGCCCAGCTGGCCCTGGACAAGTGGAGGCTTCCAGGAATGAGGCTAACCTGAAAAGCCTGGAGGAGCTTCTGCATACATCTGGGAAATCCAGAGGCTGGCCCCTGCCTTATGCCTGGTGTTCCCCCCTGTCCCTTCCAGGAAGCAACTCTTTGATAGAGTTTAGGTGTGGAAGGCAAGAGAGCACCTGTGGGGAGGACTCCCAGGAATGGAGCAAACACTGGTGTGGGTGACCTGGAAGACTTGTGACATCCTGCTAGGATGACCTCCAGGAGACAGTGGTCAGTGTTTCCAGTTCCCTCTGGCTTGGCCCGAAACGGCTCCCTGTAACTCAAGAAGGAACAAATGCTGGCTTCAGACCTACATTGGCAGCAAATAGGCTAGAGATGGCCCAAGAGCTGACACCAAGAATCAAAGTCAGAGAAGTGAATTATCATTGACTCTCAAAATGACTGTTCACCGACTGAAAGCAGAGGAAGACCAAATACGCATCTCACAGTCGTTTCCTCAAAGAGGGACAGCTCAGGCTGGTCCTCAGCTCTGGGGTCTCAGCTTTTCATGTACTGCAGAGGGCCCACCCAGCCCAGAACTTCCTGTTAGGAACCTAGTAGAGTGTAGCATCACCTGCCAGTACAAGGCATGGGCTGATGACAAAACATACAAGTATGGCTATGCTCTAGGAGCGCTGGATCATATGACTCCTGCCCTTGGATGCAGATCTGGTGGGGACTGGGGTGGCCAGCTGATGCTGACCGCACTCTAGAGGACAGGAGGGAAATGGGGTCAGTTACCCTCATCCAATCAGAGCTCTGCGTGTGCCGTCTGGAGTCAGCCCCATTTCATATCTTCTAGTAGGGAAACTTTAGAGCCAGTCTTTGGCCAGGCAATAGATAGGGCATACATACATCAAGGAGAAGGAATCCGAGAACATGAAGATGTTTAACAGGTGGCATAATACCTCTGGGTGAAGGAATGAAGGTCCAAGTGGGGGGCCAGTCTGGACACTGATCGGGGCTGGGAAATGGCACCTCTGATACCCCCATGTATCCCTAGACCCTCTAGAACAGCACTTCTCAACTTGTAGGTTATGTCCTCTCTGAGGTTGAATGACCCTCTCGTAGGGGTCACCGAAGACCATCTGAAAACCTAAGTTCTTATGATTCATAGCAGAAGCAAAATTATGGTTATGAAGTAGCAGTGAAATAATATTACTGTTGGGTGGTCACCACAACATGAGGAACTGTATTAGAGGGTGGCAGCATTAGGAAGGTTGAGAACCACTGCTTTAGAATGATCTAGCTTGTTGGTACACAGGAGCCACCCCCACCCATCCCATCCAGGCAGACTGAAGATTCTTCGGATGGTGCAGAGCGAAGGGCCCAGGGTTCCTATCCTCTGGGTCATGCCCACATCTGGTCAACCTCTGAAAGGGCTCTTTGAGAACAGGATATAAGAATGGCTCTGTCTGTGACTTCCAACCTTGGGGTTGGAGCACACACTGAGTGTTCCTGCTCCCACGTGAGGCATGGTGCAGGCTGTGTCTGGAGGTCTCAGACGTGTTCCTAAGGTACTCCACGGAGGACAGTGACATTGAAAGATCTTTTAACTGAAAGGTTGAAGCTGTGTGGCTCAGTCACCCATGTCTTGTTTGGCTGACCACTGCACACCTGACATGACGCCTCAGTGGTGAGATCCTGTATGTTTGTTTGGCAGTAGTGCTGGGCTCTAAAAAGAGCCTGTGGCCTATTGTGTCCAAGTCCTCTAGAGGATCTTGAAGACCCGTTTCCTGGGAGGCATGAGCCAGCAGTCCCTCTTTGCATAGCCTGGTGACAGCCCCTCCCAAGTAGACCTGGGTGGTGTTGCTGGAACTGGTCCCAGTGCCTTAAAAGTTTCTCACATTTGTTTCTGTCCCAAGGTTGGACCCTCCATCACAGCTTAGCCTGCTTTGGAACTCCTGGGAGCTCCACTGGGGCCCCCACCAGGGGCTCCGACCACCCCCAACTATATGAGGTGATGGGGCTCTCAGAGAAATCCTGAATGGCTTTTGTTTTTGTATTCTCCAACTCAGACTTGCCTGACCAATGCACCCCAAACCCTTGTGATAAGAAGGGGACTCAACTCTGCCAAGACCTCATGGGCAACTTCTTCTGCCTGTGCAACGAAGGCTGGGGAGGCCGGCTCTGTGACAAAGGTCAGTCCACACCCCACCTTCTCTCTGCCCCACCTACTCCTCACCACCTACCCAAGACTGGGAACCCAGCTGTTACAGGAGGTATTAGAAAAAAGGCACGTCCAGCTAGCCCCCACCCTGGCTGCCATGTTCCCACTCTAAGTTCCCGCACTAATGGCGGCACCAGCTGGCCAGTGGTGCCAGGCCGGGACCCACGAGACGTTGGTGTGGCTGTTGCCTCCAGCCCCCCAAACCCAGGGAATATCCGCCACCCTCATGCAGTAGATATAACAATTCCAGTACCCAGTAGAAATAAGACTCTTAATGCTTAAAGATTAACCAAATAGATTTATATATCAGCAAATACTCAATACACTAGAAGCCCACACAATTAGAATTGTTATCCCAGTTACCTGACCTTTTGATATGAGTAACTACCTGAGACTAACTAGAGACACGAGGGTGATGTCCGAAGCCATCTTGCCTCTCCTCTTCCTCCTCCTCCTCCTCTTCCTCCTCCTCCTCCTCCTCCTTGTCCACCTCTCTCCTCCCTCCCTCAAACTCCCTCCACCTCCCCATCTACTGCCCAATCACCGGTTCTAGCCTTTATTTTACAAAGTAAGGTGGGCAGAAGGCTCACAAGCAGTCACCTGTGTACTGATTCACTCTTCCTCTGCAGCCCCTCCCGGGAAAGCGGGATTAGCATCAAAATACAAGACCAAGGCTAACACCTAGCCATCCCTATAGTCGGCTCTGTATCTGCATCCCTCTTGGGAATCCTTTGCAGGTCCAGGGTGGGATGGTGCTCTACCTGAAAATCTTCTGAATACATCAGCCCTGAGGTTTATCCTCCAGAGCTGCAGGGTCCAGAGAGCATTTTGGGGACCAGGATTGGAGTGAAGGAAATGCCACATGGATCTTAGCGCCCAGCTGATGATTTACTTGGGCGCTGGTGTGACGTAAAGTTGAGAACAAGATAGCAGAGCCTGCTGAGTTTTCCACTCAGGGCAGCCCTGCTGTGTCCCCAGGTCATCTGGATAGATCTGTTCACGGTGCTAGACTAGGCTGTGTATAGGTCTCATGACTGCTGGGCACTGATTGATGGGACCATTTTGTCCCCTTGTGCACCCAGGGACCCTTAGAACCAAGTGTATGGCTTTCCCCATCAGCAGTAGTTCATGTCTCTCTGGCCCTCACACAGTCTACCGTATTTACCATGAGGCCAGCAGGGAAGTACCCGGGTAGAAGCCCCTCACTTTCTTCACATCCAGATGTCAATGAGTGTGGCCAGAAGAATGGGGGCTGCAGCCAGGTCTGCCACAACAAACCAGGAAGCTTCCAATGTGCCTGCCATAGCGGCTTCTCTCTTGCGTCAGATGGCAAGACCTGCCAAGGTAAGGCCCTGGCTGTGCAATTACACCTCACCTGACTTCCTATCCTGGGGAGGGGTGGTGGGGATGAGTGTCCTTTGGAGATGGTCCAGTCCAGCATCATGAATGTGACTCCCTAGATCTGAGAGCAAGGGCAAGAACTGGAGACGCCCATCCACTAGTGCTTCTGAGGGACCTTCCAGCCCACAGAGCCTGCAGCCAGCTGTGTAGTCACAAGGCCTAGACCTCTGCGAGTGAATACAGGGAACTCGAGGGGTGACAGGCCCCCCAGTACCCCAGTGTACCTGCCATACCTCCCAGCTCCCTCTACCCTACTCGCAAGAACACAGAAGCAGATGGGTCTTCCCCATTGTGTGGTCCCATTTCCATTCAGTCCAGATCAGGGGGCCTGTGGACACCCAGAAAGTCATCTCAAATGTCCCATGTTTTATCCCTGTGTTGATTTAGGGTATAGACGAATGACACAGATAGACCCAGAGTATCTGAGTCACTGAGGCTCACTAGGACTGGGCCACAACAACCTTTGTGGGTGGTCCAGATGGATGCAGGGGGTGAGAGCAACTCAGGGTTTGAACACAAATATCTCACCCAGCATGGAAAAAGAAAAGAGTATTTTTATCCTCTGCAGAGTTTACCTCTGACAATCCCAAAGATTATTCTTAGAGGGTATGATTGTAGAACTCTTTCACTGTGTCCTCGTAACTAAGTGTATGGAGATGCATTTGGGGATGTATAGGCCTTCTCTCCCATGTCCTCCTTATTCAAGGAACAGAGGTCCTCTCTTTGTGGCTCTCGTCTCTGGCCTTGGCCAAGGGACATAGCTCCCACACTTCAGTAGCAGGTTGAGGACACTTACCTTGTGTTCTGGATCCTGAGCAATGCCGTCTACATTCTACCCAGTGTGGGGTAAACAGCATGTGGTCCCTAGGCCCACCATCACTTGATACCCACGGTGAAGGCATGGTGCCTTCCTCCCGTTCTCTACCCTCCTGTCTCGGGGCTGTTCTTGCCCCCTAGCCCCAGTGCCCGCTGCAGCTATCCAAGACCGACCTGTACAGCCTCGGCCTGGCTGGCTTTGCTTGCAGATATAGACGAATGTACAGACTCAGACACCTGTGGGGACGCGCGCTGTAAGAACCTGCCGGGCTCCTACTCCTGCCTCTGCGACAAGGGATACACATACAGCTCCAAGGAGAAGACCTGCCAAGGTACCCATGCCACAGCCACCCACGTTACTTCCATCTTTGATGCTTAGCCTAGGACACATGTTGGTCACTGCCTGAGCGAGGACCGCATTGCTTCCTTGGTGACAACCATCATCAGGTGTTCAGGAAGCCATTGTACACAGGAGGGCTGGGAAAATGTCAGAACCTCCTGGGAGAGTCTGTGTAGCTTCAGTGTAGAGGGCCCCTAGAGTGAGCCCTCCGTCTCATCCCCTTATCCCGCCCCATTGTGTTCATGCATGTATAAACACAGACCATGCTCTCATGCCTGTGTGTGTTCCCGTGAACTCAAATGAGCACACACCCATGTGTCTTTATCCTTCTCTAGCCTGCAGTAGAGGAAGGGAAGTCCCTGAGTTCTTGGTAGACTTGGGCTGCATCAGCAGTGAAAGGGGAGGGATGGGGAGGGGGACCTGTGTTCCCCTCTCTCTTTGGAGGTTCACCATGTCCCAAGGGCAGAGACTCTCCCTCCACAATCACTCCTGTCTGAGAGCTGCAGGAGACTCCAAGAGATTCCCTATGGGAGCCCCGAAGAAGGGCTGAGCCCCCAGGGAAGGGAACATGAAGCTAAGAGCCCAAGGAGATCCTGACTCTGACTGTTCTCCGAAATCCACACAGACACCCATGGTCCCTCCATGTCTGGGCTGGGCAGTCTGAGCACTGTCTTCAGATATCTTCAGTTCTTCATTTCTCTCTAGAAAGCAGGGACCTAAGAGACAGGTCTCCAAGATAACAGGCTGAACAGTGATGTCCACAGAGTCTCTAGGAGGAGTAAGTGGGTTGCACACAGTGTCTGGCGCCTTCCCGTGCCTACCGTGAGTCCCTTTGTCGGCAGATGTGGACGAGTGTCAGCAGGATCGCTGTGAGCAGACCTGTGTCAACTCCCCAGGCAGCTATACTTGCCACTGTGATGGGCGTGGGGGCCTAAAACTGTCCCCAGACATGGATACTTGTGAGGTAGGTGACCGTAGTGCCCACTAGATGGCCTCGTGGAGCCCCAGTGCTGTGCTCTGAATAGGACCGTTTGTTACTAATGGGTCATGGGAAGAAACTTTCTAGAGACTTAGTTGACTGAAAACTCCTACTAGCTCCAAGGACCACAAGGCTGGCCAAACCTTTTTTGTTGTGGTGATGAAATCTCCATGGCAACTCCCCACTCTCAGCTACAGGGCTGGATGGTGTAGACCCAAGGTGTGATATGTTCATACCAGGATATACAGAGCACACACACACACACCATTCAGGGCTTTATATCAAGTAAACTGCAGGGCAGTTGTTCATTGATGGCATTTTCTGAAAGACAGCAGCAAGGACTCTGAGTGACCAGGTACCATGACAACTTTGCGAGTCAGAGAGACCTGGGAAACTGGAGAAACATTTTTCAACTATGAGCCTGAAGTCCAAATCATTGGGCACTCTCTGTCAAGCTGCCCTTGCATGAGATAGTATCCTCCTATCCTAGGCTAAAGGGCCAGGCAACCAGCACTTACTGGTCCCTGCCTCAGCTCCCTGCTGGCCAGTGTGGCAGTACAGGACCATCGTGTCCCTCAGGCTCAGCCTGCTCTAATTCCGTCCTCTCTCATCAGTGGGAAAGCCTGCAGCATAAAGCAAGGCAGTTTCTTGAACCGTAGTCTTCAAAGTCTTAGTGTTCTGTTCGTTTTGTAATAGTATACTAAAAATGAATTTTTACTATTCTCTGTGTTCTTCTGAGTTTGACACATTTAATAATTTTAGCTCCAGCGGCAAATAAAAACAGATGAGGGGAAAGGGTGATAATGGAAGGAAGAATTCAGGACCCTGGACCCTGCCTGGAGGCACCAACATGAGCTGGGTCAATACAGACTCCGTGATTTCTGGGAGTGGGCTAGCCTTGGGATTCTAGAAGGTCAGAGGTGACCTTCTAGATACCCAATGTGACCAGGACCTCAAAAGTTACTTGAAAGGCATCTACAGGGCATCCCACCCCCTAACACCATCATATCTCATGGCAGGACATCTTACCATGTGTCCCCTTCAGCATGGCCAAGAGTGTGAAGTCCTTGTACCTGGGCCGCATGTTCAGCGGGACCCCTGTGATTAGACTGCGCTTCAAGAGGCTTCAGCCTACCAGGTGAGAAGCCAGGCGCACAGGACAGCAGAGCCCAGGTGAGAGAGCTGATCCAGGAGCCCAGATCCACCTGAGACTTCTGAGAGAACCACTCCCCACATTCTGGAAAGTACCACAGGAGCCAAAGTCTACCTGGGCCCAGGGCCCCAGGCAGCCCTGCCGCACCTGCCTTGTGCCTCAGTTTGTTTCCTGGGTCTGTTTCCAGGCTGCTGGCTGAATTTGACTTCCGAACTTTTGACCCTGAAGGAGTCCTCTTCTTCGCTGGAGGCCGTTCGGATAGCACCTGGATTGTCCTGGGCCTCAGGGCGGGGCGGCTTGAGTTGCAGCTTCGGTACAATGGTGTCGGGCGCATCACCAGCAGTGGGCCAACCATCAACCACGGCATGTGGCAAACGGTAGGTGGAAAGCCAAGGCTATCCCTGGCATTTGGTGCTGGGTGTGACCCAGGGGCAGGACACCTGCTTTAGTTAACCCAGAGCTTCTGCTTCATTGGCTGAGTGTGGCTTACTCAGAAAGGGCCTCATGTGAGAACCATGCAGCTTTGGCCTAGAAGATACTAGAATAACTGCTTGAGGATGGCTAAGCATTATGGGATACCAGAGGGCACAGGTACAACCAACTCAAAACACGCATGCACCTGAGCTGCTGGGGCCAGACTCCTTTGCTCATCTGCTCACAGGGGATTCTTCTGCCCTCAGCTCTGACTGCTGTTCCCACTGGAGCTGGGGTGATGCACAGTGCTCCCACTCCCCACCCCCCAACATGCACACTGGAAACATACCCTATACTTCAGGCAGTAAAACAGGTTTGGGAATTAATGTTTGGAAGAAGAACAGACATGATTTTTTTTTCCTCTTAGCAATGAAGACACAATGTTTTACTTTGTAGACAAGTAAGGCTCCCCTGCCATCTCTCCAGTTACCAAGTGCTGTCTGTTCTTCTTCCTGACTTTGAGCGATCAGTGTCTCTGTAGCAGCAGAGGGAAGGGTCCACGAGGAACGAAGCCAGGGGAGAGGGTTCTCTCTACACAGCCATGGGGACAACCCTGGAATAGGACCCAGGAAAGGACAGCTGTCTCGAAGAGTAACTGGGACATGGTACTGTCTAGATGACAACTCACACACCCTAAACTCATGGCTCAATAATAGAACAGCCCAAGAGGCCAAGGTCTGCCCCTCCCAGTGTTCCCTGACCAGCCGTTCATACTCTACCCTTCTGATAGACTGGGTTAGATACTAAGTATACCTGTCACATCATGTCTAGTGTACATTCCCACAAGGCTTCAAGTTGATTATTCAACATTACTCCATCCTAGACACCAATATTTAGGGGTTAGAAATTTTTAACATATGTATGCTCTTCCAACTACAGCACTAGCATGGGGATTGCCACGCTATAGACAGCTCACTGGCTGAGCAAGGGTGAGGCCGGAGGTGTTTAAGATTGGCTACCTCAGGGCTGAGGATGAGCAAAGGACACTATGCTTCAAGAGGCATCAGGACATGGAGCACGTCGTAGGTAGCAGAGAGGTTGAGTTGAGGTCGCATCGGCCACAGAGGTGGGGGTGGGAGTCATGTATACCATGGAGGTAGACACACCAATGGAAGATCCAGAGTGAACTGACATTCAGACCTAGGCTGCACTGAAGACATATTGGGGTTTCTGCTGTAGAAATCTGGAAGCCGGTGAAGGCTGTGGGCAGGTGCAGGAAGTGCTAGTTCTTCTTTAGCAACAATTATCCCATCCTCTTGGGCCATTATGGGCACTTGGCCACAGTCACCTGTGCTGGCCAGGTGGGCTGCCAGACCAGGTAAGCAGACAGGCGGGGCCCTGTCCTGGGTGTCGGACCACGTGATGCCTCTGTAGTGAGCAAGTTAAGTACTCTCTTCTCATGTAGTGGAGAACCCGTCATCAGTAAAACACAGTTTGTTCACCCAGCACAGCATCTACCACCTAGACACAGTGCACACTGTGCTCACCTTGAGCACAGCCAATAGTGCGTCGTCACCAACTTTGGGATAAAAGTCTTCCAGATTGGGACTCTCTGCCATAAGGGCTTATTTTATGGATCCCAGAGTCAGTGGCACTGTTGGGTGGAAGTTTGTCATCTGCATGACACTGGATGAGGGGCAGCCAGGAGCTTCATTTTCTGGTCCTGGTCCTCTGGAGCCTAGACAGCAGAAGACCCATTGCTAAATCAAATGAGATCAGCTCAGGGCTTACAGTACTGACATAGGGCACACAGCCTATGTCTAACCCATGCTGATATCCTGCTCACAGGAGCCGTACTGGCTGGGGTCAGAGCCGAGAGACCTAAGCTTGTTTAATCAGGGAATTTTAGCTTGATGACAAGCTTGTACAAAAGCCAGGGTCATAGTGCCCTTCACAGTGTGGTCTGTGGTGTAGGACATGGGGCCTGGGCTGCAGCTGTTATCTGACACTGTGTTTATGTCACGTGTGGTGAGAACAGTTCAAACATGGAGCTGGCATTAGATTCAGTCTGGCTCTGACCCAGCACTTGGCAGGACTCAGGTTCCCCTTTGTAGCCTGGAAGTCCCTCACAGACACACAGGCCTCTGAGGGCAACTCTCTGTGCCGGTCCATAGCGTCCAGGGTCTCAGATGTGAAGAAGACCTTACTTAGAAGACAGAGTGAGTGAGCAGGTCTTACCTCACTTTACCCAAGACAGGTTAGACTGCGGTTAATACGCTGTGCTTGTCTTAGAGCAGGCACCGTAGACAGCCAGGCTGTGGTTTCTTGTGAGGTTTATACCCCATCAGACACGGCTCTCAAGTTCTTTCAAACCAGAATAAGCATAAACAGGACCTTTCTGTGACTGCCTTCTAGAAAAAGCTATGTGTTGTTTTGACATTAATGCCAAATGTGTTGGGGAGGCTGGCCCTCTTCACTGGATGCTCTTGCCTCCACTTTCAGGTCTCTGACCTGTGAGCTCATGAAGGGAGAGCCACAGTAGTGACTTCCTCTGAGGAAAGAAGGGTGCGGGGAGAACCCAGGCCATGAACAAGGCTTAGCTCCTCCTGGATACAGGTGACGTAGTGTGGTCTTCTGAGGTCAGACTTCCTAGACCAAAGAACTTGGACATTGTTTCCCCTGAGGTCAGGTGCCCTTGGCCCAGGTGACACCAGCATGTCTCATATGTCAGGCTCCTAAACACAGGTAGCATGGCATGGCCGTCACTGAGGTCTGGTGCACTTGATCCGGCTGATCTGCTCTGAGGCCTTACAGAAGTGACCATCCACTTGAGCCCTCTGCCTGACCCTTTCAGATCTCTGTGGAAGAGCTGGAACGTAACCTTGTCATCAAGGTCAACAAAGATGCCGTAATGAAGATCGCGGTAGCTGGGGAACTGTTCCAGCTGGAGAGAGGCCTGTATCACCTCAACCTCACCGTGGGTGGTATTCCCTTCAAGGAGAGTGACCTCGTCCAGCCGGTAAGTCCATTCCCGACACGGAGGAGGATGCAGCTCAGGCCTGGCTGTGCTTACAGGGGTTTGCCCTCTCACTGAGCCCAAGTCTTACAATAGCAAGGTGCCACAGGATCTCCATGCTGGCAGCCACTCAGTGGACAGCAATAACTATTGATGTATTATGCATCAATCTCCGGCCACCTCTCATGATACTAAGTTAAGTTTTCATCTGACTTCATAACCAAAAAAAAAATTATTTTGCAGTAAAGAGAAAGCATGTCATTTTGACAAAGGGAATAATAAACTTTTTTGGATGTACCATTTTGGGTTGCTAGCCATACCTAGATTTCTAGTGGGGGAAGCTCTAATGATGATTTTATTATATTATTATATTATTATTTGCCATTTTTCAAAGTCCTGTTTCTTTCCGTCCTGTGCCATGCCTGACCTTCGTTCCTCATTTGTCTCTGAGCCCAGTGGTTAGAACCCTCGTTTGGGGGACGGCAAAACCCGCTGCAGATAGAAACCGGCTTGGTAGCTCACAGTGACTCGGTCTCTAACATCCAACACACTGTTGCAGATCTGTGACACATAAGGGTGACCTGATTTGATGATGTAATAGTTTGCACACTGAGCGTGTGGTCAAGCTGGGACTGGCATCCCTTCCCCTGGGCTGACTTTTCTAGCTATGCTTTGTTGGCCCGAGTAAGGAAGGGGCAAGGCACAATCACAATAAAATGCTCCCGACTGGCGCAGTCAGGTGGCAGGTACCTTGTCCTCCCACCCACAGTCACAGACAGAGCAGGTGGCTGCCCCACCATCACCTGTCTTCCTGGCCTGCATGGATAGAGGTGTCCTGAAATGTTTTGAAAATTGAAGAGCTCTCTCGTGAAAACTCCCTAAAGTTGTGTTTACGCTATAGATTCACACACACATAAGCCAGAGGGCCCTGCCTGCAGATCATGTAGTGCTAGGGCAAAACCGCTCTTGCTCTAGTCTGCCATTATGGTGTCCTAGCTCCGGAAGCCGCCAGGAGTCAGTCATCTGTCTTTCCAGATTAACCCTCGCTTGGACGGGTGCATGAGGAGCTGGAACTGGCTGAACGGGGAGGACAGCGCCATCCAGGAAACAGTCAAGGCAAACACAAAAATGCAGTGCTTCTCTGTGACAGAGAGGGGCTCCTTCTTCCCAGGGAACGGATTTGCCTTCTACAGCCTCAACTACAGTAAGTGGGTGTCGCCCTACCTAGGGCTAGCTGTGCTGGGACTTCTAGGCAGCTATATGCTGAAGTATATGCACCCTACCTCAGTGAGTGCCAGGGACAAGCTGGTTACCCACAGGTTACCCACAGGCTGGGGTAGGGCTCAGCAGGGCAGGCAATGTCCAGCTCCCAGGACAGCTCTCTGGACTTCACATGGGAGAGGAAGTAATGGAGACACAGTCCAACGGCTAGAAGTGAATGGGCAAGCCCAGAGAGAACCTGGAAGAAAATCTGGATGGTCAACCTTGGACATGTCTGAATGCGTGTGACAGTGCTCAGAAGTGTGCCAAGCCTTCGCTGGCTGGGGACTTCATGAGGTTTATAAATCAGAGAAAGTTTAGAGGTGGAAAGAGGATGTAGCAGGAAGTCAGGAGGGTCAGCCTTTATCACCCTTGGAAGGGGCCTGCAGCCGGTGCTCAGGCCCACAGGGAGATAAAGCGGAGCTGACAAATTGCATCCTGCTGTGCTCCTCGAGGATGTGGTAGAGGAGGGGGGTGCATGAGATCTGCCGCTCTTTGATGAATGGGTATGGCAGTGATGGAAACTTATCCTCCAGTCCTGAGCATGACCAAAGACGCACAGGTCTGGCACTCAGCCCTTACGCTCCTTTAAACGAGAGCCCATAATTTATTAAAATACAGTAGCCACTGAGGATCATTTGGGGCCGCCCATCCTCAAGTTCTGAGAGAGAGTTACGATGCCTGGTGAGTCACCAGACTGAGAAAATGCATCAGACAGGCAGAGTCAGGTGTCTTGGTCAGTCACCTGCTAGGTGGGATACACTTGGCCTCTTCTGTCAGGAGACAGTGTTTTTATTCTTTCTTTTTGCAATCTGTCTTCATATACTTGATAAACTATTGAGAATTGACCCTGTGGATATCATCTAGTACAGGATAGAGAACTTGATTTGATTATGAGTGGGGAGGAGACCCCAGGCTAGCCTCAGCACCCTCTGGTATACTATAGAGGGC
The DNA here is from genome assembly GCF_004785775.1 of Grammomys surdaster. Lineage (NCBI taxonomy): Eukaryota > Metazoa > Chordata > Mammalia > Rodentia > Muridae > Grammomys > Grammomys surdaster. Next base: position 8,155,640 of record NW_021604615.1, on the reverse strand, counting down.
AGTGAGGTGGACTCTGTCTGTGCCGACAACCTGGATTCACTCCCAGAGGCCTCCTCTACTCCATGGAGTTCTCGAAGTACAGATTTAAATATGAAGACTGAGGGTTTCATCCCGCCCCCTAATAATCACGACATGCCGCATCACGCAGCTGCGCCGGCACCCATGAGTATTATATGGAAATAAGTTCACGAGGCTCTGGACCGCTAAGCCAAGGCACCCAGACCACAGACAAACATAGGGCCTGCTGGAGTGATGCACCTCACAGCATCTATTCCCAGTCACACACGAGCGTGACCTCAAGTTCTCCAGCCAACTTGCATGCTATAGAGTCTCCTGGAGCTGGAGAAGGGAGGTTAGCACGTTGGCTGTGACTGTTGAAGGTGCTTTGAGAACTGCAGGAGGAGACGATGGCCCTTGGTGCTGAAGTTGTAGCTCCCTGGATAGGTTTTGTTACCCAGAGGACACTTGAGGTGGGGAGAAGCCATCAGACGTCCCCAATGCCCACGGGTTGATAGTCTACATCAGTGCTGGAGTTCTCAACTCTGTTCTGCATGCTGAGGAAATAGAAGGTGCCACGCGGAGTCACCTGCCACTGACAGGGTCACTGCTAGCACTGGTGGGGGACAAACAAATCGTCCCCCTCTGTGGCCCTGGTCGAGTACCACTCAACAGACATGTTGAGACACTGGCAGGTCTTGGGGTACAGCCTTGTTGTGTGCTCTCCACTTGCCTTCTTACCAGGAGGTCCCCTCCCAGAGTGTGCAGAGCTGTCTGTCGTTCCCTGTGCTCCGGTCCGGGGTGCTGCTCACTCTCGTCTCTGTGCCGCTTGAATTCCCTTGTGATGGGCCGCTTTCATTGCAGCCCGAACATCGCTGGATGTCGGCACAGAAACCACCTGGGAAATAGATATTGTGGCTCGGATTCGGCCTGCCACTGACACGGGGGTGCTGCTGGCACTGGTCGGGGACAATGATGTCATCCCCCTCTCTGTGGCCCTGGTCGACTACCACTCTACAAAGAAGCTCAAGAAGCAGGTAGGATTGAACGGGGCCAGCTTTGACTAGGACGTGCTGACCGCAGAGCAACCCTACCCCACCCCCTTTGACCTCAGTGAAAATCCTGAGAGACACCCATTCGTCCCTGGCACCAAGCAGTGAGGAAAGGTCCTGAGGCCCCCATTCACTCTCTGGGATATTGACTCATTGAACTCTGCCCTGCCCTGGAGACACCTTCTCAGATCCAGATCTGAGTACACACAGCTACGGTCCCCTCTGACTTTGGGGACAAGGTTGCTATGCAGTCACACAGACACAACTGTACGGTGTGGGCTACTGCTGGGCCATAAGTGTGGGGTGTCTCACAGGAGCACTGAGCCATACATACAGGAGTCAAATAATGTCACCAGCACACTGAGATTTCCACTTCCTTTCAGAGGCACTACGAGCCTAGCCATAAGCTCCGCTAGCGTCTCAGATGATGAGGATGGGTAAGGCCCTGGATTCAGCTGCCCCTCAGGCAGAGCTCTACTTCATTGCAGGCTATGTCCAGTGGCTCCTCAGCCAGGCAACCATATCAAGCCACTGAGTCCAGCTATCTGCTTATAGGACATGAGGCTATTGAAAGAGAAAGGAAAACCATCTTCTTCTCTCCCATGTTCCTAAGAGGGATGTTCAGACAAGAGGGTTTCTATCTCCGTTTACCCAGGCCGTAGAGCCCTGCTTGCTACTTAGACTAACCAGCAACAGGGTTAATTTCCATGATACATGCCACCAAGAGTCCCAGGCTTCATGCTGCCAGGAGTCTCAACCCACCCCTATCATGTGTGATCCTCAGACCAAGGCTCTTGCCAGCAAAGACTATTCACCCCAGAGAGAGCAGGCAGGGTGTATGATCTTCCCCAGTGCTGGTGCCACCGGGCTACAGCTGACAAATGTATCCTGTTACACCTGTTACATCCTTTTAAGAAGTCAGCTCAGGCTGGGGAGGGGTGACCCATGCCCTCAGCTTTCCAGGGACTTCAAAAGGTTTTGCCTGCGCTGTGTGTATAGGCACCATGTGCCCATGGAGACCAGGAGAGGGCAGCAGATCCCCTGGAATTGGGGTCAGAGATGATTGTGATCAATATGGTTGCTGGAAGAAAATGAAAGTCCTCTGTAAGAGCAGCATGTACTCTAACCACTGAGCCATCTTCTCCCATCACCTTCTAGCTGCTCCCTGCTTTGCATTCAAAGAAACCAAGCCCAGGGAAGAACAAGGGTGCCTAGACATCCTCAGAGGTAGGGTTACCATACACCCTAAGAAGGGACTAGTGTACAAAGACCAGAGGCTAGTAAGACACAACAGCAAGCCTATGGGGTCAGCCTCAACCGGGATAGAGGACCCCTATATGACTCCTTTGCTTCTCTGTCCCCGGCAGTTGGTGGTCCTGGCAGTTGAGGATGTTGCCCTGGCACTAATGGAAATCAAGGTGTGTGACAGCCAGGAACACACCGTCACTGTCTCTCTGCGGGATGGTGAGGCCACCCTGGAAGTGGATGGCACTAAGGGCCAGAGCGAAGTGAGCAGTGTGCAGCTGCAGGAGCGACTGGGCACACTTAAGACACATCTGCAGGGCTCTGTGCGCACCTATGTTGGAGGCCTGCCAGGTAGGAGCACTCTGGCTGACTTGCTTCACACGGGGGCTGTGACGATGATTGTGACACAGGGTTCTGGTCACCAGAACTATAGGTCGTCCTACTCACTGGCTTCTGTACTAAGGTTATAGTGAGGGGTCTTAACAGTTCGATCCTTCCTCTGGGCAGGCATTTCTCTGAGCTATCCATTGAAGTGTTGTCTGGGAGCCCAGGAGCCCAAACACAGAGGGGACGGTTACCAGGTGATGCAAAATGGGGTACCTGAATACTTGCAGGCATCTGTAGCTTTAGTAGCTGACAGTGTGACTGCCCATCCACACACATCTACCAGAAGCTAGCAAGGACAGCCAACAGCATCCTGTTTGCATACACAGGCAGGACTGGTATGGGGGTAGCAGGTATGCACAGGACTTTTACCTTTAGCAAACCGCAGACTCCCTGCCCTAACGGGCAGGTATTTAGTTTTAACCAATAAGAATCAAGGGCATTGAAACTCACAAGACACGGAGATACTCAACAGAACATCGGCTGCAGGCCTAGGGGCCATTGCTTTATGCATGTAAGGTCTGCATCCCCCATGATATAATAACAAAAAGGGGACCACACGCCCTACCCTTCAGAGAGTGTGGGCAGGGCTGGCCCTCAGCGATATGGAGGGTGGGGAGTCCTGTGTGGCCGGGCTTGAGCTCCCTCCGTTGGCTCAGTGTTTGCTCTCCCGCTGCTCAGAAGTATCAGTGACTTCTGCACCCGTCACTGCTTTCTACCGTGGATGCATGACTCTGGAGGTGAACGGGAAGACCCTGGACCTGGATACGGCCTCATACAAGCACAGTGACATCACCTCCCACTCCTGCCCACCTGTGGAACATGCCACACCCTAGACTGGGCTGCGAGAGGTCAAAAAACGAAGCAGGGTTTGGACACACAGCACTGGCTCCTCTCGAAAGGTCCTGTAACACTGGAGCAGGTGGGCTACCGCCCTTGTGGCGTTTTGTTTTTTTTTTTTTTTTTTTTTTTGAGATCTTTCTTTTTTTTGCCTTGTAACATATCTGTACATAATGGGACTGGGATCAGGTCACCGGCTGCTCACGGAGAGCTGCATGGCCTGGTGGGAGCTGGCTGGAAGGGGCTGGACTGGAGGGTCTGGCAGTTTGCAGCAGAACGGATGTGAAGAAAATAATTCTCTATTATTTTTATTACCACATGCTTCTTTCTGATTCTAAAATATGGAAAATAAAATATTTACAGAAACCTTTTTAACCCTGTGTTGGTCACTGTCTGTCCTAGAAGAACTGCTTTGGGGGTAAATGCACTTTGAGAGTATTGTACCGGAAGCCCACAGCTGGATGTCTTTTCCTGGGACCCCCAAGTCCCAGAACAGACAGCTGTGGACTAGCTAGGATCCTCTCCTCACACAAATGATGCTCAGAGCTAAAGTCAGGGTTCACAGCAAACTGCAGACCCTCCATGTACTCTGCAAATGGAGACCAAGTTCTGCCTGGCCCTGCTGTCAGTCCCACACATAGAAGCCTTCTTAGGACTGCCCCTGACAACCAAAATGTGGGGGCGGCACCTGTATAGATTCTCCCTGTCTTTCCCTATATGGGCCATTTGCCTCTTGTCTGTCCCTGTTCCAAGGCTTTGAGCAGAGCCAAATGAACTAAGCCCTTGCTGGGCTACAGGACACTCAAAAACACAGCCACTTGCTCAGTGTCTCCGAGCTGCCATTTTTCAGAAGAAAAGTTTGGGGAAGACTGATTTTCTTTAACCCTAGCACCCTGTTAGCTCTGGTGAAGACAGGGCAGGAACAACACTGTTGAGCACAGCTCCCAGAAGTACAGTCCCACCCAAGATCCTGAGCCTGCTCGTTTGTCCTCAGGCCGCCTCAAATGCCTACAACCCTCTAGAGGTCAGCTCTGTCTTCAGCTGGTGAGGCCGCATCCCCTTAGACCTTTAATGGTTTCCCCTTGTGTCGGAGGCGATTCTGGAATGTTCTCATGGAATGTTCTCACGAACGTCCTCCAACCACCCCCAATTCTCTCCAGGTCATGGGGCCAAGAACAGAGTAGGAGAAACATGCTGGTTTGGAACTAGACCACACAGACATGCAGGGAGCGGGCACATACTTGGCATTCCTTATCTGCCTTGGGGAGGCACCACTGTGGGAAGAGCACAGACACCTCTCTTCTCTGATGATCCATCCTCAGCCTCGGCTGGCACCAAGCCTTATACCAAACAAAGCCATAATCCATCTGCCAGCTTCCCACCACTGGCATCTCTCTTCCCTAAGTCCAGGTGGCCAAACTCCGGAGCCCCAGGGAGAGCATCAGGAACCTTTGAGGAAGGATGATGCAGACTTTGAAAGAAGAGAGTAGGCCACATTGTGTGGTCCGTGGTCTGAACTGGTTACAAAATTGTCTCTTTTTCCAGGGAAGGGCTATCATCTCCTTTGAGCTGTAGTCATTGTATCCTTGAGGTTGCTTTCTTGGGCCTGGGTATGCAGGACCTTTGTCTGCACCCCATCTTCCCCTGGGCTCCATTACACCCCTCTCAAAGATAATCTGATAAATATGTCTCCAGGTTTTTCCAAATGCACCCAGGGCAAAGATCACCTATTAGGAACCACTGCTGCAGGACAGACTGTTTTACTGTATTTTCCAAAACACACAAATCCTGCAGATCACACATTGAAACAGAAGGCTAAGTGATCTCACTGGAAGATACTGGAGACACCCAGGATCACAGGGTCCCTTGTCCAGAATAGACAATGACTTCTTACAGGTAGAGGGACCAACCAAGAGAGATGCAAGCAGAGGACCCAAGCAGGCCCAGTAGAACAGCTTCTGCTGATCAGAAGGGACACGCACACAGAGGCATGCCCTCGGACCAATGCCATCTATGGCCACACTATTGCTACTGGGTCTTAGCAGGGCTATAATGGCTCAGTGACCTGCAGGGAAGATGGTACAAGTGGAACCCCAACTCAGGCCGATCTGGTAAGGTGAAGGAGCTCAGCGGGTACCATAGCACAGACCCAGAAATAACCCCATCTCCCATCAACTCAAAATCAGCTGCAACTGATAGATTCGGTGACAAAATGAATGGCCACGAGCAAACTTCACCACCCAGAGCAGAAGCCAAGCACAGGGCAGACCCTCGGGCAGCACAATTCGAAGAGGCAAAGCCATTGAGGGATGAACCACTGAACATACAGGCTCCAGCTGGCTTCCCAGCCTCGTCCACACAAAGGCAAGGACCCTGTCGGTGTATCTGGCCACACTATAGATTAGTGTGGGTTACAGGGGCTGCTCTGGAGACTGGGATGCAGGGCCTTACATTCTCTGTGGCAGGGATGAGGAAGACAGACATTCTTGTGGCAAGGAGCAAGATGGTTGACCTTGGGAGTTCAATATTTCTTAATAGTTCCTGGCTCCAGTGGGCATGGGCTCTATACCCAGACAAGCAGTTTTGTTGTTCTAAGAAGGCCCCAGGGCCAGCTTTATGTTCAGAAGTAGAACCCCTTGGACCCGGAACATAGGACTACTGAATACAAAACAGGGTGACATAATTTAAGAATAGCTAGGGAGAGGGTGTGAAGTCCTGTAACCGGGAGGTGCTGATGTCTTACAGACTCTTACTTCCAGCAGCCTCCAGAACTTAGCTCTTCTCTTCTCTATACAATCACTATACAGACGGGGCAACCTTTATCTCAGTCCTGGGAGCAGGAGCGGGGTGGGGGGAGCCTACTATGTGCATGTTTATCAAGGATACCTCTCTGTGCCTCTGGCCACCCTCATTTTCCTGAACCTCACCCCCACAAGGAACAGGAATCTTGCCATTGTTGTGTAGGATGCGACCTTCCTCAGCCAGCACTGGAGCATGTCCCTTGTGAGACCTGCTTAACTGTGCACTCTGGAAACATGCCAAGGCAGGGGACAGAGCCAACTGACCCCTGACCCCGCTGAGGAGCATTGCCCAAGGCCCTGTTCAAAGTCCAGAGAGGGTTTTGGCTTGCTGCCCCAAGTGCAACTTTAAGGAGACTTTCACAATGGCCTTGAACCCGTGGTTCTAGGAAGCATTAAATATCTTAGTACATCAATATAAGTTGGCAGAACATTATTGATATTGATTCCAGGGTCCTAGGGAGGCTGAGGGCAGGCTCCTGGAGAGTGTAGGGAAGCTAGACTGTGCTGGATCCAAGGTCAGTCAGCATCCAACAAAAACCAAGACCCTCTCATCCTCAGGCTCCAAGGCCAAACTCAGTAATAAGGACCGTGCATAGCTAGCAGTCCTCAGACCAATGGCTGTCTCAGCACTTCAGGGACCAGTGGGCGGCTTTTGGGTTTTTGCAGCACATCTTCTGCACAGACAGACCCATCACCTCCCTGCTTGGACCTGTGTTGTGGGCCTTTGTGGGAAACTGTTCAGAAAACCTCTTCTAGCCTGCTTCTGTAAGATCTTCTGTTGGACAGAGTGACCTTGGCCAGCAGGGAGCCCAGGAGCCACATCTTTGCAGGTCCTCTACCTTAACCTGCTAGTTCTGGACCTTAGAGAGGGAAAAGGTGGGCCACAAAACAGCTAATCAATGACTGAACCAGTGGCCACAAATCAACAGCGCACTGCAGGGAAAAGCAAGTGTGAGGTCTGGAGTCGACCAGAAGGGGGAGCTATCAGAGAGGCAGAACTCAAAAGCTTGTTTCCTTCACATCAGAAACGTAGAACTTGGCGGTTCGGTTCCGGCAGTCCCTTCTCAGAGACATGCTCACAGAAGTCTGTCTACCTGTAACGCGTTTCCCAAAGGAACAATCCTCACCTAAAGAAATGCCTGGCTACCTTCTCTTTGCAGGGTGATAGTGTCTGATAACTAGCCATGACCATGGTAAGGGTGAAACAGAGCTACGGGCGATGGGCGGATGCAGAGAAGCCCTTCCAGACGAGGAGGCTGGCGTCTAGTATGGATTTGCTGCTGGTGGTCTTCATGTAGGGAGAGGTGATGGACAGCAGAGGTGGTGGGAGGCCAGTCAGCTAGCTAGCTCTGCTCCTGGCCTGTGCTGGAGAGGATGTCCCCAAAGGAAGGGCAACAGCTTTGCGATGCTTCCTGAATTCTCTACGAGGCTGGCAGCAGAAGCGGCTGTCTGGTTGTGGCTTTATTATTTTTGTTGTATTTCTGGAAACCCCAAACCATGTTGCTTTTTAGTCTACTACCTCCTCCGCGTCAGGGTGCGTAGGGGGGAGGCTTCTCCCCTGGGAGGAAGTAGGCCGGTGTGCAACGTGAAGGGATATGGGGATGGCCGTGGCTGGAGTGGCACTGGGAGGGAGACTCTGTGTCCTCAGGCAGAGAGAGGTCAGCAGAGGACGAGGCCGGCGGGGCACTGGAGGGCTGCAATTAAACAGAGAGGCGTCCTCGATCAGCAGGTGGGGGATCTCAGCTACACTGTCCAGAATATACGCCAGCACCACCTTGACCCAGCACCCTACCAGACCAGGAGCCACCGGCTCATCGGGCCTCTCAGGAAGTCTCTCAAGCCTAGAACAGCCAAGAGAGGTCAAGTGTCAGCCTGGACGGCATTTGATTGGCAAAAACATGGCTTCTAAAGCTGTTGGGGACACAGGAAGGTCTCAAAACTCCTGGCTTGGTTGGCCTGCTTACCCCAGTCAGCTTTTATTAGCACTGACGAGAAGAACCAGGGATAACCTACAACCAGGACCTTGGCACTCACTAAAGACAGCAAGACCATTAACACTCCCAACACAGCACGGTGGTTATTATGGCAGTGGTCAAATATGGACAGCCATAATCTAGTAGTTTAAGGAAGGTATTTTTCAGATGTAATTAACATTAATCAGTGACTTAGTAAGCTGGTACCCTCTATACTGTTGGGATACCTGGTTCAATCAGTTGCAGACCTTAAGAAAAAAAGACAGAGGCCCTCAAGGAGAAAGAAACTTGCCCAAGTGTGACCATGGGTTACAGTCCCAACAGTACTTCCTTGGTCCTGAGGAGAGTGGACCATTGGACTGGAGAGATGGTTCAGCAGTTAAGAGCACTGGCTGATCTTCCTGAGGTCCCGAGTTCAATTCCCAGCAACCACATGGTGGCTCATAACCATCTGTAATGAGATCTGAGGCTCTCTTCTGACATGCAGGTGTACATGAAGGCAGAATGCTGTATACATGATAAATAAATCTTTAAAAACAGTAAAAACAAATCTCTATATATGTATTTGCTGAGGTTGTATCTCTGACACCACAATAAACACTCCAAGATCAAAGTTAATATGAGAAGAAAAATTTGGGGAGTAGCACTGGTCTGAAATAAATCTTCTCTAGTGTTTTCTTTTTTCTTTTCCCTTCTTAAGTACCAAAAGTTTAAAACTTAAAATCAGTATTTAAATAAAGTGAATTTTGAGATGTGTTTTTTAAAGTGATTCCTGTGTGCTGTATGATGCTCCCCTGGCTGCCAGCTAGCCATGTTTTCCTGATGCTGGAGTCAGGATCTGGCAGCATGTCTGTCCCAAAGTCACTTCTTCCCAAGGAAGGAAGACTGGAAGCTGAGAATGTCTCCCTGACTGGAGACAAATTTCACAAAAAGTTTCACTATTGGCCCTCGAATCTTCTCGTTTCTCCCCTTAGTCTGTGTGTGCATCTTTATGAGCACAGGGGCAGTGCATGCCTAGAGACTGTCCTCTTAGATCTACTAGGATGGGCTTCTTGCCCTGTCCACTCCACTATTTTCTGAAAATAGGCAGATGCACAAGCCATGGAGCAAGCCCTTATAAACCACAGAACAAGCCCTTAGGAACCATAGGATAAACCATCAGGAACCACAGAATAAACCACCAGAAACCTCAGGATAAAGCACCAGGAGCCACAAGATAAACCACCAGGAGCCACAGGATAAACGACCAGGAACCACAGGATAGACCACCAGGAACCTCAGGATAGACCACCTGGAACCACAGGATAAACCACCAGGAACCACAGGACAAACCACCAGGAATCACAGGATAAACCACCAGGAACCACAGGATAAACTACCAGGAACCACAGGACAAACCACCAGGAACCATAAGATAAACCACCACAAACCACAGGACAAACCACCAGGAATCACAGGATAAACCACCAGGAGCGAGCCACAAGATAAACCACCAGGAACACAGAGCAAACCACTGGGAAACTTGGAGGAAAGCACCTCACTAAACAAGGCCCCATAAAGGCAGTCCTGCCAACACAGCAGGGGAAGGGACTGCTGCCCCAGAAATGCCCTTCAAGCTAACCTCTGCTGTCATGCTGGGCAAGCTGTTGGGTTAGGTACCGACCCCTTCAACATTTTGGGGGTTTTGCGTGTTTACACCCTCAATAGCCATCTCACTCCCTTCTATTATGCAACGATGTTTGCTGGCTGCTAATGACTTTGACAGGACACTTAAAATATTTCGTTCTGTCTCTGTTGGCCAGTGGAGAAAGCATTCGTTTCATTGTTCCGAGGGATCACACGGCTTATCTGATATGCCTGTTTCCACAGAAATCTGATTACTAAACATGTGTGCAATTATACTCTCATACATGCTGCCACGAGGAAAGATGCTCAGCCCAGAGGGTGGGGTCTTGGCTCAGAGGGCGGGGTCTCGGCCCAGAGGGCGGGGTCTTGGATCAGAGGGCGGGGTCTCAGCCCAGAGGGCGGGGTCTCGGCCCTCCTCTGGGAGGAAAGGAAGCCTCCGTTCTGAAAACACAAAGGTCCCAGAAAGTAGAAGAGCAAGTGTCCATGGAACTTGGTAAGTCATCTTCTAGGTTCCCAAAAGTGTATCTGTGGTGAAGGACTGTGTCTTATGTGTCACCACATGGGGTATTTGTCCTTTTCCATCTGAAACAGGGAAGAGTACCTCATGGGGAATCTCATCCCGTGAGAGCAGGCCAGCAGGCCTCCACAGCTGTCCATTCTTCATTAGACCAGGCCTTCAAGACCGAGAGGCGGGAAGGCAGCAGGACGGACTCCAGGCAGGAGGAAATGGGACCACACATCCCGCGCTCATCACCATCCCCTCTGGAGCATCCGGTGTTCTGAAAGAAAACACTGTCTGCACAGGCTGAGCTCTGGAATCGCGATCTTGGCATCTTTGAGATTTGGTAGGTCTCTGTGTCTAAAGGCAGCCAGAGCAGCTAAGGGAACCCTATCAGGTCTACCAAGAGACAGTACTAAGTCTTGCATGTGTGGATTTGCCAAAGGACCAGGACAGCAGAGCAGGGTTTCAGGATGAGCTGCAGCCTGAGGTGATAGCATCCTTCCTGGAATGGAGACCGAGGAGATCCTTCTTGGAGCCAACACAGAAGTTGCATCGAAAGGCAGAGACCTTGGAGCTGCAGCAGCTTCTGCTGGTGCTACCAGCTCAGCTGCCCTTGGAGTCATCACCAGGACCGTCTGATTTCCTGATCCTGGACATAGCTGCCTCCAATGTTCCAGAGAGGAGAGATTCAGTCCCGAGCAGACCTTATCCTAAATGGCCTTATGTTCCCTGATTAGGCATTCCTGTAGTTCTCATGGATGAAGGTCCAGTTCTCTTTTGTGAAGCCCCAATAGCACAGCCTGGGGGTGTCACACTGAAAAACCAGACCCACTCCCCGACATTGCAATGAACCACCGCAGCATCCCTTCTCCAGAGCCCAAAGGACCCAAGCAGTTCAGGAATTACAGCCCCAGCTCCATGTCTAGGCAGTCAGAGGAAGCTGGGGGACAGAGAAAAGGGAGCTGCCCTTGCAGGGGCAGAACAGCAATACGGTGACCTCACTCTCTGAGCCCAGGGCACCAGTGAGCTCTGGAAAACAGAATGAAGCTGTACTTTAGGGTCCCAGACACTAGGGGGCTCCCATGTCTTCTTCCAGCTCTACACACTTGTCATCTCTCACTTCACAAATGTGGACCCCCGATGGTCACAAGACTCCCAAGTGCTGCTCACACCTGGTCACGATGTGGGGTCAATCCTAGGACTCTGGAAGCTCTTTCCATCCAAGATGGTCAGAGCTGGACATTCATGTCCTTCCCAAACTGTCATTTGCTTGGCAAGGCCTCATACTTCATGTCGGTATGGCACGTTAGACAGAGGTCTCCTGGGGAATACCTGAGGACCTGTGACTTCAAAACAGATGATTTCACCCCATTCACCAGGCCCACAGGTCAAAGAAACTCAATTCAACGATGACATGATGCGTGATGACAGACCTTTAATTAGCACAGCTCTGGGAGTCTCCTAACTGCTTCTGCTGGTGCCGTAAGACAAGCCACCTACCAGCCAGGCTGCAGGCCAGCCAGGCTGCGTGAGCAGGCATCGTCCCACTTAGAAAGGTTTGTCTAGACCTGGGATCTCAATCTCCCCACAAGAGACACTGGGCAACATTTACAGATGATTCACTTGTCACGACTAGGGGTCTCTACATGACATAGCCAGGAGGATCACAGCCCCACAAATCCACAATGGCAAGTCCAAGTCAGTACAGTACCACTGGGGCCATCTTACCCGTGGCCAGCAGAGCTTCAGAAGACATGAAGAAGCCAAAGCCAAGAGAGGAAATAGAAGAAGCAAAGCTCTGTTCAAACAGGATCTCACTTCAGACCACGCCCCTGATGTTCTCAGGGTCTGTAGCAATGAACGCATGAGCTCTACAGGGTTGACATCTTTGTAGATAGAATTCAGCATGTTGGCAAACACCTGGCTCCTCGTAGAACACTCACTGGTCTACAAGTTGTATAACAGGCAGCTGTTAGCATCCTAAGTCCCCCTTGCCGGTATGAGGCCAGTTCATAGTTAAAATAAACAGCTACAGAAATAACATTTGCCACGAGCAGCAACGAGCCTCAAAAATGACATGACCCAGCCTCAAGGGATCTCTTCCCTATCATCTGCATCAAAGTCCATCCGTCTCTACCCACAGCCCTACCCTGTCTACTCAGAAGCCCACAGAAATAACTACCGACATCACAGCACACCTACCTGTAGTGGTAGAGGATAGGAGGAACAGGTTGGCACATTCATAGATGGAGGGCACAGGCCAGTGTAGGCTAGGATCTGCTGGGCAGGGTTGTAGAGGATCTGAGGTGGTGGCGATGGGCCATAGGCCAGCTGAGACAGAGGGACCTGTGAAGAGAGGCAGGGGCATGACCACCTAACCCTTACAGCCACCCAAGGTACTTGTCAGACTTGCAGCCTGGCCTTCTGCGGAGCCCTAACGCAAGCCATGAAGAGTAGGCCAGTCTTCTCTTCATGACTTCACAGAAATGTCCAGCATCCTCTACACATGGTCTCTAGATTGGAGTCATCACCTGGAGCCTGAAGAGGCAACCTGGTAGACCCCAGGGACTAGACTGTGGGAATTTGGGACCTCCCAAGACATCCCCTAAATTTCCCTAGCAACAAGAAACCTGAGAAGGAAGAGTTGAGTTCTGGGGTGCTGCTGAAGACCAAAACCAATGGCCTACACCCCTGGGACCGCAGGATGAGCAAAACAAGAATCACTCAGGCCGTGGCCCTTGGACTTGGAAGAAACCCTAAAGGGTTAGCCATGGACCCTGAGAGGACAGAAGGGAGGTTCTACCAGTGGTGTTAGGACAGCGGCTAGGGCTCAAGGGTGGATTCAGTAGGGCTGGCTCAGAGAGAAGTAGGTAGGGGTGAATTTCAGCTCTCATTCAGCGTGTTAAAATGGGGTCTAAGCCCTACCCAGAACCACTACGCCCAGGCAGCCATGAATCCCACAGTGACAGAGTAAAGTTTTGTTCTTAGATGGCAACAAGTTCTTCCTGCCTACGAGGGTGGTAGAAGATTCACCCAGCGGGTTGCCAGGAGCCATTTCCAGAACCACTGCTTGGTAGTCCTAGTTGCCACCTGACATGCAGATCACCTGGCATTTGGGTCCTCCTCTGTCAAGGGAGCCGCTGAGCCCTCTTGAAGGGGAAGGTCCTGAACTCTGGGCTAGGACTGACCGGCTGGAAACACATAGGAAGACAGCACTCACCATGTCCTTGAAGGCCCCTAGGACAGCAGCTGTGATAATGCCCAGGCACAGGCCCAGTACATTCAGCACTGTGGATACCCAGAGCAGCCGGTACAGGTGGACTACATCCTGACAGCTCCGCACACCCACAAATTCATAGTAGGCAGGTGAGGGCTCGGTGCTGTAGGAGGGAAAAATGTTACTGCCCTCATCATCAGATCACAGTCAGGTGACAGGCCGTGCCACAAACCCTGGAGCTCCTAGTGCCCAAGGCCTCTGGCTCTTCTAGTGCTGGTCTCTTCTTACACAGGTGAAAACATCTCAAACAAGTTAGAGACCCCTGCTTCTCTGGGGATTCATCTACCTTTGGTGGGGCTGGTCAGGGAGGCTCTGCCAGGCCTCACAGTGAGGTGTAAAATGGACACAGGACATCCTAAATTACCAGCTCTGGGCCCTTTATAGCCAACTGGAGCTACAGTGGCTGAGCTACCCTTCATGCCAGAATAATAAGCAAATGTTTTTGTTTTCGTTCCCCATGTGTATCACAACAAAAAGCTGTAGGTGGGTCTCAGCCCTGAGGGGGAGCGGAGCAGCATGCAGCTGGAATGTGTTGGTTGCCACCTGGTGGCCAGCTGCCTCAAGGTATGTGGTCCTTCTGGAACCTTCGGGTATTTCCACACACCGTGCGCCCTTGGGTGGAAACCCAACCAACCTGCCATTTTGATGCTGAAACTAGATCCAGAGGGAAGAAACAGGAAGTGCAAGCAGATACGGGAAGGAAGAAGTGGGGGCCTCGCTCATTCTCGGACAGTTGTCCTGCGCAGGGTCTGTCTCGTGCTCACGCACGTGTATGTGTGTGTTTACATGCTGAGCATGTTTACATGTGTGCACACAGACTCCGGATGCAGCCTTACCTCCCACAGGCATAGAGGTCGCAGCAGTAGCATGTGTTGCTCTTCACCTTCAGTTGGCACCTTCCGTTCAAAGAGTAGCAGGTGACCTGGGGTAGAGTGACAGCCAGGTTCATACCTTAGCCTACAAAGTGGGCGGCCTATGTCCAACACTTTCTCCTGCCCAGGAGCAGGGCTGAGTTGCCAGAATACTCACTGACCCATGGTAGGGTGGGACAAGATGGGACAGGGAGGGTGAGGCAGGGCAGGGCAAAATGGGACTGGACAGGACTAGACAGATGAGAGCAGAGCCGACCTGGGCAAGGCAGGGCTGTCAGAATCTCAGCCCATCCTTCACAGCACGCAGACAGTTCTTTTCTGGAATGCCCAGCACATACATTTTCAACCTTCTGCTGGTCCGAAGACCATAGAACATACCGATGAGAGAATCTGTGACCCATTTGCCTTCCTGATTCCAGCCTCGCCCTGGACTGGGCACTCGGTGTGAGCAGCCTTGTTTAGCTGAACCAACATTAATCTCCACAGCGTTGGCGTGGAGCATCCCCCACTGAACCACGTTGCCAGTACCCACCTGGGCTGGTCTCACAGGTCAGCTGCTGTGTGCGCTTGCTCTTCCTGGCATCTCACATAAGTAAAGAGTGAGGTCATACTTCAGCTGCCCCAGCCCAGAGAGCCAGAGAATCCCCTGAACACTGCACATGTGTTACCGAAGTGATTAAGTTAGTGAAAATGCTAATGGAATGCTAATTGACCACACAGGGCTAGGGAGATGAATCCTAACACTGTGCTAACATTGTGTCAGAGAGGAAAGTGTGCAGCTGCGATTCCCAAGAGAACCCCAGACACTGAACTCTCAAGGCTAGCGCCTAGCTCTCGATGCCTTGATGTCCACACAGGAGAAGATCTGTGTGAATTAATATAGCCATTTTAACCAGACACAGAAGGGGGATGTGGAAGGCATGCTTGCCAAAGGGACTCACCTCTGTCTGATAGACGTCATACAAGTACCCAGTCCCACTGGAGTAAAACTGGCATCTTCCTGCACTGAGAGGCCTTGGTTCCTAAAGAAATAAATGTAGATGGGTTGGACTGGTTATCCCCAACCAGGAGTGGCCATTTTAGACTTGCCTTCCGTGAACTGGAGCAGAACTGAGGCCACACGAGCTATTGCTTGCCATAGCAATTGTGTGTGGTGTCCACAGGGGAAAGGATTACAGATACCCTCCATCTATCTGCTGGGCAGACATCGGCACAAGGACAAGGAACGTGCTGCTGATTGGGCCAAGAGGTGTTCTAGACCTCGCCGGGGCAGTAGGCTTTTCTGTCTTTCTAAAAGCAAAACAAATTTCTTCTAGGAAGGAACAAGGAAGATTTGGGACTAATTCATTCATCTATCCAAAGTACCCATATATTCATCCAGTCTTTCAATCACCTATGCATCCAGTCATCCAGTCACCTATGCATACAACCATTCAGTCACCTATGCATCTAGCCATCCAGTCACCTATGCATACAGCCATTCAGTCACCTATGCATCCAGTCATCCAGTCACCTATGCATCCAGTCACCAATCTCCTATGCATCCAGCCATTCAGTCACCTATGCATCCAGCCATTCAGTCACCTATGCATCTAGCCATCCAGTCACCTATGCATCCAGCCATTCAGTCACCTATGCATCCAGTCACCAATCTCCTATGCATCCAGCCATTCAGTCACCTATGCATCTAGCCATCCAGTCACCTATGCATCCAGCCATTCAGTCACCTACGCATCCAGCCAATCATCCGTGCAGCCTTCCATCTGCCACGCCCCACCACTTGACATAAGCTCATCAATGTCTTACCTCACCATGTCCCCAACTCTGTGTCTCTAACATTCATGGAACTGACATAAGTGTTGAACCATGAGGAAGCCAGGGTAAGCTAGAGCTGTGGGTGAATGAGGGGCAGACTCATGAGTAGGCAGTTGCTAAGGCAGCAGACAGACAGCTGGGTCCTGGGACTTGTAGACTGTCATAAAGCCATAGAATCTGTAAATTCTCCTTTGGGTTCATTATTATATATTAGTGACATTTCTCAAAGCACCACTTCTGACCTAAGAGGAGTCTAGAAACCTCCAGTAATGCTGACAGCAGACAAAGACAGGCACGAGAATCAGAAAGCAGGTATGGTGAGGCATAGCACCTCTGCGTGTGTGTGTGTGTGTGTGTGTGTGTGTGTGTGTGTGTGTGTGTGTCCCAGGCTAGGTGTGGATGGATTCATACGGGAGGCGTTGGCCCAGGTGGTGCATGTCGGGAACAGGTGGGATTGTGATGCAGGGAGGACAGTGGAGACAGGAGGCTACAGCTGGGGCTTGAGAGCTGGCTCACAAGCTCTGAGGATGCTTCAGGGATGTCAGACTTACTTGGCCTTCATCACAAAATGGCAAGACACAGATCCTTCCCCAGTGGACTTTTCAGGGAGAGATGATGGTGTAAAGTGGGAATGGAGTCTTCCCACCATCTTCTCACGTGGTAGCAGCTTAGTGTACATCTGCATGATATCAGTGGCCTCAGAGGGTGGACCTCAATGAGTCACCAGGACTCTGCCCACCCACCCACAGAACTGTAACTCTCCATAGGATACCGGGGGTCTAGGCCTTCAGGTGACTGATGATGCTGTGATTTGGGGCCCAGCTTTACTGCTCATGTACCCTCTGCTGAACTCTCACTACACTGGCCACTCTTCAGAGGTGCAAGACTGACCAATCACCCCACACAACCAGGTGCACGGGGATGGGTATAATAGTTGGGCATGCTCAGATGGATACATGCAGGGAGGAACAGGTGGCCACACAGACAGATCTGCCTCTTAGACTCTTCTCATCAATGAAGCCAGAAAGGTGAGCGAGGTCCTTTCACACCTGTGGCTGCAAACAAGCGACTATGTACCTGGCGACAGAAGTCTTTGGAAGGTGATTTCTCTCAACCAAGTGCTGAAGAGCTGCGAAGGAAAACCATACTCTACCCAGGGACAGAATCTTAAAGCAATGTCGGTAAATACTTTGGGGAACGCTGTAGTCTATGTGCAGATGGCCAGATGCCTAAACACACAACTGCAGGTACTGGAGGAGCTACACACGCTTGTGCACTCATACACATGTGTTCAGACACGCAAATACACTCGCACAGAATTTCCACGAGGTTAGAATGGTGCATACAAAGTCACACCACTATGTCATAATAGTGTTCCTCATACCTCATGTCACACCATATACACTATATGAGCACATCACACCGTATCATGCTACGTTCATCTCCTGTGTCACAGGACATCATACCACACCACACCATGGCAAGTACATGTCATTCAGATCACATTGTACATATGTCCCACTGCATATCACGACATGTTGTATGACGTCACGTCCTCTGACATCACTGTGCAGTTATTATCTTCCAGCCACTGTATCACACCTGACACATGTTCTACTGTGCCACATCAGTCACGTCACAGCACACACCACAGCCTAGTCTGTCACGTGACGTACTGGATGTACTTTTTTCTGAGATGTTTCGGTCTCCTCTATTAGGCCAGAACCCTGGCTGGTTCATTTGCCTGTGGCACTTGTGAGCCTGCCTGACCCTGCAGTGGTTAAACAGGTGAATAAGCATGGCTGCTCACTGTGGGGGCAAAGTTCAGACTGGCTACCAATGAAACACAGACACGGGCAGTGTCGTCTTCTTCTTCTTCTTCTTCTTCTTCTTCTTCTTCTTCTTCTTCTTCTTCTTCTTCTTTTTCCTCCTCCTCCTCCTCCTCTCCTCCTCCTTCTCCTTTTCTTCCTCCTCCTCCTCCTCCTCTTCTTCTTCTTCTTCCTCTTCTTCTTCTTCCTTCTTGCTCCCTTCTTCCTCCTCTTCCTCCTCCTCCTCCTTCTCTTCCTCTTCCCCCTCCTCTTCTTCCTCTTTCTTCTTCTCTGTTCATAATTACGTCACTAGTAGGACTCTCTACATCCTCCTAAAGTCCTTTTGTAGATAAAAAGGTTTCTATTTTATATATGTGGCCCCCTATTAAGCAACAGTCTTTGAAGAGAAACCATGAAACAAGAGCAGAGTCTGAGATTTCAAGGCGTGTTTAGTGTGGTGGGAGGCTGAGGACAGCCCCCTGGACACAGAGCTCCAAAACTGAGAAGCAGGGACAAGAGTTCTCTAGTTCTGGGGGGGAGGGGTGGGAGAGAGGACAGTTAATAAAATGATGAAGGATGCTTGCATCTGCTGTGTGATGTGTATGTTTCTATCTGCTGTGTATTTGTGTCTGCTGTGTATAGTGTATATTGTTTGCCTGCTAGGGGTGGTATTATGTACTTACTGTGTGTGGCTGTGTGTGTTTCTATCTGCTGCATATCATATGTGTGTGTCTGCTGTGTGTGGTGTGTGTGTTTGTATCTGCTGTGTGTGGTTGTATTTGTGTCTTCTGTGTGTGGTATGTGTTTGTGCTTGCCGTACATATGTGACCTGTGAGAGGCAGAGGATTTGGGTTGCTGGGGCCAGACTCAGCAAGAGGAGGACGGTGACAGCAGCTCACCTGGAGCCTGTGTGAAGATGTCAGAGCCCAGCTGTGTGACTGAGATGTTTTTTACATGGACACAGAGCCCTAGAGACAGACTGCGGGCCAGTCAAAGGCAGTACTCACAATGTGCCGTGCTGCGAACACGCCGTCGACTATGGCACAGCAGAATGCCGCCACCACCCCAAAGCTGAGGAACACAATGGCTGCCACCAACTAGGAGAAGAAGACAGAGGAGAGTCTCAACCCAAAGAAACTCAGCATTGAGTACAGTCAGAGCCCGAGGGGAGTTGATGGCCAGCTGATCAATGACTCAGCCCCAAGGGGTGTAGCCACATACTCACCCATGTGGTACACTCTGTGGGATCTGAACCAGAAGACCAAGGGACAAGCTCTGCACAGAAGTACACTCAATGCCCTCACCTCTGCATACCTACCTGCACCGTGTTCCCATTTTCATACGCACATGAGTACTTGCCCTAGGCCTCTAACATAACTAGATTAATTCTGCACCATCCCTGCCTGCAAGGGCCCAGCGTCACATCTGGCTCAGACCACCCAGTACCTGCCCATGATGTGTGTTGTTTGCCTGTGAGGTGTGGTATTATGTACTTACTGTGTGTGGCTGTTACAGAGACTGGATATGCTGCTTGTTAACAAATGTGTGTTCCTGCAGGATAAATCCCTTGAACACGTGTTATAGCCCGGTTCTTCACACTTTAAAATGCTGAGAAGAAATGCTACACTGTCCTATAAACATACCTAGCCAGTGGCCATCTACTTCCCTGTAGCCACAATGGCATAAAACTGGTACCTTAAAACTTTTGCCTGAATTTACATTTCTAATTAATTATTTCTATTTACATTTCTCTGACTACTAATAAGGCTGAAAACCTTCTTAAAGTTGTTGTTGGCCACATTTATTTTCAGTTTTTCTTGTGACACAATTCCAGATTGACCAAGCAGGCATACAGATTCGATGGATTCCTGGACAGGGGTGTGATAGTGAACTGGGTCTCAGCTCAGGAGGAAGAGACAGAAGGATCACGAGCTCAAGGTAGCCTCAGTTATACACTGAGATCCTGGCTCAGAAAAACAAACCTTCATTTCCTGCCTGATCATCCACCAAGTGTTCACACCTCCTAAAACCCAAGCA
The DNA here is from genome assembly GCF_004785775.1 of Grammomys surdaster. NCBI lineage: Eukaryota > Metazoa > Chordata > Mammalia > Rodentia > Muridae > Grammomys > Grammomys surdaster. Next base: position 8,135,411 of record NW_021604615.1, on the reverse strand, counting down.
TGAGCTCTCTCTGTGATTCCTCCTCAAACAGGGGACATCTGTCCAAGTATATGGCCTTGGTGCTCAGTCTTGGGAGATATAAAAAGTCACCAGGGTTGCCAGCCACAGAGAAGAAAGGAGAGGGGCAACCATCAAGAAGAAGCAAGCAAAGACAAGGCATGGTGGTTACACATCTATGATCCTAGCACTTGGGAGGCAGAAGGTGGTGGATCTCTGTGAATTCAGGGCCAGACTGGTCTACATAGTGAGTTTAGGGTTAGACTGAGTTAAACAGTAAAGCCCTGTCTCAAAAAGGAAAGACAGACAGACAGACAGAGAAATGAAGGAAGGAGGGAAGAAAGAAAGAGAAAGGAAGAAAAAGAGAGAAAGGAAGAAAGAGAGGGGGAAGGAAGAATGGGAGGAAAGAAAAGAAAAGAAAAAGAATGAAAGAAAGAAAGGAAAGAAAGAGAGAAAGAAAGGAAAGAAAGAGAGAAAGAAAGGAAAGAAAGAGTGGGAAGAAGGGAGAAAGGAAGAAGGAGGAGGGAGGGAGCGAGGGAAGGAGGACATAGCATGTATAGTAAGCAGCTCTGTCTTTAGCCCCAGTGTAGGATCAGAAGCTCTCAGGCCCCAGGGGCTGGGCCATGCACTGACAATATGGCTGCTCTCGGTGACAGTGTCCCTGTTCTCTGGTGTCCTCTGCCTCTCCCTCCTCCCTCATTTCAAGTTTTTTGTTTGAACCCCAGAGTCAGAACTGTGCTGTGAAGAAGGCAAAATCAGAAGGCTCCTGTCAGCTTGCCCCAAGCCCTGCTGTGTGTGTGACCCGTTTCCTGAATCCAGTCACCCAGATTCCCAGCCAGCCTGAACCATGGCACCATCTGGAGTGCTGGCCACTCTCTCCTCTGCTCCTCAGAGGAGCAGGTCAATTAATTAGCAGTCACCAGAGGCCAAGAGAAATGGATCCCAGCACCATGCATTGTCAGTGCATAGATCAACATCAGAATTCACAGCATGGTGAATACCCGAACACCTGCCAAGGTGAAACTAGACTCCTCTCACAGGGAGCTGTCAACATGTGTCACATGCGTGCTCACTGCATGACCCCAACACAACCTTACATAGCCGTCTTTTACTTCCACATCCTCAATCCATGCTAGTCACACACTGATGAAGACCCTTCCCCTTCCCCCACACTGCCACCAACCAGTCACAGCCAGTCACAGCTGGAAACACAAAACACACCTCCCAGGGATAACGTAGAGCCTTTCCTAATGGGAAAAATCTCATCCTGAAGCTTCTGGAGCTCCCATGTAATCCTTGGACAATGCTGGCAAGCCAGGGTGGAACTACACTGACCAGAATGCTACCCTCTTCACCCTCCAGGTTGCTAGTCATCCTGGAACCTGAGGGCCATGTCATTACAGCAGAAGGAAGTAGCAGTGGACAAAGAGGCTAAGTTCAAGGCAAGAGGCAAGTGGGCAGAACACACAGAGGCTGAGGGCAGGTGGGTTACCCACATGCTTGGGAAGAAAACACCATCTTTTTATCAACAAGGATCATCTGATGAGTTAACAGGTCCCTAACCTCAATGTCCCCAACAGAGGCACTTGTCACCCTGCAGCATTGGGGCTGTGCTGGGAGCTGTTCCAGGTGCTGAAAATGCACAAATGTGGCCTGCTCTCTGAAGCAAGGTCTGGAGAGCCTAGTCTTTCCAAAAAGCAGAGCCACAGCTGGGCACCCCAAGTGCCCCATGTTTAGGAAGCTACCATTTCTGCTCTGGACATCATGATACCCGGAAGTCCCCCAGCGTGCTGAGACAAAGTAGATGACAAAGGTGATGAATGAATGAGTGAGCTGGCTCTGAGTCAAAGCGCATTAGAGAAAAAGTCAGCCAGGGTCCCCTCCCCTCCCCTGACCCCATGGATGTGTAAAGAAACCCCTCAGTATGCCAGTCTGAGAGAGAGAAAGAGAGAGAGAGAGAGACAGACAGACAGATAGACAGACACACAGAGACACAGAGAAAGAGATAGAAAGATTGGAAGAGAGAGATAAATTAAGAGACAGACAGTCCCTGCATAGAAGAAGAAGGAGGAGGAGGAGGAGGAGG
>NW_021604615.1:8117199-8128328 GCF_004785775.1 Grammomys surdaster | reverse complement strand
TCTCCAGCACCATGCCTGCCTGGGTCTGCTGCCCTGTTCTACCATGGAGATCATGGACTCAACCTCTAAAACTGTAAGCAAGTCACCAATCAAATGTTTCTTTTATAAGCTGCCTTGGTTACTGTGTCTCGTTCATGCAATCGAACAGTAACTATGTTTCTAACATCTGACACCGAATCCCCTGCTGTTTTCATCTCTACCTCTCTCTGATCATTTGTGTGGTATGCGTTTTGACCAAGCTGTGAATGACACCAATTAGGCCCTGAGTCTTGGGTTTTATAGTATATAGGTCCAAGGGTTTCAGGCGAACGTGGAGAGGAAACCCTTTCTATGACTGTAGCATCCTATATTGAGGGACTAACACTCCCCACAAGCCCATTTGGAAGAGAGATGTGTCTTCTTACCATTTGTCTTCTATTCTCCACCAGGTGAATACCAATGATCCCCAGGAAGGACCCAAAGCCCAGCTGAGGTGAGAGGAAGAACGAGAGAGAGATGTTTGGTTAGCATCATACTGACCCATCACAGTTAATAATGGCTCTTGAGCTGGCAAGCCTGATGACCTAATTCAATCCCCAGGACCTCCCATAGGGCTCTCAAAGCCACCAACCCACCTGCCAGGAATTCTGCTGGGGCTGCTGTATTTATTAATGTCCAAGGGCTGCAGGGTTGGTCCTTCAGGGATCTGGGGAGAATGTGTTACCATCTCTTGAGAGTCTCAGCTTCAGGCCCACCCCACCTTTACTGTGTAACCTTATGTGGCCCTGAACTCTCCTACCATCTCCAAGTCACACCCCTCTCCTGCCTGGTCTACCTCCAGGGGGCCTATGATGACGCTGGCCTGCCAACATGGTGCAAGCCTACCTTAGGGCCCTCTAACCAGTAGCCCTCAGCCTTCTTTCTTAGCTGGATACTCTCTCAGATACCAGGCATCAGGCTGGGGTCATTTTTCCTAGGACTATGTACCCCTACCCCCAGTGGAAGTTTCCAGCATTGTAGATTAGCAGGTGGTATATCTGTCCACACAGATCACTGAACATCCTGCCCAGTCCCCCATAGGCCTTTGACTCACAATAATCCCTGGGTAGTAGCCGCCCACAGTCACATTCTCTGTCCTGGTGGTAACAGCAAGGCCAATGGTCAGGATGAGGGTGGACACCAGCAGCAGAGCGCCCACAAACCACAGAGAGATCTTCTTTCTCCTTGTGAAGCCCTCTATGAGGAAAAGAAGGGTACTGGTGAGCTGGGGGCTGATTTCCCACCCACTATGCTCCAAGCCCAATCATTTGGAATCCTGTGAGCTCCAGGCCTGTCCTCTCCCAACACAGGGAAAACCAGGCCCAGGCTGGACTAGGCAGGTGAGTAGCCTGCCCATACTTTCCTCCTTGATGGTCCTGAGCATAGCTAGGGGTCACTGCCTGAGGCTGGAGAGTGGCTCTTCTTCATCTCGAGTCCAAGGGTTTCACAGGGTAAAGAGGAGGCATATGGGTGCCACAAGCGTCAGGGGCAGCTGTGTCCCAGATGTTGGGCCTCTTTTGTCAGCTTTTGGGGCTTCTGGGTATAGACCTAACCACCTGACCAGAAGTTTGCATCTACAGCCTCAGGCTGTGAGATTGAATTCTGTAGAGGCTACAGCTCAGCTGTACTCAGGACTCAGGAGCATTTCAGGGAGCTGCAGCTTGACCTCCTGCCTGAGATACAAGTACAATAGCTTGGCCCTGAAGCTGATTTGGAATATGAGACTCTGGAATGAAGTCACAGGTAGAGAACATGAGAAGAAATACCACTAAGTATCCTTCTCCAGCCTTCATCAGACAAACCCAAGCGCCATAAAGCACTCCTCTGGACAGCCTGCTCTATGCAGCCAAACTCCAGGAGCTGTGCAGCTCTCGCAGGAAAGGGCTCCACCCTGCGCTGTACCCTCCTTGAGCCTGACTCTTCCCTGATGGTCCAGGAAGGATAGAACAGCTTTTCCATCGACTGCCACCTGCCTCCCCTAGTGACTACACACCCACACCTGAAACACAGGCTATGGCCAAAGCCAGGTGAGAAGGCATATTCAACTCTGATCCAGTCAAGCATCTGACTACATCACTGCAAACACAAGCGGAGTGAGAGAAAAGTGTGGTGGCCTCATCCTCCTCCAGAGTCCTACAAGTCAACGGTTTGTGAGTGTGTACACACATGCAAGTATGTGTGTTCCCGTGTGCTTATATGTGTGTCCACACAGCACAGTACCTGCACCACCGGGAAGCATCCTGTCTATCCAAGTATACCTCCTTTCAAATGGTCACTGGAGCTGGGCGTGGTGGAGTGCGCCTTTAGTTTCAGCACTCAAGAGGCAGAGGCAGGTGGATATCTGAGAGACAAGGCCAGCCTGGTCTACAGGGTGAGTTTCAGGACAGCCAGGGCTACACAGAGAAACCCTGTCTCAAAAAATAAATAAAGTGGCCAGTAGCCTGCTAGCACGGATCTTCATGGTCTGCTAGGCTCTCATTGGAAGACTTCACACGCCTTTGATCCCACCAGTGAAGTTTAACATGAGTCAAGGTTATGACACCCGAGAAAAGGGTAGTTACAAACTCAAGACATAAATTTTAAAAGCACCACAGATGGCTTCTCACAGTCCACATGATTCAGCTGACCCGAGAAAGCCATTTTTATCTGACCCAGCAAGGGCACACCGCCAGGAGCAAGACCTGTTTCCAGAGGTCCTACTCGTCCCTGTCCAGCCTCCTCGCCCTTCTCCAGACCAGAACCGACAGGTTTCTCCTGAGAATCTCCTCCTAAACTACCCTTCATCCCCACAGAGAGGCCAGATCTACCCACTCCCTGACACAGCCATCGCTGGCTCCCAGGGTTGGAAGAAGATGGAACTTTGCAAGTCCTGGCCTCAGATACGGATTCATGCTCCCCAGCCCACTCCGATTCCCCAGTCTTTTGCCTGAGAGGATGGTTCATGTCCAGAGTCCACAGGACTCTTGTACCTGCCTCAGCTCACCCTATGGGCTTACTTCGATGTCAGCTGCAGAAACACCACATGCATTTGCTCTCCTGCTCACCCCTCTGCTTTCCCTCCTCACTCTCATTCATGCCCCAGGTTCCCATCCCCCACTTGAGTTTTCATTGTGTGCAGATGCCTTCAGACCCCAGAGTCACTGCCATGAAGGCAAGGTGATCCCTTACCCAACTGGGAGCTTCTGGTCTTGGCATAAGAGGCCACCAGACATAAGATGAGCTATGGTACGCATAGGCTTTATAAAGTGCCACATCCCAGAGGGCCAGGGGACAAGGAGGATCCAGGATGGGGTATGAGAACACCATCCAGGAAACGAGGCCCTGAGGCATTTGGGGAGTGGATGCAGCTGGTCCTGAGAAAGCCCTGAGGTTGGTGGGTGGTAAGTGGGTAGCCTGGGGACTGAAGAACAGGGAGCTGGGGAGGCTACTGCAGCGGGATGAGCAGAGAGAGAACCCCCAATTCCACTTTCTCCTGTGTCCACAACCGCTGTATAAATTTAAGGGAGGTGAGGCAAACTGAATGGAATCGATCCTGGATAGCTCAGGGCTGTGAGATGTGAAGCAGGCCAGCAGGAGCCAAAGGCAACACCCTTTCTTAGAAAGCACCAGGGACAGGGCACAGAGCACCCTTGACAGAACATGGAAGGCCTTGGAGCAGCCCCTTGCTTCTCTCCACAGTGCACACAGCCCTAGCAGGAGCACACACTCACGGCCTCAGGAGCAAGTCAAGGAGGCTGGGGCTACCTGCAGTAGGATGGGCCTAGGTATCATCTGGTCTTACCTCACAGTGAGTGTCTGCAGAGGTACTAAGCAAACACATCCTGGAATAGCAGGTAGTAACCAGCCTGGAGTAAAGCAGGTAAGTGCTTTCTCCCCCTAAAGGGTTTCTCTTTCTCCATTTACCTAAGTGCACATACCAATTACATTCCAAAAAACTAATAAGGACCCAGCATGGCTGAGATCTGGGTGGACCTTTCTGCTGAAACATTTGTCGCCTCAGGTGACACTAGCTCACAGTACCCTGAACCATGTCCTCTCTGTTGGCTTACTAGCATGACATCCTAGGCTGGTGGCACTTAGCACTGTTAAAGAGCTATGGCTTCTAACCTGCAAAAACAGTTAGCTAAAAGTCAAGCCCTTGAAATTATATCTTCGCCCATTTATATCCCTGACAGCCGTTCGTCCCTTCCTGGTCCTTTCCTTAGTCTGACTTTCCCCTAGGATATTCCATAATCAAACCCCAGAGACATGAGCGAGGTCAGGCTGCCAGCATCTCTGACCACAGTTCCCAGGTTAAGTCAGGGTCTGGAAAGTTGCACAGTTGCTGGACAGGGCAGGTAAGCATCCCTTTCTGACTACTTGGACTGGAGTTAATAGACTCCAACCAGAAATACAGGGAAAAGGCGAGCCCTACCCAAAGCGTCTCTCATAAATACATCTGAATATTCAGTATGGCATAAAAATAAGGAAGTAAAAAACAACCCAAGACAAGAAGACAGAGGTGTCTGAAATCTCCAGATAAAAGCATTTCCACGTAAGGTTTTAGAGACAAACGGCATTTCGCATATGACAGAAATCCAGACAGTTACTGCACCATCTCCTCTGTCCCTTATCCCATCAAGATGCTACTGTCCTGATCCTAATTAACCCACTGCTACCAGTTACTGTGGGAGATGACCAAGCTCATGCCCACGAGGAGGAAAAAGGCCAAGCAGCGCCATGCCTCTCACTTCAGGGTGCCAGTGTCCAGATCACACTGGGAGGAGACAGCACCTGGTGTAAGTAGTAAGACTTCACCTGGGCAGAGAGCCCAAAGACAGTACCCTGATAGACTGAGTCTATTCGAAGGTCCTCAGAGCCCATCTATGAGAGCCAGCCTCATTTAAAAACCATAGGACTGTTCTGAGGGTGCCACTGAGCCAGCTGAGAGGGACTCTCTCAACTGTTTAGGGCTCCTGTCCATTCAGTTGCAGGTATGCCCTCCCCACACACCTCAGGATACCACCCAGTTACTTCCTGCCCACCCACCCCCACCTCACCCCTCATTTTCAAATGTTATCCTCCTTCCCAAGCCTCTGCCTGTCTTGGTGGGACTGCTGACCCAAGGTCCTTGTAGTTCCACTTGGCTAGCCCAGAAGGTGCAGGCACTGATGGACAACAGACTGCCCTCTGTGCTGGACCATGGGAAGAGATAGCCCAGCCTAGACAAGACCCAGCAAGGTTCATCTTTATGACCTTGCTATCTACAGGGCCTGAAATCCCCCAGTGAGGTCGATCCTCTGGGTCAAGTATGGTAGCCTGGGTCTATAATCTTGGGTACTGAGGATGCTGAGGTAGAAGGGTCATTTGAGCCTGGGGGGGGTTTGAGACCAGACTAGAAGATCCCTTGAGGGCAGATCCTGTAGTAGAGGCAAAGCTAGGCACTGCTCAGTCACCAGGTTCTGATTTTATATAACACCACCCCAAGCTGTAAGCAAAGAAGCATCAATAGAAAATGGTCAGATCCTGGAGCCACACAGACCTTCAGTTGCTTTTAAGACTCTGTCTTAATAAAAAACAAACAAAAACAAACACCTCTCACAAACCATTTCAAAGTCTGGAGTTCCTTATCAAAAGAAAATTCAGAAGCAAGTGTAAACCAAGTCACCCTCACTTAACAGCAGTGGCACCTAGTAATATAACAGCTGCCGTTCAGCACTAGCTAGCTGCTTACTGGAGAATGAATGGATGACCGCAGAGCAGCTGGCCTTACAGAGGAGGACGTACAGCACTCTCTCAGAAAGAAGCCAGATTCCTTATTATTTTTATTTAACAGCGCTAACCAATCAGACTTCCCAAAAGTGTCTCCAAGAAGGTTGGAAGCTATCACCAGGGTTCCCAAGGATCACCGAGGTTCTGAAACGATCCTCGAGACTCCCCCACACCCCAGTCTGACCTAATCCCTTAATCCCATAGCAGAAGGTCACCATGTAAATCTCCCCCACCCTCTGCCCTCCAGGAACAATGTCCGGCATCCTTCCAGTGTCAGGCTACCTCCCAGAAGAGCACCCATGCTAAGCGGCTGGAGTCAGTGCCTGCACCAGGTTTCCTGTTTTCCCAGGCAGACTTGGCTTTCAGCTGTGTAGAGATGGAGGGTCTGGGGTGTGAGGCAGGTGGAAGCCCTAGCTCGCTCCAACAACCCTAAAATCTCTGGGCACCTTTCCGACCCCCTTCCCCCCACCCCCAGGCAGGAAGCGCTCCCTGGTTCTTTCAAACATTTCCCGGATAAGTTTAGAAACTGAAATAAATGCAATTGGACTGGAAAGGTGTTGGTCTGGGACTTAACTGCTTAAAAGGATTTGGGTCTGTTAACAAAAAACCGGTAACATTCGGGGATAGAAAACAGAAGGGAACAGTGGGTAGACTGGTGTGGAAAAGGATGGAGCACCAATGGATAGCCTGTGCCACATGAAACCAGACCCGAGTCCCAGCTCCAAACCCCAAAGGGGACCCTATGCCCAGAGTCCTGAGCTGTGCAGGCAGTTCCTCCTCTTAGATCTGCTAGAGACTTGTAACCCAGCTCCCGGGCCCCCAAATTGCCTGCCAGCGGCGGAGATACCAATGATGCCCTTAGCTAACCTGCGGTATCCAGCAGAGCCAGAGGGCCTGGCACAGGCGGTGGGAGCGGCTGCATTCCCGAAGTGCCCTCCACTGGGAGGGCAGTGCCCCGAGGCTCCTCCTGCCCGGTGGTTAGGTTTCAGGAGGCCCAGCAGCTACAAGAAGTGCAACTCTGTGTCCGTTCTCCTCTACTCCACCGGCATTTATTTCTACCTCTCCTTCGGTCATTTCCCTTCTCCCTCCACCTCCCCTCGGCCCACTCCATCCCCTACACCTCCCTTCCTCCCTCCAAGGTCCCGGTGCCCGCCTGCCTGCCGCTCCTCCTCCTCTTCCCCTTCCCTCCCCCTCCTTTTTCTCCTCCCCCTCTTCCCCTTCCAGTCTCTAGTCCCTTGTGAGTCTAGGAAAAGACCCACAAACCCAGCGAGGAGGAACATACCTGAAAAAACACTGTGGGCCTCTGGCCTGAGCCCAGCCCGCCGTCAGAGATGGCCACAGACCAAGGACTGGGTGGCCCAGGTGGAGGGAAACAGAGAAAGTCCCCAGGTGCAGAGCAGGGATTCTCCACACAGCTGGAAAGGATTCAAGCCCATTGCCTACGTCAGACCCCCAGTGAGCTGAGCCCTCCGGCATCCACCATTAAGGAAATGCTCTACAGACTTGCACGCAGGTGATGGCCTGAGGCATCTTCTCAGTCGGGGTTCTGGTGGATCTGCATACAGCGTGGAAACTCTGTTCAGTTGTAGGCATTGCCCCCACCTAGCAGCAAGGGCAGGGACGCTCTCCTCCCACCCCACCCACCCCAGCTAAATTTCCGAGTGAAGCCTGCTATGGGAAGACGGAGAGGGGCTGCAAGAAAACAGGCAAGCAGACAGGGAGTGTCTTATTTAGGTTCCCGTCACTTCAGTAAAGACGCCATGACCAAAAGCAGCTTGGGAAGGAAAGCGCTTCTTTGGCTTACAAGTCTGGTCACAGTCGGTCATTGGAAGAGGCAAGGCAGGACCTGAAGCAGAGACCACGGAGAGACTTTGCTACTGGCTCATAGTTTGCTCACACTGCCCAAGACCACCTACCCAGGGGTGGCACCCCTGCAGTGAGCTGGGCCCCCCCACACCAGTCCTTAACTCAGAAAACACTGAGCAGTCTTGCCCACAGGTGATGTGATGGGGGAGGGGCAGTTTCTCCGTTGATGTTCCTCTTCCTAAGATTACTCTAGCTTGTATCAAGTTGACAAAAAAACTAACCAAGCCTGAGCAGCATGCACAGCAGCAGTAGGGGAAAGGAGGTCTTCTAAAGACTACTGATGCATTGTTTAAAATAGTTTGAGAACCAGGAGTATAACACTCAATGGTGAAGTGCTTACATAGCCCAGTGGTACTTACACAGTTCCCTAGTAGGGTGCTTACATAGCCCAGTGGTACAGTACTTACACAGTTCCATAGTAGGGTGCTTACATAGCCCAGTGGTACAGTACTTACACAGTTCCATAGCAGGGTGCTTACATAGTATGTATGGTTACACGTGAGGCTGCCGGCTTGATCCCTAGCTGCAAAAACAGAGGCAGAAGGGAAGGAGGGAGGAGGCTGAGAGTGATGGAAATCAACCCCTCCTCACCAAGGAAGGCACTTGAAGGTTGTTTCCTCAGCAAGACACGGTTGACAATTAGGTCACTTTTTGGCAGGCTGAGTGAAGGCTTCTGGGGAGAAGCAGAGAGCTGGGGTGGGGTAGCTGCAGGAAACAAGGGCAGACAAGGCGTGTTCTAACCAAAGGCAGCTTGAGAAGGAAAGCGTTTCACAGACCACCACGGGAGGAAGCCGAGGCTGGAACTGAGGCAGCAACCATGGAGGAGCCCTGCTTGCTAACACTGAGGAGAACTTAGGAACCTGCATCTGAAAAACCAGACCAACTCCATCTTGGATTCGGGCTCCATTTTAGAGAACCTGGCCTAAGGTTGAATTCGAGTTAACCAATAAGCCTGCACCTAGCACTGGTCTCCAGGTCACTCCCTAACAACCACCAATCAGGAGGAAAGCAGAAGTTACAGTTGTATCTAAAGATATTTACTTATGAAAGTTTATGTTTCATAAACACCACTCACAGCACCAGCCAATCATTTTAAAGGGCAACAAATTCCATAATAGCCCCCCAATCAGATGTGTGCCAGGCTAGAAACCCCTTGCTTGTTTGCTTGCCTCTATAAATGCTTGCTTGAATCTGGGCTCAGGGAGGCACCCTCGTGTCCTGCTGTGTCAGTGACTACCCTGTGGCCCAAGCTCCAGCTTGACTAAAGAAAGACCCTAGTTCGATTGCATCAGGATTGGCTCCTTGATGGTCTTTAGGTATTCGTGAAACGGGCACAACACATCCACAATGAAGGGTGGATTGCCCCTGTAAATATTGCTTGCCCTCAGCAAGCAATATTTAGGCACCCTGAGGATATTCCCACTAGACAGTAGCCTCTAAGGGTAGACCAAGAACAGGCCCTTAGGAAATCCTTTGGAAGAACCGTGGTTCATTGAGGCTGGTGCTGCCAGAATCTTCCAGACTCTTTTTAAATCACTGTTGTGCTGAGTGTCTGTCAATGGGGAAGAAAGAAGCAAAGCCTTCCAGGGAAACCACGTTGTCTCTAAAGCGAAAAAGTCATACAGCTCAATCTAAATAGGTGTCAAAGACAGAATATAGTGAAAAATCTCATATGACCACAGAGAGTGCAGGGCAGTTTTGAGTCTCAGTACTTCCTGAGACTCCACCTTGTTCTAGACACTGCCCCAGGGGCTGGGGGACAGATCAGTAAACAAAGCAGATGAAGAAGCTGGTAGATCATGATAAGGTGTGACTAGGGGCTCAAGCATTGGCAGCTTAGAGAAGGCCAGCATGTGGAACAGAATTTAGCATTTGATAAAAGGCCTCAAAGGCCTCTGAGCCTTTTTTAAGGGATGTGGCGGGGGGGGGGGGGGACGTCACGATCTAATAAACTGAGACCTGGCCTGACCAGGATAGACATTTAAAGTTGATGAGACATGGGTAAGGCAGAGATACACTGTGCTGGTGTGTGACTTCAAGGGATGCAGTAATCCGCATGTGACTCTCAGGGACACTGAGGCCAGTACATATCCACCAGAGATAGTCAATGACCACCTAGGCACTGCATCTGGTTTATAACTATCAGAAACATTGAGCCCAGTACATAACCGATAACGGATTCTGCAACCAGTGGTATTAGCACCCTGGTTGCTGGGGTCAGTACATAATGCCATTGAGTATGTCTAGAGATACAAACACCATGAATTAAGCTGCAAATAGTGTCCCATACCTGTAATACATACAGTTCTCAGAAGACTGAGGAAGGAACATTTCCATGAGTTTGAGGCTTACCCTGGGCTACAGGGGGAAACTTTGCCTGATATTTTCGTGAGGTACAAAGAAGCCTATGACACCTATGCACTAACACACATCGTTCCTCTCATCAGAAGGTTTATGTGAAGTGTTTTTTGGTTGTTTTGTTTTGTTTTGTTTTTGTAGTCTAGTCCAGTGTAAAGCAATTTCCAGTCCTATCAACCACAAATAAGGACAGTTCAGGAACTCCTACAGACCGTTTCCCAGATCACCAATTGTTTGCAAGATGAGAACGGAGGCAGCTTATTTTGCTCTGGGGAAGCTGGGCCCTAAGTGCTGTCCCCTCCCAGATCCAGAGGAGCTATTCTAAGTGCCAATTTCCACAGAGCCAGCCAAGGCTTGAAGGAAAAGAGAAATCTGGTAAACGTGAGCCCCACCCCAGCATCCCAGCCTTCCTTCATGTGCTACCCATGGGCACCCAGGGACTTGCCTCAACCTTGCTGACTCTCCAAAGCCCCACAGTAGTTAAGGCAACCAGAAGGAGGGGCAGAGCCCTACCTGTGGGGGAAACAGAGGCAGCAGCAGACAAGCCAGGTGGGCACCTTTGTTCTGAGCACTGAGCGTTCAAACCTGACTCTGAGCTGCTCACCACAAGCAGAGAGATGATCCAGCTTTGCCCTAAAGGAGCCCAGACACTGGTAGAGATGCAGATGTAGAGGCAGATGGCCTCCAAAGAGACACTGGGCATGCTTCCAGCTCAGCCAAGAACAGAGGACAGGGAACAGGCAGGTGCTACACGCAGCTGCAGGAACCAGGCAGGCTCTGCAGGGGCCTGGAGCTGGAGCTAACAGGAGCTTGCTTAGGGGGTCTGTGGGCACCAGATGCCTGGTTGCCTTGGCCCAAACTCCAGGAAGTGGGAGAGATGCCAGGTATTTTACAAAATTGGCCACAATCTGGTTGTCCTGTGTCTAAAGGGTTGTGTATAGTACACAGCTCAGTATAGCTAAGTTTGAGGAAGACTGGTGCAGGCCAGAGGCTGAGTTTCTTATTATGTCTTAGGAGTCCTTGCAGACTGCAGTGAGGTGTGTGTGTGTGTGTGTGTACTCATAAAATCTTCCTTTGGTGAAAGCTGATTGACATACACCAAACTGTACCTTTTGGAGTGAAGAATTAATAGATAT
>NW_021604615.1:8095427-8116799 GCF_004785775.1 Grammomys surdaster | reverse complement strand
CTCTCCTTCCAGGACTTTGAACTCAGATCCTCAGGTTTGGTGGCAAGCACCTTCGCCTGCTGAGCCATGTTCTTGGCTCCATGGCAAAGACAGGAACACCTACAAAATCACCGTAATCAGCGTAATCATGATGGAGAACACATCTGTTTACCACTCTAGTTGGCGGCGTGAACCTGGGAGAGCGGAGCCTAAAAATGAGGCAGAGTGAAAGTGTCATGCACTTGGCGACTTTATTCTGAGCAACAGACAACTTATACTCTGAGTGTTAAGAAGAGTCACCTGAGTAAAGTGTCCAATCACAAGGACAAGCTGCACATGGCAAAACATGTTTTTCTATAGAGCCACGTGAATAACAACAGCTGAAGTAAATGCACTCCCAGCCCTGGGAGGGGCACGAGAACTCATTCGAAGAACAGCATTGTGCTCTGAGGTCCCAAGATCCATGCCTTGTTCTCTTGGAGCTTTCTCACAAGCACTCAAGTTCTCCTCACACACCTCCGCTCTCCAACCCTGTTCTGACGCACATCCTTTGTACCTAAGTTGGTAGAAGAGAGGATATTTTTAAAACAAATTCGTGTGCTATCAGAGTATTAAGTGAATGGACCCTGAGGAGTTAAAACTTCCCAGCGAATCTGGTGTTGAGGAAATGAACGGAAAGTCTGGGGCCCTGATGCCAGCCAGGGAAGGAACATTCTCCCAGGAAGAGACTTCATGCAGCTCTGTCGACTTAACTGACCATCTCTCAGGACAGACCAGAGCTGAGAGAACGATCAGTCAACAGTGAGTAGAACCATGTGGGCCAGGGCTACTTAACTGACTTACCTCGTGCTCTCCCGATAACCCTGAACCTCATCGTAATTCCCTGAAGACAGACTTGAGATCACTGGACAAATTTGTTTGCTCCTCTTCCTGCTGTGGCCGCAATGAATAAACCTTCTGTTTTTCACATGTTTCTTCCATTGCTGTACTAGCAACAGGAGCCAAACCAAGCTTGTTGGGGTCACCAGAGCCCAGGTTGGCACCCTAAAAAAACCCTCCAGCAATACCGTCATTTTCAAGTTTCTCCTGTCTCTCTTTCGAAGCTCCTTTCACGGCCTACTCTGAGCCACTGATAACCACTGGTAGTCAGCACAGCACAGCATTGTAGAACCGATTGCAATGTGCTTCCTTGCTGTGGTTTCCTCCATTCAGCTCCATGAGCTGAAATTCACAGGTACAGTCACTGCCTCGTATTGAACTATGTCATTCTGCAACAGTATGTTCACTCAGGGGACATTTAGGCTGTTCGACACAGGGCTTCCAGGGATGGCTCCCGTTCCATGAGAGCATGCTCTCCCTTCTCCTGAGTGGCGGACTGGGTCAGCTGGAGTACGTAGACATACTCTAACCTCACACAACTATGTAGCTAGAAAATGAAGGGAGATTTTTAAGAACCTTCTTCATGGTATTGAGGGTGTTGGTGACTGTTGTTTCAGATGTCATCTTGACTGAAGTGAAGGGTCCCACCATTGCTCCAAGGACTTATTTATGGATGCATCTGGAAGGGTGTCCTCAGGAAAATCCGTGTAGAAGGGAGGAGAGGCCTTTAGCATTGGGCATGGTGTACAATGCCCAAGACTTGCTGGTAAATGGCTGTGCTGTTTTTATGTTTAGTCACACCATCTGTTATTTTAGAACGTGTCCCTCTACCTATATGAAAAAGTTTATAGAAGAAGATTGCATGCTGCCAGAGGCAACTCCATCCACCTCCCTCATGCCATTGTGATGCCCAAGACTCAGCCCTGGCTGTAGCAGGCCTAACTCTACAGGGAGCAATAGTCTGGAATCTGGGTATTTTTAAAATGTAATCTAATTTAGATTTCCCAACAAGCCATCATGAGGGCTAAAGAAATCTGTCTTCTGCCGGTCTGAAGATAATCAGAGAGACCTGCAAATTGCTCTGACATTTGGAAAGTAACTAAGCAGTTATGACAGAGGCACACACTTCCTCGCCAGCCCCAGATTCCTTCCTGTTTGGAGCAAAGTATTTACCACAGCCCCAGGTTTCCTGCATTGACTTCCTTTCTGGGACCGTGGGCTCACAGGATGCCTCAGGAACAAGTGCTCTCGACAGCTCCTCACTCCACAACTTTCATTAAAGGCAACCCACGCTTTCTGGGTGCTCTAGGAAGCATAGAGTCAGACATAGACAGGCCTCACCCTGGTTGAGCACAGCTCCTGACACTGGCTACACTTTTCAAGTACTGGCTACTTCATTGATGCCACAGGATCGCAGATGAGAAGAACACGGCACTGAATAAATTTCTCCAAAGGCAAATGATTGGCCATTGGGAGAAACAGGTATATAAATCAGGTAGGTCTGATTTCAAAACTTAACTCCACCTTCTGAGAAGGAGAGCATGTACTCACTTGCATATTGATTTTCAATTCAACCTTGACTCATTCACGCAACAGAATATTTGTTCATTACGTCTGGGTACAACGGAGGAGAATGACAAAGATAAGCCACACAGACATGCCCTTTAAGAACTTAGCTACAGTTATAAAGGAGCAGAGGTGAGCAAAGCAGCTCATTCAGGAAGTGCCACCCATGCCACCTAGATTTGAGGGGTTACCTGGGGGCTGGTGCCCAGTACTAGGTAGAGTATATGAATGGAGGCACAAGTGGATTCCATAAGCAGTCCATCCCATGGTACTTTTCTGGCAAAAGGACTGGACAAAAAGCAGGGACTCACAAGATCAGGCTTATGGGGTGAACAGTGGAGCTGCGTCAGGGTACCATGCAGGTCTCAGGCTCTGGACTATGGCCACACTTCCCGGGGGGAGCCCCCTCCTGCCTTTGTTCTCCATAGCAGGGCCTTCCCTGCAGAAAAGGACTCCTACACTGACCTGGGACCTGTCTAACATGTGAAAATGGCAGGGGCTTGGGGTTTGACCCTGGCACAGGAACCTCAGTCAGACTGTTGACCTTGTGGTCTCCCACACAGGCTCATGTGGGTACCAGAATGCAAGACTCACACTGCTCACACACAGGCTCACCTGCACATCAGAATACACACACACACACACACACACTGCTCAGACGCTAAGACTGGCCCTTAGTTCTGGGTCTACGTACAGCTATGTCTCAGTGGAGATGACAGTTGGGCAGAGGCACACCAGACATGATCCAGATACCCTGAGATCAGGAGCCTTGGGTGACCTCCCTCCACTCCTGCTGCTGAGGCCAAGCCTCTCCTAGTCCCTGTCCTCAGCAACTGTAAGAGAGTCCTTCCTTCCTACTTTTTAAAAAGGTCTGTCACTGCCTGTGATTCTTCTACTGTTGCTCATTTCTGATCTGGGTTCAGGCTTTGGAAAAAACAAAAAGGAAAGACTGAAAATGTCTATGGTCCCTCTGCCACAAGCCTTCTCCCAGAGCCATGACCCTCACAGTAACAAAGTACCCTGCGTTGTGTCTAGCTGGCCTGCTCTCTTCACTTATAGTGAGGTCCTCTAGTCATCTCAGGAGGAGGTGAGCTGGCCTGGGTATCCGGGAAGTCCAGAGTGCTGAGACTCAAGGTTTATCTCTCATGAGTGAGAAAGGATGATGGGGTGGTGAGAAAAATGACAGCCGTCAGCACTATAATCTGAGATCTACTGGGAGGGACCTTCATTTCTTCTCTTCTTAGACCGACTCTGGGTCAGGAGAGACTCAATAACGTGCTGGAGGATGACCCACTTTATTTCCTCCAGACTCTGGGTTAGCCTCTGCTACCTGCCAGGTAGATACCTTTAGAAGCCATCACTCTGAGTGAACCTCATATCAGTGTGGTTGCTACGGCCCCCACTGATTTGAGGACACAGGTGACAACTGGACCCTGAAACAGAGATTCAGCCTTCACCTGTTCTCGGCATCAGCCGCCGTGCTAAGCCACACCCACAGTTTGACTTCTCCCGGCAGCTATTTGGACAGTACTAGCCAGAGCCCTATGTCATCTGCTGGCTCAGAGCAGGGGAACTGGGTGTGCTGACACACACACATAAACCCTCCTGAAACTAAATAGCCCATGAAATGAATCTGGAGCTGAATAATGCATACCAGCAGCCGGGAGACAGAAAGGGCCACCCTCCTGCATGGACAGGTGGGAGTGAGCTCGGGATTGAGGTGTCCTCAGAGGCATGAATTTTTAAAATTAATAACATTTCAGAGCTCTGCTAGAAGAGTTTGCAGCTGTGATACACTCTGGCTGAAAGTCAGGAGTCGGTCTCTCATGGCTCATGTTTCCACAGGATGAATGACACCCATTCATCCTGTCCCACTGAATGGGGGGGCAGTTCCCAGCATCCACTGGTTTGTGCAATATCTTGGTTTAGCCAAATGTCTATGTGTACCGTGTGCGGCAGTCCTATCCCATTGCTGAAAGGAGAGAACATCGCCATCGGCCAGCCGGGAAACAGGATCCAGCTACTCACCGGGCCCAGGATGCCCAGAGCATATCAAATATTGACCAGCCTAGGAGGACAGAGGGGCATTGGAAGAACAGCGGGTACAAGTTCTGCATACACCAGCACCATAATCCCGGTTAGGACTTCTAGCCCACGCGTCTAGAAAATGACCAGGTAACCTGAGAAAAAAACATTGCTATGTGGCTAGGGCTTTAGGATTGGTTTTTAAAACATCAGATCAAACTTCATCTTGAACTTCTGGATAATTGCATTTATTTTCAACACCATGTTTTCAAGGATATCCTCCTCCCCACCCTCCTTCCAGTCGCTGTGATACCTGGTTCCTGGAGGAGCATGGTGCAGGACAGAGCAAACGAGGCAGACACTAATATGACAGAATGGGGCGCCATAGAAAGATGGTGCGACATTCCTCAGAGACTCATTTCAGCGGAACTTGTGTCCAGGACACTGTGTGTCTGACAGACCCAGAGAGGACAGCAACAAAAGAAAACCAGCAGACTACCACAATATAGCAATACCATAGAGGAGACTGAAGCACTAATATGTCCATATTTGGCTTGTGGGACAGAAACTCAACTTTACCCACAATTCCTTAGGGTGGAGACCTGGCCATGCCCAGACTGGATACCAAGCTGAGCAGCTAATCCTCTACAATTCCCTGGCAAAGGCAAGGATTCCCTCAGCCCAGCAACAAGGATGGGCTGCATGCTTTGTAGACCCTGTTGTCTACAGACCCCCGCCGATAGATCTTTAAACAGCCTTCCACACCGAATGCTACCCAGTCAGGGATGACTGCCTCAAGATGAAGTGACGGCAGCAGTAAAAGGTGAGTCCCTGAGTTTCTAAGGCCATGTGCACACAAGTATAGCCACGGATCCTCTAACCAAGCCCCACCATCTACAGTCATGCCTTCTTAGTTTTGGAACAATTGACATTAACCAGATACTGCCAGAAATGTGACATATTTATAGTGCTGAACATTTTCACTGCTGGTTCATCAAATAACCACACCTCTGGCCAAACCATGCAGCCCAAATGGAAACAAATATAGCAGCTCCAAAGATGACATTGGAAAAGGTCAGTTTCCAGCTGACAGGCCTTACTAGAAATGCTGAAGAAACCCCTGTGGCCATGTGACCAAAGCCCAGTGGCACCTGGCACCACTTAGCATCCTGCCTGCCCTCTTGCCCTTCCCACCAGGTAGCATCTAGAACCCAAAGAAGGAAATAAAAGACATGGCAAGTGTTTAAGAGGGTACATAGAAGAGGATACAGTAGTCCTCATTTCTATTTAGGAAACAGGAGCTTGTATGTGGGGTTGGCCTTACGGTGCACACAGATGGAACATATATGTTAATGTGTCACCGGTAGACGGGATGACTGGAAAAGCTAGCACAGAGGAGGGACCATAAAGCTGTGTGGTTTGCTTTTGCACTTTAGGGATTTGATCTGGGCCAAATGCAGATTGTGATAAGCTGACAATAGGTGAATTCAGTTGTCAGGGCCACAGCTAAGAAATAACTAAAAACTATTAAAATGTCAGGTGTCCCTCACCCCTCCACCTTCCTATGGGTCATGCTGCCAGCCCCTACTCTCTTGATGACTTCCAACAAATGGAAGCTGATGGAGAAACAACCCCTGGAGGCTTTGGAGATATGGGCTCACTTGTATGCCCTGAGGGATGGGTGTCCAATCAGCTTGCCTGACAGCCAGCTCTGTTCTGGCCCTTTCCAAACCACACTCTACCTTAGACTCACTTTATGGGTGTCTTGGTGACTCTTCTATTGCCATGAAAAAAATTTTATGACCAAGGCAAATTATAAAAGAAAACATTTAATTTGTGTCTCACAGTTGCAGAGAATTAGGGTCTATGACTATCACAGGCAGACACAGTACTAGAGAAGTAGCTAAGTGCTTACATCTGATCCAGAACCATGAGTCGGGGGAAGAGAGAGCTAACTGGGAATAGTGTGGGTCTTTGAAACCTCAAACTCTATCCCCAGTGACACACCCTCTTACAACAAGGCTATACCTCCTAATCCTTCGCAAACAGTTCCACAAACTGTAAACCAAGCATTTAAATGGGGTCCATTCTCATTCAAACCACCACAGGGGGGCTTTTAAAAGTCCATGTGTTGAGAACAACCAAGTCAGTTGTAGAAAAGCATAGATATTTCTAGAACATGGCCATGACTTCCTTATACCACCTATTAAAGACCTACTGACGAGCCCCTCAGATCTTTCCTGAGAAGTGGGCTTTCTATCAAGACAACCTAGTAGATTCGGTCTTGGCCTCTGCCCCCCATTACAAACTTCCTTGCTTGCTGTCTTTTCTCCACGGCACTCATCACCCACCACCTGATACTCCAGAGAATTTACAAGTTACATTGATGCTTTTTATATCCCATAAAATCAGTCACATGAGTGGGATTCTGTCTGAAATCCCCCTTGGTCAGGGCCTAGGCTAGACACTACTTTGTGACACATTTGGTAGGAACTGCTGGTGGAGAATAGTGGTTAACATGAATGTTTACCCCAGCAGTGAGCTCAACAAATCTTTCTCAAGCCTCTGTCTTCTCGCATGTGTGGACACCCCACCTTGAGAGTCCCCTTCATGGACTCCAGGGGATGCCTCCCTCCTTCCTCACACTCCACTTGTCTTGAGTTAGCAGCAAGTTCTGGTCTCGTCTCCTTTGTAAAGTATCTCCATACTGTGGGAGCTGAAGTAAAGATACGCATGTGTGTGTACCTGACATCGGTGGGTCCATGAGCCTGATGCTCACCTGAGGGCTCCAGAGGCCACACCAGGGCCGAGGAACAGGAAGCAGCACCTCTTCCCACCTCCAGAGTCCTTCCAACTCTCCCCATTCACACCACTCGGGGGGGGGGGTTAGCTGCACCTACCCAAAGAGACGTGAAAAATATGTATCTTAGGCAGTGTTCTGTTGCTGTTGAGAGACACCATGACCACAGCAACTTTTATAAAGGAAAGCATTTAATTGGGGCTGGCTTACAGTTCAGAGGTTTAGTCCACTATCATCATGGCGGGAAACATGGCAGCATGCAGGTAGACATGGTGCTGGAGAGGTAGCTGAGAGTTCTACATCCAGATACATAGGCAGCAGGAAGAGAGAGACACTGGACCTGGCTTGAGCATTTGAAACCCCCAAAGCCCACCCCCAGTGACACACTTCCTCCAACAAAGCCACACCCACTCCAAAAGGCCACACCCACTCCAACAATGTTGCACTCATTCCAAAAAGGCCATACCTCCTAATCTCTCTCAAGTAGCTACTCCCTAATGACCAAACATTCAAATATTTGAGCCTATGGGGGCCATTCCTATTGAAACCACCACATGCCACTCCCTGGCCCCCACAGGCCTATAAATATAGTGCAAAAATACATTCAGTCCAACTTCCAAAGTCCTTACTGTCTATCACAGTTTCAACGCTGTTTAAAAGTCCAAAGTTCAAAGTCTCTTCTGAGACTCATGGCAATCTCTTAACGGTAATCTCCTATAAAATCAAAACCAAAAAGCACATCGCATACTTCAACATACAATGGCACAAAATATACATTACCATTCCAAAAGGGAGGGAAGGGAGCACGGTGAGGGAACACTGGACCAAAGCAAGACAGAAAACCAGCCTGACAAACTCCAAACTCGGCATTTCCATGTCTGATGTCAAAAGGCTCTTCAGATCTCCAACTCCTTTTAGCTGCGTCAACTGCAGCATCCTTGACACGTGCCTGGCCTCGGCAGCTTCCCTTAATCTTGCAGGAGGATTTCACAACTCCTTTCTTGTATCCTTGACTCGAAAGCCAAACCATGTTGTCGACGCTGCCACGTTCTGCTGCTTACCCGGGCTGGAACCTGGCCCCTCATTCGATCCCATCTGCGCCAGCTTTCTGCTGTTGACCATTTCCTAAGACTTTCTTTAATTCCTGTTTACAAGTTGGAAGCTGAGCTGGGTGAGGTCTTGTCCTGAGGTCACCCCTCTTTTTATTCCCTTTAACTCCATTACACTTTCTGGGGCCCCTTTCTCCTCAAATTGTACATTTTTAATCTCTCCTTGTTCAGCTTTCTCCTTTTCATTATAGATCTGCACAAGACTGACTGGCCACACAGTCAATACCAGGCTGCTTTAAAATCTCCTCTGCCAGCCGGGCAGTGGTGGCGCAGGCCTTTAATCCCAGCACTTGGGAAGCAGAGGCAGGTGGATTTCTGAGTTTGAGGCCACCCTGGTCTACAGAGTGAGTTCCAGGACAGCCAGGACTACACAGAGAAACCTTATCTCAAAAAACCTTAAAAAAAAAAAAATCTCTTCTGCCAATGTCACTAATCCAAAACTCTTATATTTAGCCTTGGGCAGACTTTTCGGACAAGGGCAAAAAGCAGCCACATTCTTTGCCAAAATATCACAAGAACAGTCCCTAGGCCACTTACTTATAGTCTTCTCTGAAAGCTCTTGACCTGAGCCATCAGAATCTATGTTGCCCTCAGCACCCGTCTTCCTTGTTTCTATGAGCATGGCCCATTAAGCCCCAAAAACATTCGACTGCTTTCCTAATCCAAACTTCACATTCTGCCAACAAGCAGCACGGTCAAGCCTGTCACAGCAATACCCTACTCCCTGGCACCAACTTCTTTCTGTCTTAGTGTTCTATTACTATGAGGAGACACTAAGACCATAACAACTCTTATAAAAGAAAACATTTCCTTGGAGCTTGCTCGTAGTTTCAGAGGTCTACTCCAATATCATCATGGCAGGAAGCATGACAGCATGCAGGCAGACACGAGTCTGGAGAAGTAGCTCACAGTTCTACGTCAGGATCCACAGGCAGCAGCAAAAGAGCTGTTGGGCCTGTCTTGAGTATTTGAAACCTCAAAGCCCACCTCGAGTAATCCACTTCCACCAACAAGGCCACGCCTACCTAATAAGACCAGACCTCCTAATCTTCAATTACCTCCACTCCCTAGTCACTGACCGTTCAAACATATGAACCTATGGAGGCCATTCCTAGTCAACCACCACAATGTGTGTATACACCATCTTGTCTGGAAATGGAAGTCTACTTTGAATCAATTTAAAATTCTAAAGTTGACAGTCACTTTCCATTGCTATAACAAAATACCACAGCAGGGTAATTTGTGAAAAGATTTATTTACCCCCACAGTTTGGAGGCTGGGTAGCCAAGATGAGTGGCCCCATTTGTTTGGCCTCTAGTGAGGGCCTCAGCATCACAGAATCTTCTGAGAGCTCACTGTGTAAGAGAAGGTGGACAGCCAGGGAGGCAAAGGGCTTGGAGGTCAGACTCAGGCCTGTAGAGGAATCTACTCTTTCAGACCAGGCACAACCCCACAGAAAGAGCTAAGCCTTTCCAAAGCACTTCCCGGAAGACCAAGCCTCTGCTTCTAGGATCTGACTCTCAAAGGTACCACCACTACCCACAGTACCTCAATGGAGGTACAACTTCCAAAACACAGGCTTTCAGGCATGCACTAAACCTTCCTCAAACCATAGCCAGGGACTTGGGTACTTAGTCTCCTGACCACTTGTGACATGGCTTTGGATCTGGAGAGCTCCAGGACCTGCCAGAGGATTTCATCACCCTTGATTGTAGGAATAATGTCCAAATACAGTTTGACCAATATGCTGCAGAAGCTGACACGTCCTACTGTTCATAGCATGTTCCTGCCTCTCAGCAGACGACCTTCAACTTTCAGAGCATTCTCTGTCTAGTCTGAGGTGCCTCCTCCGCCAGTTCCCTCCTGAGGATGAAGAATTATTCGAGTCATTGCAGAAATGAAGCTCTCCACAGTTGCATATCTCTGACGACGCGTGAACCACGAGTGAAGTCATTTACAGCTCGCTGGTGACCAGGGTATAAGACAACCTACATCTCACAGGGCTTCCAAGTTGGCTTCCAGTCCTAGGGATGGCTCGTCATGTTCAGGAGGTCCTTTTTTGCAGAGGTCCTAGCACAGATCTGTATAGCAGCATCCATGACATCCTATAACTGGTCACGGTGCTCTGCTCTCTGTCTTCCTGGGAGATTATAGCCAAGATGGCCATCAACTGCCAGAATCAAAGTAGGTAAGTTGAAGCTCTGTGAGGTCAGTGTTCAGGTAAGACTTGTGCTCTAGGACCTAGGAGTTCATAAGTTCTAGGTGTGAGAAGGGACAGCAGGGATGGAGACATCTCATCTCTTCAGGCCAAAGGGTTACTGTCCCTGAGAGAACGCCTACAGCAGAGCACGTTAAACTGAGCCCCAGAACACGGTGAAATGAATTATACGTCCAAGTATTTGATACACGCTTCATGCCCCGGACTAGAGGCCAGAGTGAAGGAGAAAGAAAGGATGGAAATTTGTCTTATCTACAGCACTAATCAGTCACAGGACTACTGAAAGGATCCCAGACCATGATCCAGGAGGTATAGTCACCTCTCCAAGGCCCTTCCAGAGCAACCCAAATTGCACAGTGTTAGATTCTCTGAGAAGAGCAGAAATCTGGTGTGGACTTCTTTAGCATTCAGCATTAGTCCCCAGGAAATCCATGTGTGCAAGGCACCTCTACAGCAACATCTGGAGTCTTCTACAATGCAGCTGGCCTGGGGTTGATTGATAACATATTCTTGACAGTTGCTTGTACCTCATACAATCTGGGGACACTGGCCCAGTGTTGTGGTTCCAGTGCTGGCTTCATCCAGCAATCTTTCAAAATTTGGGGTATATGTAGGTCACCTTCCTTCCCAAAAGGGGGGGGGCGGGCGGCTGGGGGCACAAAGATGGCCTGAGAAACAAACACCCATCACAGGTGCGACGGCTATGTAAGGACTCGGACAATAACCACATATGACATGGCTTTGCTCAGGCGTCCCCTGCACATAGCATTAACATGTAAGGACGCGGGCCCACATCACATGTGATGTGACTGTGACAATTTGAACATACACCACATGTAGTGTCAACTGACGGCAGAGACCGTAGCTCCATGAGGTAGCTGTCTCAGCTCCTTGAGAGGAGGCAGTGACTCTCAGCTAAGACCAGGCCCTTCCATCCCTTCTACTCCCTAAAGACTCAATATCTCCAAGTTGAGGTCCACGAGGGCAGGCAGTGACCAGTAAAGGCAGCTTAGGAGGCAGGAACCAGGCAAGGAGGGGTTGTGTGGGTACCCTAAGAACAGCCCTCTTTGGGGTACACAAGTGCCTGCAACCCTGAGCTGACCAGGAGCAAACAGGTCTGCCCTGAAATATTAACTCCAAGTACCAGGAGATCCATGTTGAATGTGAGTCTCTGATCATCAAGTTCCTGGCCGGGCCACAAGTCTATACACAGAGGTTCTTTGAGCATTTATGTCTTATTATTCAATCTGTGGCCTTTTTTTGTCTCTTTTGAGTGAAGTAGGACAGAAGAAATGGACTGTCGTGCCTGTAGGGTCTAGACCGAAAGTCTTGCTTGCTCCACATGGAGACACAGTTGCATGGTGACCTGGGTGGAGTGGGCACAGGCTGACACCAGGGTGGCTCTCTTCCCCTGAGCTCTGTACACCTTCCTCTCCATGCTTTCCTCAGACACGCGGCTAGGAGATGAGACACATTCCTGACTTGGATGTCGGGGCTGCCTCCTCCACGGAGATTCCCTTCATGTCATCCGGCATTTGACCATCTGCACGCCACACGTTTAGGTCCCCAAAGATCCCTGTCTCAATCATCTCCTCCTGCCAGGGAATGGAGCAGTTGCCAGAGGCGAATTCTTGGAAGAAATCTGTGTCCGATTTGTCAAAAACCACACCCTTGACTGTGGAAAAGGCACCCACATCCTGAATGTTCTTGGCATAGACAGTCCTAGAGTCTGGGATGAACGGAGGGATGAGCATACCTGTGAAGAAACAGGAAACAGACCAGAGAGACCCACGGTGAGGAAACTGCAGAGCCAAAGGGTCCCCACAGACACGCAGAAAACCTGCTGCTCGTCCTAATGCTGACAGAAAAAGCCAGTATCCTTAAGCAGCCCCATGCTGCATGCTCAGCTCAGACTGGATGATGGACAGAGTGAAAGATGCCCACATCTGGTTAAAAAGGTTTGTGGGTGGGTGGGTAGGTGTGGGTAGGTGGGTGTTTCCCAGGCTGGCCTGAAATCACAATCCTCCTGCCTCAGTTCCCCAATACTGGTGTTACAACTCTGATACACTATGCCAGCTAGCAAGCCTTTTTAAAAGAAATTTCAGCCCTTTCCTACACCTTCCTGAGACCCGTCCCTAAAGTCTCTTCATGAGCCAAGCATCTTGAAACCCCTTACACCAGGGCCCCCAGTCCCTCCCATGGCAACCACACCTTCTCTGAAGGCCCAGACTCAGAGCTCTTCCCTGGCCCCAGGTAGGCATCAGATGCCAGCTGAGCTCCTCATCCTGCCTCCCCAGCCAGCTTTACTTCTTAAAGAAGAAGAAGCTACAAGATGCAAGGAATTGTTGGTCTTGTAGAGCCCAGGAGTCAACTCAACTCACCGAACCTCCTGTCCTGGCTTCCTTGGGGCATTTTAACCCTACTCTGCTATCCTGCTGTACATAAGCCACTAATTCCAGCTTTGCAACAGGCCTGCATTGGTCCAGGTTGGATGCTCACAGCAAAGCGTGATCTCCTGACTTTCTCCAACATGCCTGACTCCAGTCTCCTGTGCCCCACTACTTCCTCGCCCCTCAGAAGACAGCCCATAGACCTCCTGAGCCAGGACCCTTCCTATATTCCAGAGATCCAAGGATTCAAGTGAGGCAGAGCTTGTCTACCTGTGAGAAGTTCATTCATTCCACAGTGTTTGTCATGACCCTGCAGCCACAGGATACCGTGTGTGCAACATGTGTACGTGTGTCTGTGTCCATGTGTGCATAGCCTCTTGTGTGTGAGCCCATGTATGTACACATGCTCATGTGCATATGTACTCACCTGTGCATGCCTATAGGTCCATCCAATGCCTGTGTGTGACGTGGTGTGGTGTGTGCATGTGTGTGCACACACACACACGTGTGTCTGTGTACCCCCGAAAGTGTATTATGTACATGTGCATTTTCAAAAGTAAATATAAAGCAAATACTATGAAGCAGGCTCAGAGCTTCCACTCTGGCTTGTTACCCACATTTCCCCATCCGACTTCAGCCTGCCTGACCCTATGGATAATGTACACCATCCAGGGGTCCCTGTGCCCTCTCAGGCTTATGGTACCGCCCATACCAGCTTCGAGCTGTCTCCAGCTGATATCTTTGAAGAGGATGTTTGCCCGTAGCGCATCACAGGTTCCATCTCGGAAGCCCAGGCGCTTCTCTGGGTCCTTCTCCAACAGCTGCTCACAGAAGTCCTTGCTGGCCTGGCTGAACTTCTCTGGGTACTTCACAGGCTCGGAGATGATGCGTTGTTTAAGCTCCTTATTCTCTACCTGCATGGCGGGCAAATGCACCACTTCACTTGAGCCCTGGTCAAACTACAAACCTTGGGGTTTGGTGCTGACCCTCACTGGGGTGGCTGAAGGCATTTGGTGGGCCCCTCCCAGATGGCTTGGCATTGAAAGACTCCCATCTCAGGACAAAGAAACAAAGTTGAAAAGTGAAGCCCCCAGCCACCAAGGCTGTTTTTAAAGGTGGCGCTGGTGACTTCCACATGCTTACACAGCTATTCTGCCACTGCACAGAATATGACCAGAAGGGAACATTGCTTCTGAAGAGCTTGGCTGACATGATGTTACTAAACTATCTGGAGAAACCTACGAAATAAGCTTGCCTTACTTCTGGTCAGCTTTGCTGTAGTCTCCCAAACAGAGCTCCCCACACCCAAAGTGTATGATGAAGGCAGTGTGGCTTACTCCCCAGACATCCCCCCATTGTAAAGCCGGTCCCCCATCATCTCTCTGGCAGGCATGGGCAGAACAAATTCAGCATGGGAAACCTGAATGAACGTTAAGTGCACACAGCTTGCCCTAATGCCTGTCACAGTGGAGGCCTGTGAGACTCAGACACTTCTCCACCACGTTCAGCCAGGACCACATGACAGCATAGAGCTGTAAGCTCAGGTGAGGTCAAGGTAGCAACAAGTAGGTGGACACTGTCCCCACTGTGACATAAAATAGCACTTGGCTTCTGGCCCAGACCAACCTCTGTGCATAAACAGAAATGAGGAACCAAGAAAGTATATGGGGTGGTTGTCCAAAGCCTCAAGAGCAGTGTCCTGATGGCCCACAGCTAGGGACCTGCCAGTGGTCTCCTTGTGAAGTCTGCACCAAAAGAACCCAATGATAGAAGCCACTGTCCTACCAGGAGAGACGCCTGGTCTCGGGGAATGCGTGTTTGCTCTGCCACCTGCTGGTTGCAGTGTGGAAGGACAGGTTTAGAATCTTCAACAGCTCTACTCTCAAGAACAGGTCTCAAGAACAGGTAGGCTTGGGGACAGAATATTACACAGGAGCAGGACCCCAGAGCCTGCACCCCTTATATAGTCCTTGGTACAACCCACCTATCCATGTCTGCCTTAGAATGGACCCTTTCAGGGGTTCCTGCCAGGCGGTACCTACCTTCTCTCCACGGGCTCGGAAGGGTCCTCTGGCTGCAATCATCTCATACAATGTGACCCCCAGGGCAAAGTAATCCACAGAGAAGCCGTATTCTTCACCGCGCAGGAGCTCAGGGGCCATGAAACCTGCCACCATGAACATATGTAGGTTCACAGATGCTTTCCCACAGCTTGGCCCCTACCCAGTAATCACAGGTCTATTGAAGCTCTGGTGATGCCCTGCCCCCAGGGGACTGGGTGGTCTCACCACCGGTGATTTTGAGGCCAGAAGCCTCTTTGTTGTCATTGCAGGACATTGAGCATAACCCTGGCCACTACCCACTGGATGCCCATGGTGGTAACAACCAAAATCATCTTCCAACATAGCCAAAGATTCCCAGGGGCAGAATTGTCAGGGTCAGGAATCTCACTCCTGTGGGATGTGAAGCCTTCGCTCAGACCCAGGACAGTGCGCTGTGCGTGACTCATGGGGTAGACAAACATGACAGATGCTGCTGGTTCTCCTAGCTGTCTGCTCACAACTTGGACATTTGCATGAAAATCTTGACCCCTTACTACCCACCACGCATATTAATGTCCAGCGTCTGCAGCACGATGTATGAACCGTCTCTTCCTGCCCAGCCTGCTGGCTTCTCAGCCCTATGTAACAGGCTATAGAATTGCTCTTGGGCTCTTAGGAGATCAGCCCTTCTGGAAGGTGAGCTGTCAAGCATTCTTTTCCAGAGCCGTGCACGCCACATCTCCACTCCAAGACAGTACTGGTGTTCACCCAGTGCCACCCTCGGTGGTGCCAGGCTACACCCTAACCGTGCCACCCTTTGCCTTCATGGTTTGGGTTTTTGCAAAGAATATAGCCAGCACCGGTGAGTTACTGGATAAGAAAGCAAGTGTATCTCTGCTTCTTATGTAATGAACTCATCTCCTCATGGCAGGAAGCAGAAGACAGAGGTGTACTCTGCCTATAACCAGAGGATGAACACCCCCCATACACTGCCTACAATTGCGGACTGAGCTGGGAGGATATGAAGGGGAAGATCTGTCTAGAACAGTGCTCATTGGCTCCTGGAATAGCAGCTTCTAGTTTGCACCCTAACTCAGCATTTCCAGACCCTACACTGCTATCCCAGCCAAAGGATTCACAAGGTAGGTAGAGTTGCCACTGCATCTCGGCAAGCTCGGTATGGTAAAGATTAGGCAGGCAATGGCACCCTCTCCTGGCCATCTGGGCTAGCAGTCCAGAGTGGGACCAGTTCTAGTCTTGAAGTTCTTTAAATCGTGCTCCAGAGAATCCGGGATTTGTAGTGAACTGAGGAGATCCAAATGAAGTTTGAACTAGCTTGTGAAAGAAATCACAGCCATGCCTTCACGAGGCTGTGCAATGGCTTCAAGCCAAGCCAAGCTGTTCCCAGAATCCTTTTCTCAGATCTCCTTTACCCTGTGTCTGCACAGAACCCTCAGCATCCACCTGCTACCAAGGCTAGACAAGCACCACCTCCTGAGGGTCAGTATGGATTTGTCTTACTCCAGAGTGGAGGAGGAACGTTCTTGTCTCTCTACTCACCATGACATCAGGGAGAGCCTCAGATAGTACCTAAGGCACAGGGATCTGGTGATCCTGTGATACAAAACAGGATCCTGTCTCCACTCTGTTTACATCCCAACTTATGTTCTGAATGATACCAGATAGCCCAGGGAGTAAGATAAATATCTAAGAAGTCTTATCAGAAGTCACCCTGAGTACAAGACAATCCAGAATATGGAGAAAGGGGGACTTAAATACAGGTATCCACAGCGTGCAATGCCACGTATGTAGTGGTCACGTAACAGCCTCATAT
This sequence comes from Grammomys surdaster, assembly GCF_004785775.1. Classification (NCBI taxonomy): domain Eukaryota; kingdom Metazoa; phylum Chordata; class Mammalia; order Rodentia; family Muridae; genus Grammomys; species Grammomys surdaster. The sequence continues at coordinate 8,099,957 of NW_021604615.1, read as the reverse complement.
GCCTATGTGTTAAGTGTTAAAGCCAAAGACTCTGGATGATTAAGCACAGCGTCTAAGGTCACAGAGCCACCAAGCATGGGCCTGGACCATGCACCTGCTCCAGCTGACTGGAGTCTCTTCTTTCCTCTGTGTGCTGCCTCTCTCCCTTCCTCTGAGGAGGATGAAGGCAGATGAACACACATGGCTGCATGTGTGTGTATGGTTAGACACAGATACATCCACAGTCATTCATGTATGTGCAAGAGTGGTGTATACAAAACCTATACACACAGAGATGCATGCCCATGTATGCACAGATACATGTACTAAGCATATACACAGAGGCACCTGTACACATTCACACGTGAGTACACATCTATCTACAAATGCATGCATGAAATAGCACACACACAGATGTGCATATAGACACGTTCATGTACAAAGACACATTTGCATTTGTAAAGATGCACACACACGTATTTGCATGTAAGCACACAGAGAGTATGTATGTATGCATGCATACAGAGAAGTGCCTTCATACACATACATGCATGCTTCGCACAGAGGGAGTTGTGTGCCTACATACATGTACAAACAGATATGTGCAGACGCACATATGTGCACAGATGCACACGCACACACAGGCTCATGCACATCTACATGTGTGCTTACACGCAGAGACCCTCATGTGCACACTGAGTCACACCTGCAAGACATACAACACCACATGAGAACAAACACATATGTAGGAATGTATGTACATGGGTATGCATGCTCACAGAAAGGTAACACATATGCATAGCCTGCATGTTGGAGGATACCTACCAGAGTTATACTAAAGCCTAGCAAGGGGCTCGAGAGATGGCTCAGCGGTTAAGAGCACTGACTGTTCTTCCAGAGGCCCTGAGTTCAATTCCCAGCAACCACATGGTGGCTCACAACCATCTATAATGGGGTCTGACGCCCTCTTCTGGTGTGTCTCAACACAGCTACATTTTTAAAAAAAGCCTAGCAAAAGTCGGTTGAGGAAAACCTCTGTCCCCTGTGCTCTGTGGTGTGACCTACATAATAAGTCCTTGTGTCCAGCTCTTCTATAAGATACCCCAGGCAAACTCATTCTGCCAATGCACAAGAAGCCACTTAGTGTGCAAGCCCTGTGCTCTCTCTGCCCATTGAGGTACCAAGGAGGCAGCCTTGGCAAGCTGGTGAGACTGTAAAGGCAGGGAGGGGCTGTCCTTGAAGGGAGGAAACAGCTCTTGAGCTGCTGAGCAGAACCTGATTGCCACTGTTTGCTCTAGAGGATAAGGAGCCGGGCTCCACAACCCCCCCTCTGTCACCACTTAGGTCTTGGGGCTCCTGCTGCCTCGAGCTCTGGGATAGAGGACAACCCAAGGCCTCCCCTTGGATGCCAAGCCTTTCCAGCCCCCTCCCCCAATGCTTAGGTCTTACCTGGGGTCCCTGCATAGCCCTTGGTCTTATCCTGCCCTTCCTTCAGCTCCACAGCCAGTCCGAGGTCAGAAATTCGGATATTGCCTAAAAGTTGTGACAAGCCGAGGTCACACATACTCCATAGAACAGAGCTCAGGTGAGCCCGGGGCTCAGCAATGTTCCCTTGTACAGCAGCAAAACACATGCTGTATGTACATAAACACCACACTGACACACGCGTGTTCATTCCCCACAAGCATGTATCATACACACGATTGGCATACCACATATACCTTACACACAAACTTGTAACACCTGTCACCTGCATACACACCTATATGCATATACACATACATACACACACTCCATAGCTTCAACCATTGTCCTTTATGCCCTAACACTTCTAGGCCCTCCTTCAGTGACTTTCAAAGAGGCTGAAGAAACCATACTTTGGGTCCTCCAAGCTGCCTCGGCCCGCATCCTCTCCAGGGGCTCACCATCATTGTCCAGCAGCACATTCTCTGGCTTGAGGTCACGGTAGACAATGCGTCTCTGATGCAGATGCTCCAGGCCACTGATGATCTGTGCTGTGTAGTAGATTGCTCGTGGTTCTGGGAAGCCGGGGTTCTCCTCATCCACATTGTAGATGTGGTACCTGGGGGCAGAACACCATGGGAGGCATGAACACGGGCTTAAGGGCAGTACAATGCAGAAGCAGAGAGCCAGGATCTTAGGGCACACACGTATCAGCATAGCATGGTCACCTTGGGACCAGGCATCAATGTGCCCCTGGAGAAGCCCCAGAGGCCTTAGATGTCATTACCCACAACTGTTAAAAAAGCATAGAATGTTGTTACCTGACACCTCCTTCCTTCACTCCAGAGCAGTGCCAAGTCAGAGCCAAGGGAGGCGAGCTCATCCCCAGTTTCTTAAGGCACAAGCAGCCCCCGGATCTCTAAGTACACCTGTGGTCTGCTCCTCCTGACCTTGAACCCCTGGGTGGATTTGACAGCAGCATTCCCTTCCCAGCCCCTTTCCGTAGGACCCTGACGTTTGTCCATTTTTGTATTCTTCTGTACACTTGCCACCTCAACCCTTTACAGGGAGGCAAAGCCCATAGTTAGGAGCTGTGGACAGCCTAAGCTGTGGTGGTCGTGGTGGGGAGGGGTCCTGCAGACCAGGGATTTAGACGATAATCAGAAGGTCTTGGGGAGGGGGCGGACAGAACATGCAATACTAAAAGGAATCCCCCTGCATTCCTTACAGCCCTTGTCCCCTTCTCGAAGACAGATTGTCTAGACCTCATGTTACTCATCTGAGGAAAAGGCTTTGCGGGGGGGGGGGCGGTGGAAGTAAAAACAGATGAACCGAGAGACACCGGGATTCGCAAGTTACAGCCCCGTTTAGTGGCACCCCACATTCCCAAGGCACCCCAGGGTCTCATTGTGTTAGCCTTGTGCACTAGGTTCCCAGGGATCTCATTGTGCTAACCATGTATGCCAGCTACCCCAGGGGCTCACCACCTCATCCTCCTCACGCTGACTTGGCCACTATCGTTTGCCTCTTTTTGACAGAACAGGAAACGGAAGAGTGGTGAAGTCACCCAGCTGATGAAAGCCATTAACCCAACATCCTCGAGAATGCAAGAACAACCACAGGGCACCCTGAGGCTTGGCTAGCCCAGTCACCATCATCAGAATGGGCACCCTCCTACTGCAGGGAAGCTGGCCCCTAGCCAGTCATCCAGCTCTCTAGCCCTACAGGATCTGGCACTGATGAAAGCGTTAATTTTAACTTCTTAGCCCTCTCGACCCACAGTAGCCCACCACAGCTATCCGTGACACCACATGCCCTCTGTCGCCTGTCCCCAGCAATCATGGAGATGTGTGAGCATGTGCAATGACAGGCAGGCCCTAAGTCCTGGGTCCCACCAGACATGAATCCTACTTGAAAGCAGGTCTGGACACTTTTACCTCACATCACCCCCGTTCATGATGGTCATCACCAGACAGAGGTCCGTCTTGGTCTCGAATGCATAGGCCAGAGACACAATGAACCTGCTGTGTACTTTGGTCAGAATCCTCTTCTCAACGATGGCGCCCTGGAAACAGAGTTGTGATCTTCAGTTCTCAGGAATACACTGTGGAGAGCAGCCTGGATGCTGGGCCCAGGGCAGGATGGGCTCGCAATCTGTCTGAAATCTGGCAGGCATTCACTCAGGGACATGGCCTTGGCATTGACTGGGACATCTCTGTCCACCCTCCCCTCCCCCACAGCACCATAACCCCTCCATCCAGTCCTCATTTGTGTCCAGCCTGCTCCTAATGCGCCCCATCTTCTGGTAGAACCTGCTTTATCCGAGAACCGAAGGTCATGTCCCCCAGGATATTGAAATCTGAAAAGTATTGTATTGGGTTGCAGGTTCATGTGAATGGCCCAGAACTCAAATTACAGTTCCAGAAAGCTACAGTTATTTGTGTTTGTCATTTTGAGACATGGACTATGTAGTCCTGGCTCTCCTACAACTTTCCATGTGGGCCTCTGAACGCACACAAGCCCAGCCACCGCCTCTGCCTCATGAGTGCTGGGGCTAAAGGTGTACACCACCATACACAAGCTTAAAAGTGCTGTTTTTTTTTAAGTATGCAGTTTTGTTCCCTTTAATTGAGATACTTTACTTTTAATTATTTATTTTATGTATATGAGTACACTGTAGTTGTCTTCAGACACACCAGAAGAAGGCAATGGATCCTATTACAGATGGTTGCGAGCCACCATGTGGTTGCTGGGAATTGAACTCAGGACCTCTGGAAAAGCCATCTCTCTAACCCCTAATTGAGATACTTTAAACAAAAGTGAAAAAGTTAAAGAACTTTCCAATTTTATGAATAGTTCCAAATTCAAAACAAAATCAATCACCAAGACCCTTTAGAAAATACACCTTTGCTAGGCAGTGGTGGCGCATGCCTTTAATCCCAGCACTTGGGAAGCAGAGGCAGGAGGATTTATGAGTTCGAGGTCAGCCTGGTCTACAGAGTGAGTTCCAGAACAGCCAGGATGACAAAGAGAAACTCTATCTCGAAAAACCAAAAAGAAAGAAAGAAAGAAAGAAAGAAAGAAAGA
>NW_021604615.1:8090992-8095027 GCF_004785775.1 Grammomys surdaster | reverse complement strand
CTACAACTTCTTTTTTCTTGTCTTACAGCACATCCTGAACAGTGTTTCCTCCCTCCACTCCTCCCTCTCTCTCCCTGCTTCCCTCTCTCCCATAAAGCTCTTCTCTAAAGATCAACATTAGATCGCCATGAGGTGCATTCCCAAGGCCCCTAGGAACGGCCCCTGGATTTGCCTGACGCCTCCATTTTGAACCCATTTGTTTGAACCCTTCACTAAAGGCTCAGGGACCTGCTGGGGGCTGGTGTCCATCCCTAAGGGTTTCACAGCATTATCTGTAGCGTACAGCAGGGCTGCGGAGGGCTCTGTCCCCTGAACAATAAGCTGCTTTCGCTGATCCTGCCTTAACTAGACACTGACGCCCGCCAATGAAGGAGGAAATGAAATCCTGGCAGCCTGCCTGCGTCCTCCACTCATTCTTGTCCCCTGGAAACCTGTGTTCAGGGAAAAGTAGTCCCGCACCACAGCATCACAGATGGGCTCTGCCTCTTGTGAACAGTACCAGCTGACAGAAGACTGTCTCACTTTCCTGTGTGTCATCACAACAGGAGCTACACCTTACAGAAAGGTTTCTAGGTAGTCAGATGCATGCTCTGGTGCAGCTGTCCCTCTGAACTGTTCCTGAGCATGGTACACAGATGGATTATAGCCCTACCAGTGGCTGCCTGAGCCAGGAGAGTCCAAAAGGCAGCATACATTCACAGTAGCTAAGGCCCGTGTAGTACTCCACATTAGTGTTGGTGGGCGGTCTACATTCTTCCATCCCTCTAGTCTAAGGGCGTCCCACTGCTTGCTGGGCTCCCTACCTGGTACCCCTTCCTCTTCTTCAGCCGTTTCTTGTTGAGCTTCTTGCAGGCATACATCTTGCCAGTCGCCTTCATCTGGCAGGCAGACACTTCCCCAAAGCCCCCCTTCCCCAGGACCCTGAAGTCCAAGAACCAGTCTTCACCTATAGGCTGGGCTTCCAACCACTTCCACTGAAGAAACCGCAGGAAATACAAGCTTTCCAGGTACTCCTGGAAGGGCGCCTGGCTCAAGTGCTCCAGTGTAGCCTGGAGCAAAGGCTGGAATAGGCCATCCTGGCTCCCGGTTGGCCCTTCCTTCACCCTCGCCACCATGCCCTGGTCCAGGAAGTTGCAGAAGAGCGTGCCCTGTGGGTCCAGGTACTCAGCCAGGATGGCCTGTGCCTTCTGTGGCCGCAGGTCGTCATCAGCAGTGTCATAGTCTTCAATGTCCTTCCAGAGCTCCAGAGCTGGCACATGCCTCTGATCTGTCTTCAAGAACTGTTGGAAGAGTCTCTTGCCTATGGGTTGCTCTGAGCACAGGCTCTCAAACTCTAGGCTGAGGTTGTCGCGGAGACCCTCACACTTGGACAGTGGAGGCAACCGGAGCTTGGCCAGATACTTCTTGTCCCTGGAAGAGGGTGTGCTGCTTCCGTCAAAGCTTCCTCGGGCAGCAATGAAGGCAGAGTTGGCCACCACGGTCTCCAAGGACCCGAAATCCATCCTGCTGATGCCCCGTGTCCACTTCAAGTGTTACGACCCATAAGCTGAAGGCAAGTTCAAGGCACCAGCAGCCAAAGCAGACTTGACCCTGTGCCCTTGGCCTATGGCCTATCCCTGCCCTTATGGGACAAGGGAGGCAGGCAGCCGTGGCCAGGGCACTTGGGAACCCACTGAGAGGCCCAGGGAGACCAGGGCTGACAAGTATCTAGCTAAATCCCAGCCCTGGGGTCATTGAGGACAACTTAGGGGTGACCAGTAGATGCCAGAAAAAGACAATCCCCTAAGCTGCTCCAAATCGGATTAGACTTCAGCTCAGTTGTCTCCCCCTTGTGCTGCCTTCATGTTCCCAAGGGAAGGGCAGGCCAAAGGCTCCTGGAAGGCTGTAGGGAACAGTTCTATCCTTCCCGGGCCTTGGCAGGTGGACACAACTTGTCTGTGTCCTGCTGAGATGTGAGTCCGGGGTAGAAGGTTAGCCAGTTAGTCTATTAGGAGAAACCTCCATTTGTATATGGCTTCCAGGTTGTTTTTTATACTATATATATTTTTTAAAGATTTATTTTATGTATGTGAGTACACTGTCACTCTCTTCAGACACACCAGATGAGGGCATCGGATCCCATTACAGATGGTTGTGAGCCACCATGTGGTTGCTAGGAATTGAACTGAGGACCCTGGAAGAGCAGTAAATGCTCTTAACTGCTGAGCCATCTCTCTACCCCCCACCAAACTATTTAACTTTCATCATTAAGAAAGTAGCATGCAAGAAGCTTCCTGATAACAGGAATCTAGAGGGGAAAGCCCACAGTGACCAGTTTCCCTGTCTGTAGGTGAGACCACAGGCACTTGTTGGGGAAACAAATCTTCTCCTTGCAGAATTGCCAAAGACAAAGTTAGAGGACAAGGATAGTGTGCAGGAGACCCACAGACCATCACGCCGAGTCCCCTGTCAAGCCAGAAGATACGTGAGACATGAGCCCAGGATGCATCTAGTACTCGGGGTCGGGGGTGGGGGTGTGGTACACCGAAGACAGATTTGAAACAGCAGGGACTCAACTGGGCATACTCGGGACCCAGCTCAGGCACTGGTCACATCCAGGACACACCCGGAAATGGCAAAATCTATGGGCATGTCACCATCTCCTGGGACCACGTCTGTCATGTGTGTAGGTACCGCTGACAGTCTGAGGAGGAGCCACAGACGGGAGCACTTACAGGCAGGAGAAAGGGTTGTGTTGAGTATAAAGGAAAACCTCGACAGCCTGAGTCAGGAGGCTAAAGGAGTGTGCAGCCCACTCCCCTTCTCTGAAGGACGGGGGTGTGCTTCAGGTGGGGACAGGGTCTTCTGTTGTGACTGAGGGAGTGATAGGAGAAACTCCTAGTGACTGACAACCCCCACCCCGCCACACCCCCACCTCCTAGCAAGGGCTTGTGACAGGATGATTGGCAAGCAAATATTTGAGGTAAACACAATCTCATTCTCCTCAGGTAACCTGTGCTAGTCTCAGCCCTGCCACTTAAGTATTAGTGACCTTGGACAGACTGTGGCTGGCTCTGGCACCAATCAGGACCAAAGGACACATGGTTCTTTACCATGGGGTACCTTGCCAGGAGAGCCACCCAGAACACTGAAATCCATAGTCCACCTGCCTCAGAGGACCTGGCTGAGCCCAGGCCTCCATCTCTGACAGGTTCCCAGGTGACTTCATGAAAGCTGTAGGTCAGGACCATGAGAGGGTTAGGGCTGAAGAATTCCAGGCTGCCTTCATACCAGGAAGGTCCCTTGTGGATGGGGCTGAGGAGAATTTGTCACCAAAGTAGGATGAGTTCGGTTCTCAGGCCAGACTGTTCAGATGGGGGACGGTATACTCTCTGAGTATCCTTGTTCAGTTAAACTCTTGAGATGATGGTACAGCACATACAGGTGTGGGGGTGAGGGAGGAGAGAGGAAGGGGTGAAAGTAGGGAGAGGGACCCCTCCACAGTCATAGGTCCCCAAATCTCACCACAGTATCCCTGCAGTGGAGTCAGGGTACCCACGGCACCCTAACCCTTGAGCTGCCCTTTGTAGACAAAGCTTTTCACACCCCCTCAGCCCCCAGGGGCCCACAGGCCTGCTCTCTGTGGTCGAACCGTTCCACTGAAAGGGTGCTGTGTGATCGTGGGACCTTCCAGGGACTAGCTTTTCCCTCTCGGAGCATTCTCTGGAAATGGAAGGCAGGTGCCCACAGCTCTTTCCCTCTTACAGCTGCATGTTCTCCCATGTTCTGTGTAGATGTTTTTGTGTTCTAATCAATTACCCAGGTTTAAATTGTTACACACAAACTTTCTGTGTGTGTGTGTGTGTGTGTGTGTGTGTGTGTGTGTGTGTGTGTGTGCATGAGCATGTGTGTGTGCATGCTTGTATGTATGTGTGCCTGTCTATGTGTGCATGTGTGACTGTGCATGTATGCATGCTTGTGTGTGTGTGAGCATGTATGCGTGCATGTGTGTGTACATGCTTGTGTGTATGTGTGCCCGTCTATGTGTGCATGTGT